>NC_135817.1:41184026-41517597 GCF_964213995.1 Mustelus asterias
CCTTGAATCCTACTGTGTTAGGTAACTACTTTCAGCTGAACATTCTTTCATGTTCCTTCCAGATGTTGCTTCATAATGCAAATCAATAATTATTTTGAATAATTGCGTTGCTGATTCTGTGCTTTATCATCTGTCCCTCATTATTTAACATTGTCACAAATGACTGCACTTTTTCCTCGCAACCGTCTCAGTGTTGAGTGAATTGTTGTGACATTCCATTATCTCTAAATTCCCTCTCATTTGTCTTGACTTCTTTTCCTTCCAACATTAACGTGTGATACGATGGAATCGGCATTTCAGGATTGTGGTTTGAATAATTTAACCATTTAAACTTCTTAATGACCTGAGATGTTTTCCATCAAACTGTCTGCTTTTGCTGTCATCTGTGTTTGCACCTGTTTGCATTCAAACTTTTCGCTTGCAAGTAAATGCCAGTCTTTTTCTCCTGCACAATTTGCTGGTAAAATTGTCAGTGATTGTATTGCAAAATTTGCTATTTTGCATGTGAATTTGAGAGTTTATACATATTGATCGCATTTTAGCACCATTGAATAAGATAAATAAAGGAGTAAAATAATGAATGCATTGTATGCCTGTCATGGGGCTAGATTTCCTCTCTGGGGGTGAGAAACAGACAGCAAGACTGCTCCCAGGTCCTGAACCCACCCCTAGGTGGAAACAGTCACACAGTATGATTTCCTTATGGTGGCAGGTGAGGGTGGGGCACCCCTTAGTTGACCTGGAGACAATTTTGCCGTCCAGTCTGTGGTGAACCATCGTTGGTTCCCACTGGATAGTGCTGAGCCAGGGGCTGGCCAGGACTACAAGGATGTATATATATGTTACTGTTGGATTGTGCTATTGTTGCTGTTGGGTTATGGTGGGGTTGTTACACCTGTGTATGTTACTGTTGTGGCACATCCCAGTCGGGCTCCGCCTCCTGGGAGAGGTATAAGAGTCCCTGCTCTGGCCGGGACCCCTTCAGTCTGGGATAGTGTACATAAGTTCTGATAGCTTCATTAATAGTAAATAAAAGCCTTCATTTACTGTGCTTCGAGCCTCGTGCCTAAATTGATGTGTATCACAGTCAAAGATGGCAGAGACGCACTTAAAGCTGGAGGGCCAGTGAAGGGTTTGTTGGCTTGAAAGGAGTAGCAAGTTGCAGTGCTGTTGTATTAGCTTTATCTAGACCAAGACAAACAAAGCTGAAGATAGGTGATGCGCGATAAATCACACAGGAGGCAGGATGTACCCGGGAAATAAAGGCTTTTATTGCCAACAATAACAGAGCTACTATATACAATATACAATCCCAGACTAAAGGGTCACCAGGCAGAGCAGTGACCTTTATACCTCTCCCGGAAGGCGGAGCCAACTGGGGTGTACCATAGGACTATATTACCAGGTCGAACAGCCCAACCCTAACCCCAACAGTAACATTTCTACAGACTCATTGTGCTGGCCAAACCATGGCTCAGCACTCCTGGTGGTAACCAACAATGGTTCACCAAAATAGGCATTAAGGTTGAACACAAATCTTCAATCAAGGCTTTTACTCTGCTGCTGCATGTGCTGTTCATTGGTGCAGATCAACTAACTAAAATGGATCAATTGACATTGCATAATTTCATCTGATGACAATTATTTACATAATCATTTATTATACTTATTAGCAAGCATGCTATCACAACAGCTGCAGTGGGAGATAAGAGTCAGGGTGTTTCAAGATAGAAGTGCCTTCTTTTTCTTTGTCAAAATAAACACTCTTTGCAAGTAGATCACGGCTGTGATGGAGTTGTGGTGGGGTGGGGAAGGGGCAATCCATTCTCTAGGATGGTAGTCGCTGCTCCTGAACCCAGGAATGCCTGACTCACAATGCCACAACCTCCACTTGCAGGTAGGAAAGGAACCAACACCAAACTGATCCACACTAGAAATTCAACCTACTGAGCCAACCAGCCCCTCATGGAGTCCAATTTTCTGTGGCAACGTGCACTTTTGCACACATTTAGCCTTGAATTATAGATCGTGATGATAGAGGCACCAATTTCTTTTCATCACATGGATGTGAAAATCACCTGGTCACCAGAAATGGTTGACCAGAAATCTCTCCAGCTTTTACCATCTATTATTGACATATACTGGAAGGAATTATAAGTTGACATTCAACCTGTTTGGCCACATTATGAACACTTTTCTTAGCCATCAACTCCTGGAGTGAGTTTTGAACCCAGAACTTCTGGCTCAGGGACAGCGATACAACCATTGTACCAGAAGACCTTCTTTTCTAACTTGCAAACAAGAGTTTTAGTCCCTTGAGTTTCTCCAGTATGTTTCCTCTCTGCTGACATTAATTACCTTAATTTCCTCACTTTTATTACTCCTTTGATTACCTCCAATTTCTGGAATGTAACGCATGTCTTCCACTGTAAAGACACAGACAAAGGGCCATAAATTCCTCAGAGTAGCAATCAGTGGCAGGTTACTAGTCCATACTAGATTCAGGTTCCTGGACCATTGGGACCTCTTTCGGGGCAGGTGTGACCTGTACACAAAAAACGGGTGGCACTTGAATCCCAGGGGAACCAATATCCTGGCGGGAAGGTTGGCTAAGGCTACTGGGGAGAGTTTAAACTAGATAGGTTGGGGGGAGGGGATCGAGACGAGGTGACTGGGAGCGAGAAAGTTAGTTCGCAAACAGAGAAGGGTTATAGACGGTGCAAGAGGGAGGATGGACGGGGGATAGAGAAGGGGAGAGCTCAGACCAAAGGATTGAGATGTGTTTACTTTAACGCCAGGAGTATAGTGAATAAAGGGGATGAGCTCAGAGCGTGGATCGATGCCTGGAAGTGTGATGTGGTGGCCATTACGGAGACTTGGATGTCTCAGGGACAGGACTGGATACTACAGGTGCCAGGATTCAGATGTTTCAGGAAGGACAGGGAGGGAGGCAAGAGAGGGGGTGGAGTGGCACTGCTGATCAGGAATAGTGTTGAGAGGCATAGATCGGGTGGACTCTCAGAGGCTTTTTCCCAGGGTGGAAATGGCTGCTACGAGAGGACACAGGTTTAAGGTGCTGGGGTGTAGGTACAGGGAAAATGTTAGGGGGAAGTTTTTCACACAGAGGGTGGTGGGCGAGTGGAATCGGCTGCCATCAGTGGTGGTGGAGGCAAACTCAATAGGGTCTTTTAAGAGACTCCTGGATGAGTACATGGGACTTAATAGGATGGAGGGTTATAGGTAGGCCTAAAAGGCAGGGATATGTTCGGCACAACTTGTGGGGCCGAAGGGCCTGTTTTGTGCTGTAGTTTTCTATGTTTCAATGTTTGTATACTGACTTACCTGCATTGAAATTCTTAAATGCTTGTCTGGCCCAACTTTCCTGGCTCAGGCCAAATGAGAGTCAAGCAGCACAGTAGACCCCTGGTGGTGTTTGGGAGGGGAGGGGGTCATGGACCTTTTTCTCTGATGCTCTATTACAATCAAACTCTCCGTCCTTTCCTGTCCCACTCAGCTTACATTAATCCAGAGATTATTACTTTTGTGATTTTGCTTTTTAATTTAGCTGCTAGCTGCTCATACTCCCTCAGCAGAACCTCTTCTTTTGTCCTCCGCATGTTGTTGATACCCATGTACACCACAACAACTACATCCATACCCACCTACTTGTTCCTCACATTCCAGAAGTGATGTCTTTAACTGTGCTCTTGGCAGCAGAGGTTCATATATATCTGCCTAACGGAACAGTCCCTTACCACAACTACATTCTTTTTCTTTTGCTCCCACTTGAATCGCTCCCGACAACACACTGCCATCATCAGTTTCTTTATCCACCCTGCAATCCCTCTTCCCTTCCATAAAAGTTGCAAGAACCTCGCCCCTGTTGGACAATTGAAGGGCTGAGGTTCCTGCATTGGTACCTTCTGTGTGCCCATACCTGCCTTATCACAGTCACATCCATATGTCCCTTACCGCAGACCAAAGCGGAGGTATCTAGCATAAAGGGTGTGACTGCCTTCAGGAGCAAAACATCCAGTTAACTTTTCCCCTCCTTGATACATCACAGTATCCAAGGCTTGGGCTCCAACTCAATTGGCCATGCTAAATTCTCCCTCAGTGTACCTGAACAGGTGCCGTAGTCTAGCAACTGGGAGATTTTCACAGTCACTTAATTGCGGTGTTAATGTAAGCCTATTTGTGACACTAATAAATAAACTTAAAACTTAAACTTAAAAACTCCTCAAGCTGCAGACTCTTTCTGCAAATGTGGTTGCTATGGATCATACTGGTGTCCACCAGATTCTGTATATTACAACGACAACTGTTTAATTTAACTAATTAGGTTTTAAGATTAAAAATATCGCTCAACTGTTACCTGCAGTTGAAGTATTTTCACTGCACATTTCTCAAATTCACCCTCTGAATAATCCAATCCTGCAGTCACTGACGGGCAGTTTCTATTAAACTCGGCTTTTTAATTAGCTTGCAGTTTTAATGTTCTAAATCAGTCTGACTGTTAATCTAAATTATATCTTGAGAAAACCTTGCCAAAGATATCTCCGTTGCATCAAATTCCCAAGTTAGCACTTGTTCCTCATCAAACTCAGGCCACATTATCTCCACTCTGCTCCCACTCTGCTGAATGCTGAGTCAGGATCTGAAATAAATTGAACAAAATAATCTAACCTGAGCCAATTTTGGCAAATGCAAGGATCATATTTGCCATGAATTGGCCTCCTCTCTGGGCTGTTAACAACAGCAAAACACGTAAAGAAATAAGTGACTCTCTGAATTGTTGAAGAATAAATACAAGAGAATGGAATGTTTCTTTCCTGTGGGTGCGTGATGTTACCTGTATTCCAACAAAGTTTTATTCTGAGTCAAAAAATGAGCATGGTTTCTGAGATTTTGTGTGTGCATGCGTTTAAATTATTATGGGTTCCTATGTTTCAATGACCTCTGTTTTGATGCCACATTCCAACCCAAAGCCAACCATGAAAACTATCTGACTGGTAGGAAGGAAGTGGCTTCCAGGTGATAGGAGGAATCATGCACTAAAATAAACAACTGGGTAAACATGTCAGAGGGACTCGTTGGTGGAGGGGGAAGACAATGAGTTAAGAAATGCTCAAGGTTTCTTGTGGGTCTTGGTTGTTCACTCCAGCAAAACTTTCCTCGGTCTCTTCGTGTCCCATACCTTCTTGCCACCAGGTTTTGTTGGCAGGTCTGACACTGTGTGCAACTCTAATATTTGTTATGAAAATAAGGCCCCCAGGAAAGTGTGAATAGAGCAGGAAATGCCTGACTGCCATTTTAAGCAACCATCTCACCTGTTACTGCAGTAGCTGGGTTACAATTAGCCTTAAAGATCATGTGACAGCTGGGAAACTTTGCACATACATTTGATGGGGGAAATCTTCATTCAACCTGGTGAACCTTCTCTGTACCCCCTCCAAAGCTAATATATCCTTTCCCCTTATTTAAGAAAGGATATATTAGCTTTGGAGGGGGTACAGAGAAGGTTCACCAGGTTGATTCTGGAGATGAGTGGGTTAGCTTATGAGGAGAGATTGAGTAGACTGGGCTTGTACTTATTGGAGTTTAGAAGGTTGAGGGGAGAACTTACAGAGACATATAAGATAATGAAGGGGCCAGACAGGGTAGAAGCAGCGAGGTTATTTCCACTTACAATGGAAACAAGAACTAGGGGGCATAGCCTCAAAATACGGGGGAGTCAATTTAGAACAGAGTTGAGGAGGAACTTCTTCTCCCAGAGGGTAGTGAATCTTTGGAATTCTCCACCCAATGAAGCAGTAGAGGCTACCTCGTTAAATGTGTTTAAGTCACAGATAGATTTTTAACCATTAAGGGAATTAAGGGTTATGGGGAGCGGGTGAGTAAGTGGAAGTAAACCCACTATCAGATCAGCCATGATCTTATTGAATGGCGGAGCAGGCTTGAGAGGCTAGATGGCTTACTCCTGCTCCTATTTCTTATGTTCTTATGTTCAAAGGTCATTGTTGAAATATGTTGGTGTAATATAGAAGGAGCTTTCTGATTGTTGTGTAACTAACAAAGATACTGGGTGTGAAATGTGAACAATAAAAGACTTGTTCCGAGGACAAAAATTGCCAACTTTTAATTGCAAATTATATACAACTGCTTAAAAATAATTATTTCACACACAATTCGGTTTTTAATTGTGTGACTTAGGAGGGAAAGCAGCTTCTTTGTAAAACATGTAATATTTGTTGAGGAAGCACTTTGGTTTGCTTTTAATTGTCAAGTTTCTCTAACCAGAGCCAAAGGTTGCTCTCAGTTGATGCTTGTTGAGAGTACAAAAGTATTTTTTGGATTAAAAACATACAATTTAATTGCTTTTGTTATAATCAGGGTTTTTTTCCACTGGGAAGCAATGAATGAGTGTTCCAACATAATTAAAATTATAGGATTATGCTCAGCTTGACATGATGTTTCCGATTTTAAAAATGTAATAGCTTTTATTTAAAACTTGAGACAGCTGTAAAATATAAATTCATCTTCTAGTTTGCAATTAAACCATTTGGAACTGACATATTGTTATATACAAATATATAACTTGACCTTTCTTTAAGGATATAATCAATAATAGATTATTTTGGAATTAAAATTTCAACAAATACATTTGCTAGTGGTTAACTAGTACTGCCTATCGCATTGGAAATGATTTTGAGCGTCTATCTTGGTTTATCTCTCTTTTTCATAGATGGGGGTGGGGGGGGGGGGAAGGTTGCATTTTAAAATGCTGGCAGGGTTTAGAATGGGTGCATGCACAAATTGCAAATCGCGTTCCCAGAGGTCACCACTAGATTCTAACTGCTCCAAAATGTGATCCGCTTTTCAAAGGGAGGGCTGGTCTGTGAGCACAGGAAGCGCATCTTGCAGGTTTATGCCC
This sequence comes from Mustelus asterias, assembly GCF_964213995.1. NCBI lineage: Eukaryota > Metazoa > Chordata > Chondrichthyes > Carcharhiniformes > Triakidae > Mustelus > Mustelus asterias. The sequence goes on from NC_135817.1 coordinate 41,190,961, forward strand.
AGTTCCCAGGCAACTGTGAAGATTCCTTCATTCTCTGAGTTCCAGCTGCCACACCTCTTCAAGCCAACATCCCAACTCTGTGGGTGACTGTTGGCAATAACGGTTATCCTCTGAGGATACGCCTCCTAAAATTTGACTGGTAACTAGACACGGATGCAGAGAGATGCTAAAGGTAATGCCATTTCCTAAAATGAACCTGTATTGAACAGATCATTGGCTTCTTGAAGATGTGCTTTCATTCTCTTGACCAGTCATGGGGTGCCCTCCAGTACAAATCAGCCAGGATGTCTTGAATTGTGAATGTTTACTGTGCGCTGCACAACATGACTAAACAAAGAGGACCAGAAGACTGCTGAGGCCCTCAGGTGCCTCAGATCAATCAGCAGTCTTGCATGATTGTGAGGGCCACACTAATTCAGCAGCACTTCACATGAGGACATCTCAACATTATTCAGCAACTACACAAAATGCTACACAATTACCTTGAGAATGTAGTCTCTACTTCTATGCGTTGTTCATCTCAGAATGTAGAACTGCACCAAGCCAGTTAAACCCAATCTCCCCAAATGGAGCTGCACTGAGCCAGTTAAAGCCTGTCTTCTTCTATGAAACTGTTTCAAGCCAGCTAACCTTTAACCCTGAATTACTTTTGGCATCAAACTTTAACAACACAATCGTCTGATTTGATTTAAATGTCACTTGCCTCTTCTGCCTCAGTCAACACTTCAAAAGAGGCATCTGAGAACATTCACACTGCCCATGGATGCCTGCCTGTGTCAGTGTTGGCCCTTGAGGAAACCCTGCAGCACCATCTCTGCAGTGAATGGCAAGCCCAGTCGTGGCTGCCACTCACCTTTTCAAAGTGTCCTTGGTTCCTACACCCTCTTGTAGGCCATGTCCGGCATCACTAATTGGGTGCTAAACCTGCCCCGGGCCAAGTCAGCACTTCGCATTTCAAAATCACTTTGCATCATTGACGCTGATGTGACATGTGTTGGGATCCAGAAATGTTCTGGGTGTCAGTTTCCTGACTGTGGATTGAAAATTCAGCCTCCGGTTTTTTTCGATATAAAAACTCAAATTAGCTTTACCTGAGTATTTTTTTTTCCAAATCTAACCTCTTGATTTTCTACAAATAATTTCTAGAAGTAGTCAAATGCATGCTGTTCAAAAGTTGAGGAAAATAATTCTTCCAGCTGTACTAACAAAATGGTTCTGATGCAGCAAGACAATTTTACACCGATCAGCATGTGACATTTCCTTTCAGCTAATGGAGCAGAGTCCTCAGCAAATATAACAGCCAATCGCAGTGCATTTGAAAAAACAGAGGTCTTCAAATTATTATTATTGCTCAAGACAACAAAAGGTAATTTCAAAGTTTAGATATGATATTGGGAAATAAACACCTTTAACATTTTATCATGAAATGAATAGTGACTTAGCTGAAGGTAAACAAAATAGCAGATAACATGAAATCAGAGGCCGGAATATTACGGCCATTCGTGTCGACAAGATTTTCCCATCCCGCTGCAGCAAACGGAGATCTAGCTGGGCGCCAGTTTCTCCGACCTCACTGCCGTGGGAGCATGGCATGAACGGCCGGTAGAATTGCATCTTTCCCCCCTCCTGCATCATCATTTTGGTTCAATACTATGTCTGGGGTTAGGGAGTACAGGGATCTCATCATTTATTGGTATGTTCTCACGTTCATTCAAGATTGGTTATGTCCATGAAAGCTCAGTGGGATCTCATCTTTGCTGTTGTCCTCACTTTTTGTTCATGTGCTTCCTCTTTGTTCTGATTTGCTGCTGCTTTATTTTCAGCCAAGCAGAGTTTGACACTTTAATATGTCGATCACATGACAGGAAATGGACTTGGGCATACAATTTGCAATAAAGTGGGGGATATACCTGTGGGTGAGTGCAACAGATTGTTAGGAATTATAAGTTATATAAGAGTCTTAATAAGTTCAAGGGTGGAATTCTCCCAACCGGCCCGTGGCAGATTTGGTATCTTCAGGCGTGGTGAAAGTGGCAGGAGCCAAAATGTCAGAAAACCATTGGAGTAAAATTACATTGCATTTTTCCCAATGGTGGGTTAATGGTGGGTCAGTCATTCCATTGACAAGTGGAGCGAATTCCATTTGCATCTCAGTAATGCTCATTAAAAAAGCTGTCTGCCGATGTCCTGTCACTTTGAAATCTTGCATTACGTCAGTGGGAAATCAAGTCAGTCTAAAACCCGATTGATAAATTCTGGTGTGCAAAAGACTGCCTTCTGTTCACCAGAAACTTTGAGGTGAGCGCAACACTGGCATGGTGCTGCACTGCTCCTGACGCACTGTTCACCACACTGCAGGGCAGACCAGTTCCTGCCTGCATCTCAATGTTAAGCTGGTCTTCATGGATGCTGGACCCATAGACCCTCCTGTATCATCATTTTGGTTCAGTACTATGTCTGGGGTTAGGGAGTACAGGGATCTCCTTTCCCTCCCCGGTGTCACAGACCAGTGTCTATCTAGACAGCACTGTTCAGCCACCAGAATAAATGTCAGAAACTTAACCAGAATGGAGTGGGAGGAGAGGGGGTTGGAGGGGTTGTGGACGTCTGGGAGGGGTGGGGTGAGGGTGTTGGGAAGTGGTTCTAATGGCCTAAAGAAGGCAAGGGGGGGTTATGTGGAAGGAGGGACTTGCAAATGGGTGGGTAGGGCGAGAGCTCATAATGTCAGGCAGAGGGCCAAGTAGTAGATGATGACGATAAACAATGGAAGGCAGAGGGAAGACTGATGGGAGGAAGCTGGACTCTGGCAAGGCTGTGGAAAGCTCAGAATAAGGGGGTCAAAAGGACTGTACACCATGTAATGGAAAGGGATACACAAAGACTCCAAATGTGGTGAGTAGAGGTCAAGTGGGGCATGGGTGCCTCACAGTTGATGGGCTCGGGGCAGGGTGATTGAATCATTGAGCAGACTTCTTATTGAGGTTGTTGTCCTTTTCCCTCTGAGTTGCTGGCCTCCTGTGTGGTCTGGTGAAGGCATTTGGGCTGGTGGGAGTGATATTAATGTACTGGACTGGTATTTATATACAGCGCTGGGATCCTTCAAACCCCATTTTACATCCCCATTTATGGCGGGCGAGAATGACAGCAGGGGTGGAAAATTGAGGGGAAGTCACAAAACGGCTTTCATTGCCGGCGAGATGTCCCCGCTTGATTGTCCTCACCTCCTGCCAATGGCATAATGGGGTTCCCATCATGAAAGGTTGGTGTAATGACTGGAGGCGAAACGATGTAGCTCAAACAACAATTGGTTTATTACACTAATATAACGACATACAAGATAAGGGTCTGACAGAATACATGCACAGGTCTGCTCTCTCTCCGTGTTTGGCTCCAACTGAAGGTCCTCCCTGTCCCAGAACACACTTGGCCCGACTTCCTGTGGGGCCACTAAGAAAAGCCTAACCCTGTCACATGGCTCAAAAAGGAGCACCCCTTAAAGGGGCCGCATTACCACAATTGGGAATCTCATTAGCATACATTTAGTGGGCCTCCCCACTGTATCATACCCCTACATAAGGCTTATACCCCATTTTCAAATGGGGACCTGGCGAACAAACATAGGGAGGAATGCACAGGTAAATATAGCCCCAGAGAGAGATCGACATACCTAGGCAGTGGCCTGGCACCTCCTCCCTCACCCAACCTGTGGCACTACAGCATTGCCAGGGGCAATGCCAGGGAGAGGTTTCGAGGGTTTTACGTCTATTCGGGAGGTGGGATTCCGTCAAGATGGGGGGTTCTGTGGTAGGCAGTGGGGGGGGGGGGGGGGGGTTGTGCGGTGCGGGTTCTGTTGTCGGGGGCTCTTTTATTCTGTTATCATCTTTTTGACATCGGAGCACCCTTCAAAAAGAGCTGATGTTGTTCATGTGGTGGGCTCTGAGTGAGCCAACATAGTGTCTTGGCATCTGCCACCTTGTTTTTGTTTTACTTAAGCATCAAAAGATATGGTGGGAAAAGCCAGCAATGAAGTCCTCTTCTCCCATCTGAGTTGACATTGAGTCAAAACATGAGAAAATGCCACACTTCATCTCAAAATGGGAGAATTCTGCCCTAAGTTCATTTTATTGTGTTTGATTCTACAATTTATTACTACTTATAATATAACGCTGTACTTTAGTGTTACCTAGGAAAATTCTGTTGTTAAATAGAAGAGTGTTGCTCATCCAATTGGAATTTGAATGCATTAATATCCTCTGGGTCACTTATACCCCAATATAAAACTGACTCATGTCCCACCAGTCATGTGTTCTTTAAGTGACAGCTGATGTTAAATCTTGCACTGTGCCCCACTCACTGACAGCTCATGTTCCAGCTTATCTTGTACCTCTGACAGCTCATGTCCTATCTTGCACTGCCTCCTTTAACTGACAGCCTAGCTTCTATTTTATCCTTTATTCCCTTGCTGATCGTGGCCTTATTTTTCAAACTCTGGCCAACCTATTTAAAACCTAATCAGTGTTAAAAATGTCTTAAATGATCAGATACACCATAGAATAAGCTGATGATTTTGACATTTGGCCACATTAAGTTTTGAACCTGAATAGAATTTGTCTCCATCTTATTTGATGCCTTAGCATTAAGTTTTGCCAGCAAAGTGCCAGTTGCCCTTTAACTGAACTGCAACCTTTCTTGCTATGTTGTACCAAGAACAAACAGACACATCAAGAGATAATCATACCTTTGCATCATACAATGAAGAAAGAGATCACTAAACCCATCATGCCTGTGTCAGTTCTTTGAAAGAGCCAACAAATTGGCCCCATAACCTTGTTCTTTTCCCATAGCTCAGCATAATTTCCTTCTCAGATATCCAATCCCTTTTTGAAATCTCTGAAATGCTAAGTAGATATCATTAAGCACTTGAAAGTAATCATGCTTTAACAAGGTGCAAAAAGCTTATTGGATTGGCCAGAATAGCTTTATAATAGGTTTTATAATTGATCGAGTAGATCTTGTTTCTCTTCATCTTCAGTTGCAGGCTCGTTGCATAATAAAGTACAGAAGAAATAATTTAGAGTCTTTAGGTCTCGAGTTTCAAGATGAATAAACCCTTTGTGATTATGTGGTAAAGTAACCACCTATTTTTTTTTTCAATTTGCCATGTGTAGCGTAGGGGGATGAACACCAGAAAGCATCAAGATGCTGGTGTGATAATGATGCCTGATGACATGACTGAGAAGTAAGAATGATCTGGATGGGGAAGAAGCTCCAACTTTGTGTCAAGGTCCAAATACTGCTGTAAATGAAGAGTAATGGTTTTGAGATTCGAGCAGCATACTTGAGGAGAATCCCTAAAACTCCCCAGCCAAACCTAGACCATACAATACAAATTCATACATATGAGTGTCATGCTTGCTGAAAGTCAAGTCAGACATGCATGTGTTCATCAGGATGAAACTGTACAATTTGAGAAAGTTTACTTTGTAAAGTATAATTTACTTTGTAAAGGACTAGGTAGTCATTATTCACGGGGATGAAAACCTTGGGTGGGATTTTTCAGCCACACTTGCCGAGAAACTGGAAAATCCTGCCTAACGGACCTTTCCATGCTCTGCCCCTCGCCCGGTACAATGCGCGTGGCGGGCGGAATGGGAAAATTCACCCCTTTTTGTTTCAGATCAGTTCAGTTCCTGCCACATATTACTCTAAAATCTTGGCTCATTTCTTCACTTTTGGCTTCTTGGTAAAGTCTGTAGCTTTGTCCTTGTTGATGGGTTTTCTCCTTTAGATTGCTATTTTTTACTGGTGGTATATGCACCATGCATTAAGTAATGATAGTAAATGGCCATGATGTCATCATTTCACTGAACATGTCCTGCACTTCTGTTCCGAGATGCAGATGGTCATGTTCTTAAACATACAAACATATATTCTATCATTTACAAAATACAGTGAAATGTCACTAGAATACAGAAGTTATTCATGCAGTGAAAATCATATCAGCTTTTATCATTCATGTAAAAATAGATTGTACAAAATAATAAAATAATGCTATCTTGATCCGTGAAGCTCTGTTCACTTGAAAGTTTTCTCATTTTAATTGTTAGAAGTCATATTACTTGCCTCATCTTTAGATGTATGGCTTTAATATTTTGCCTGTTATGGACTCTATCTCAAACGAGGCCAGAATCTCTGCAGATTGGCTTGGATAAGACTGTGCAAAAATTGAAAGAAGACAAAAACATGAATTGCAGATTTTATCAAGGCAACTATATTGTGAGTAGTGAAATAAAGAGTGGTGCAGTCATTCAACCTAGCGGTGGATCAATAATGATAATATGGAAGGAACATATTTATAAAACTGTGATAGTCCATTTAGGATCAATTGAGACACCATTGCAATCCTCTGTGTTTGCATAATTAATGTGTTGTGTGATCAGTGCACCAAGTGTACAGTGGACTGAAATGCTGTGCCATCTAGTGAAACCTTTAGCTGCGTGTTCCTATTTTTCTTCCATCAGTTCTTTTGCCCATTTCCTTTCTTCTTCAACGTTAACAACAGAACCAACAACTAGTATTTCTTTAGCACGCATGGTATTAATAACTGATATATATGAAATTTCATTGTGTGTTCTAGGTTTGGCTGGGGAGTTTTAGGGATTCTCCCAAAGTATGCTGCTTGAATCTGTAATTTCTCAAAACCATTACTCTTTATTTACAGCAGTATTTGGACCTTGACACAAAGTTGGAGCTTCTCTCCCATCCAGGTCATTCTTACTTCTCAGTCATGTCATCAGGCATCATTATCACATCAGCACCATGAGGCTTCTGGTGTTCATCACTTACGCTACACATGGCAGATTTTTATAATAAATAGTTAAATGTAGTAACATGTCCCAAGGAACTTCACAGGAGCATTATCAAACAAAGTTTGACACCAAGTCACATCAGGAGATATTAAGACAGATGACCAAAAGATTGGTTGAAGAGATGTATGAGATTTTTTCTCTCAGTTCTGATTTCTGGGCTTCTAGGATGTGTATGAGAGTAGCTTGGAAGGATTTCATGTGTGGCAAAATCCAACATTTGCTTGGTGCTTTGACATTATGCTTTGGTGGGAATCAGCAATCAAGCACATGAGATTATGACTCCATGGCACAATACATCGGTGACTCAATGCAATGCCTTTTACTTTTTTAACCTATACTGTACCTGAGGTCAAAGTTCAAGCTGGGTTCAAATGTGGGAAATCTTCTGTTCCAAATATCTGTTTTGAGTTAAGGGAAAGGAAAGTCAGTGCTGCCTCTGGTTAAAGCAAAATTAAATCAATTTAAAGAATTCAGCAGGATTACCAAATTCTGCTTTTTTTCTACCACTTTCTTTTATCTCCAGTAAGTCATGAAATTGTAAATTATATTGTGGTTGTAGGTAGAATTTGACAAATTCTTAACTAGACTGTTGCTGGTGATGCAAACTCTCAACTCTCATGGCAGAGTAGTAGAATGAGTTTGACTTTGATACAAGATACTCGGTGGCACAGTGATAAACACTGCTGCCTCACAGCGCCATGGACCTGGGTTCAATTCCTGCCTCAGATCACTGTCTGTGTGGAGTTTGCACATTCTCCCCGTGCCCGGGTGGGTTTCCTCCGGGTGCTCAGGATTCCCCCCACAGTCCAAAGATGTGCAGGTTAGGTGGATTGGCCTTGACTAAGTTGCCCCTTAATGTCAGGAGGACTAGCAGGGTAAATATGTAAAGTTATGGGGATAGGGCCTGGGAGGGATTGTTGTCAGTGCGGGCTCGATGGGCACATGGCCTCCTCCTGCACTGTGGGGATTCTATGAACGACAACATCACAGATCATGTCATTTTGTAAAATGTAATTTTCTATTTGTGGATGGATTCCAGCTATTCTACACGGTGGAAAGAATACTTTCACTACAGACCAGAGAGATGCCTCTTCAAACAAGCTGGTTCAAATGTTTGGCTGGGCTGCACATCTAAGTTTCCAAAATAGCCCTCTCAGCAGCACCCTACTGACTGGTCTCAGTGTTGCCAGTGGCAGGAATCACTGACTCTTCAATCAAGGGCCCAACACTCTAAAGTTAAGGCATAAAAAATATTTTTCTTAGATGCTGGTACAGTTCTGTCGACAGTATATGGCTATTGGCAGTATCTAAACCATGTGTAAAAACAACAAAGAGTGAGTGATTTATACATTCACTGCCACTGTTCCCCCCCGTCCCTCTTATTTTAAACCTTGTTAGTGATGTGGAAGGTTCAGAGCCATGTGCTGTGGAGCATTAGTGCAGTAACACCAATGGCAATTTCTGCAGCATAATTGATGCCATATGACACTGTATTGAGAAGATTCACTCACTCCAGGCGTTCTTTTGAGAGAAGGAAGACCAGATTACAAGCTTTTCCTTGCAATATTGATACTGTTTATAACAGATTTTAATTTATGATAAACTAGAGGATAGTTCTGGAACATATTTTTCTTCCACTCTGTTCTGCACTTTGAAACACCATCCTGTCATGTCATCAACCTGTAAGGATGGATTTGGCAAAAGGAGCAGACTATCAGTGGTAAATGCAGCGTTACATGTTGCTTAATATATGCTTGTAAATATGGAACACTTTAAATGAAAGTATACTAATTTCGTATTTTTAAAAATGTACATATTAGCATCTACTCTACGTAACAGAACACGGTTTCTGAAATTGCAGGTACCTAAACTTCTGGATGGTGAGCCCGATTCTCTGACCACTTCAGACAGCCGGTGGGAATCCCAATGCCCTGGTGAATGGGGATTCAGCAAAGAACTGGGATTCCCAATAGGCTTGAGCGCACTCGGGATTCACCCTCCACACCGGCCCGATTTGGGTATCTGCCCAGAGCGGACAGCGACTGATAATTATGCATACCCGTTAATTTGAATGTCATTAGTAGACTTGACAGCCAGTTCACCAGTCTCCCACAATTCGCCCGGCCTGCCAGTGACAACGGCACAGGATGGGATTTACAGTTGCTACCCACAAGCAGGGACATGGCGTCCTGGACCTTGAAGCTCCAGGGGAGTAGCACCAACCCCTCAAAAAAGAAGCGCAACCCCCCCCCCCCCACAACCACTCAAGTAATGGGTCACGCTCCCGCACATCACACAGGCATAAGGGTAACCCGACCCGACCTGCCCCCCTCTCCCCAGACCCCTTCACTCAGCCTCCCTGCAGGCCACATGCCTTGACAGTGACACCCCAGCCTGGTGCTTTGAGCCTTGAGGGAGTGACAAGGAGATAGGCCCAGTGGTCATTTGTCCTTCTGCTGCTGCCAGGCTGCAGAGGAAGTGTCTCCCAATGGTCCTGGGAGTTGGGGTTGGGCTGGGGGCAAGGGGTTGACCTTGCCACACTCCACTAGAATGGGGTGTCGTGGCTGGACTGCCTTCTAGCCCTGGCATGGTGATTTCAGGTAGCCATGTGATCAATATTTGCATTCCTGCTTGTCAGCTGTGAAATTTCTGAAGTAGCCAGGTTACTTTAATCTTCATGCCCTTTTGGTCACTTGGCAGGTTTTTAAATCACCGCAGCACTCTATTCTTCAGCAGAGATTTCCCTTTCGCCCTGTCAAAAGCCACAGCTATTAGCAGACCTCTTTGAAGTCCTCTGACAGAGAGAAGATGTGAATTTCACCTGGAGGGGGATAGGGGGACAGACATGGGTTTCATTCTGCTCAGCTGTGCATTCAGTCCCAATGTATGTGCACAGCTTTGATTTGAAGTTGCTAAGACTTCCTAGCAAGCTGAAATCTTTGAAACCCTCTCCACCTCAATGGAATCCTTTGATCTGTATCAAATTCAATGTGCAGTGCCTCATAAAAGATTCACCTGGCAGCTCAATGGATTTCTATCATCCTCCAGCTATCTGTGTTTATTTTTGGTTCCCTTCATGGCTGAATGCACCCCTCCAGTTAAATTGACATCTCCTCTCTGTCATTGAACTTCAAAGTATTCTGCTCACACCTGCAGCTTCTGACAGATGGAAAGGAAAATCTGTGAAGAGATTTGGAGTGATTTAAAAGCCTGCGAGGTGTCCTGGGGGCATGGAGAGGACCAGTCACTATAAAGAATGTTCACATCTGGCATGCAGGAATGCAGATATTTATTACGGGGTTCTCTTTAATCACCATGCCAGGGGTGATCTTCAGGTCTGCCAGGGCCAGAAGGGGCAGTCCAGCCACATCACCCCATCCTGGGGGAGAGCGGCTAGGTCAAACTCTTGCGCCCAGCTCAAGGCCAACCCAACTCCCAGCACCAATGAGGAGCTCCTCCCCTGCAGCCTGGCAGAAAAGAGGGGCACTAGACCAACCTCCTCATGTCCTCCGAGGCAATCCACTAGTACTTGAATTTTCTACCCGAGGAAAGAGACACTGGGCCAGGATGGCAGGAGACAGTGCTCTGTGGGCACAGCCAAGGCACATGGTCTGAAGGGGGATGGGGGGAGGGCAGGGTGGGGAAGTGCCTGAGTGGGGGGGCCGAAGGGAGGTCGGGGATTTGAGTGGGGCGATCTGAGGAGGGAACAGTCCTCCGGGGAGGGGTCTGGAGGGTGGGGTGCTGATTGGGGGTTCCAAGGGGGGAGGAGGCCAGAGTGGGGGCAGTCTGAAGGGTAAGGGGAGCTGAATGGATGGTTTGGGAGGGCGGGGGTAGGGGGCTGCAAGGGAGTCTGAGGAGGAAGGGTGTTGAGTGGGGTGTCTGAGGGAGGGTGGGGCTGAGTGTGGGGCAGACAGGTCAGGTCACCCTCATGCCTGCCTGGTAGTGGGTGGATGGGGGTGGGGTTGTGGAGAGGATGCTCCTCTTTGCTTTGGGGTTGGTGGTGCTCCCATGGTTAGTGAGGTGGGGGGAGGGGGCCCTGTCTCTGAAGAGTGGGGCTGGCTGACAGGTTGCTCGAAATGAGCTTATTAGCATCTTTCAGGTGGGTGAATCCAACATGACAAATGTTGTCAACACCAGCGGGAAGCACTTTAGTTTTCCTGCCAGCGTGGGCACTTAGACTCAAAGCGGGACGGTCGGGCCCCATGTATCAATCAGAGTATGATAAAGAACAAAGAACAGTACTGCGCAGGAAAAGGCCCTTCGGCCCTCCAAGCCCGCGCCGATCATGATGCCTGCTTAAACTAAAACTCTATACACTTATGGAGTCTGTATCCTTCCATTCCCATCCTATTCATGTATTTGTCTAGATGCCCCTTAAATGCCACGATCGTACCTACTTCCGCCACTTCCCTGGACAGCACATTCCAGACATTCACCATCCTCTGTGTAAAAAAACCTTGCCTCGCACATCTCCTCTAAACTTCTGCCCATGCACCTTAAACCTATGTCCCCTCGTACTTGACTTCTCTACTCTAGGAAAGAGCATTTGACTATCCACTCTGTTCATGCCACCCATGATCTTGTAAACTCTATCAGGTCGCCCCTCAACCTCTGTCATTCCAGTCAGAACAAACTGATTTTATCCAACCTCTCCTCATAGCTAATACCCTCCAGACTAGGCAACATCATGGTAAATCTCTTCTGTACCCTTTCCAAAGCATCCACATCCTTCCAGTAGTGTGGCGACCAGAATCGTACACAATATTCCAAATGAGGCCTAACTAAGGTTCTGTACAGCTGCAGCATGTCCTGCCAATTTTTATACTCTATGCCTCGAAGGCAAGCATATTGTAGGCCTTCTTGACTACCCTATCCACCTGCTTTGCCACTTTCAGTGCTTGGTGGACATGTACCCTCAGATCTCTCTGAATGCCAATACTCCTAAGGGTTCTATCATTTACTGTATAATTCCTACATGCACTGGACCTTCCAAAATGCATTACCTCACATTTGGCTGGATAAATCAAATGTACCATTGTTTCCTTTGTAAGTATGAGAGATTTGAGGGTTGGGAGATGTTTCCACTTTGTGTATCCTCAGCATCAAGCACCTTAGATTTAGCATGCTCATAATGCCAACTAAAGCTCTCTCAAAGAAACATACCAGTCTCCTCCAGTCAGATATTTTTTTTCCCCTCACCATCTATCTTTCTGAAATTTTTGAATGACGCTGGCACTCCAGTATGAGTTATGGCATGTCGACATTTCTAACTCATGTCAGTAAACAATCAGATGGAAGGAGATGTCTTCCATCTAATTGGCTTCAGGTGCAATGATACAGAGTTCGAACCCACTAAACCAACTGGTTCAATTACATCAAATCTTTCACTAATTGACGTGTTATAAGTTGAATGAATAATGAGATTGATGTCCCTGAGATTCAATGAGTGAAATAGTTAATTGCAAATGTGGGGGGCAAATCATCCAAAAAAAACTAAATGCCCAACAAGTGGGAATACGGGAGAGAGGCTGGAATTAGTGCATTGACCAGGCCACTGTGTATGTGCTGATCTGTCAGTGGGGAGATTGACACGTACGCACTAGCCCCCACCATCGGCCTCCCAATCACCAGCCGCCTCCTTCCAATTCTTCCAGGGCCTCTATGCCCCCCGCACCCCGATCACCGGCCTCCGTGATCCCCCCCCCACCCCCATGTACAATCCAATTCCCCTCTGCCCTCACTCCCCATGTCCAGCCCCGATCACCAATTTCCCATGTCCAGCCCTAATCACCATCTCCCTCCCTCTCCCACTGATCCCTAATGCAGAGTGCGCCATGTGACCCCCCCCCCAATCACCACCACTGATTGGCCCCACCCCAGTTGGTTCTGTCCCCATTAGGCCCCACCTCAGGCCCTGCCCCCTTGGCACTGCCTAGTGTCCAGTGGGCAGTGCCAGGGTGCTAGGCTGGCACTGCCAAAGGGGCACCCCCTGCCCCCGACTTTCCGGGACGGCTTCAATGGCCTCTGTCCCCACCAACGGGTGATCACGCTTGGTCACCTTTGGGGATTAGCTTTAATCCACGCTAGTGGGAACCTCTCCCAGCGGGATGGGAGACATTAGCGAGCCCGCAGGATACCATCCCAGGATCGCTATTGATATGGAAATGTCAGTTTCCACATTATAATCAGCCTTGCGCTGATTTCTGGTGTGAGGCTGATTACGTCAAAAAAATGGCCTGGGAAATTCACGATTGGCTGGCTGAGCAGTGCAGCAGGCTGGGAGAATCGCCTATGAATCTTACAGCATAATTTAAATTTTGCAAGTTTTATAAAGCTGACAATACTTAGCAATTTGTAAATAGTTTGCTGTTAGTAATTTAAAATACAGATTTCTCTCAGTATTGCAGAGAATAGATTATGGCCCCACGATTACAATTTACGTTGCTCAGATGGAATCTTCCAAGCTGGAGTGTAAGTGAGAGTAATTTCTGCTCCGGTATATGATGGCTGGCCATGAGCAATCTCATGCTGGTTAGCTCATTATGTATGGGCGAGCAGCACAGCAAGTGTTGTAGCAGGGGCACACAGGATGAAGACACCCCTTCCACTTCTTCCTCAGCTGGACCACATAGCAAGTAGAAGTACAAGATTGCCTGGAGCCAGCATCATGTATGCCTGAGGTGTTCTGTGAACAAACTGCAGTGATCCATCTAGTCGACTTGTTCTTTGTATCTTACTCTCAAGCCCTGAGCATTTAAGTCAATGAGAAACCCTGCACCGAGCATCAATCTACCCCGGCCTCCCCCATCCCAACATGTTAAAACCCATCCTGGAGGACCACAGATGAGTTCATAGAGACAGCAGCATTGACTGGAGTAATGAAAGCCATCTCCTTTCATTCTACCCCAAAAACTATTGGGCTTCACTCCATCTCACCTGAGACACATTAAAGAGACCCTTACCTTGCCATTATAAATGTACCACTCACCCCATTTACAGCCATGACCATCCACCCAGGAACCGTGAGGTTCTAAACTGGCACATCGTTGTCGTCCTTCACCCCCCCACCTCCACCACCATATATCAGGAAGTTAACCCCAGCCTCCAACCTTCCATCCATCGTTCCATTCCCTCAGCCCTTCCCCACCTTGGTCAAGAGTTGCCCTTCAGCACAGACTTTGCTGAAGCTCCAGACCTTGCTGGGATCACATTGTTATGAGACCCATGTGTTTGGCAACAAACCTGCTGCCGTGTGGGCCCCACCACAGAGAGAACACACCTGAGAATTGTTCTCATGCAGTTGGCTCATGATTATTAGGGTGTCCCTTTAGTTGACTAATTGTGCTCACCTTTCAAGTTCACCCACCTGAAAAGACCTTCGTCCCACTTCAAGGATTCATATTTATACAGCAACTGTGTAGTGAAGAGCATTGAGAAAATGGTACGTGTGATGATCTAGACATACTCCATCACCTTGTCACCCACCAATTTCCCCCATTCTTTTTGATCCACCCAATATAACCATTTCTCTCCCCTCTGTTACCCTTAAACCTGCCCCCCTCCCCTCCCCTCCCACATTACCCTTGAGTCTATAACCATCACACTCCACATACCTTTTTCCCCACTGAGCCTATAGCCATTATTGTTTCCATGGCAACTCTGACATTGGTTCCTCCTATTATGCACATCACCTGTCTGTTCTGTTTCTCCAGATCCCAGTCCCTTAGACTGCTGCTACCTGATCATCACTGTCTTGTTTTTGTGTGATGCATGCTGACCGACACCATTGTTATTGATGCAACTTTATTGATAACATATTTTCCTAACACGCACACATCTATAATATGTCTGAAGCCTTAACCTGACTGTCCCTTACATATGCTCTCTGATCATTAACCCCAGGTCAAGTGACCCCATATATTGTACAGAGTGTACTGTATAATATTTAAGACGAGTCCACAACCACAATCAGTTATTATCATGACATTTCTCTTTTTTTAATCAGTCTGCTTTGTCTTTCACTCATCTCATAATCCCTTCTGTTTCAAAGTCTTTCTGCTGGATGTTCTAGCCACAGGCAAGTTCTTAGTCAGATTTCATTTCTTTGTCCTGCAGGGGACAAGAGTGTATGTGATGTACATTTCTTTGCCTGGTTTGTATTTAACTCTGATCTGTTACTTCTGCAGATGCAGTAGTAATCTTTGGGCTCTTGGTGGCGCACAGTTCAGGGACTTTTAAAGTATAGCCTCCATGTTTTTGCCATAGGCAAACTGGTGGAAGTGTTCTAAACCAAACACAATTGTTATTATTTCTTTCTCTTTTGGGCATAACGCTGCTGTGTTTCGGTCATTGTCTTTGAAGCGGTATGCCACGAGTGCCTCATTTTGCAAGAGGACAGCTCCTAGTCCAGTCTTTGAAGCATTCACTGATAGCTTGACTGGCTGACTAACTTCATAATGCTTTAACACTGGTGTCTGGGCCAGTATTCTCTTCAGACTGGCCAAAACTTCTCCGTGACTTTGTTCCCAGTGCCAATCCACATAATTATGTAGAAATTCTCTGAGAGATTCTGTTCGGCCTGACAGTTTTGGAATGAATTTCCCAAGATAGGTCGCTATCTCCCAAAATCCTCTCCAAGTCTTTCTTACATTTTGGAGGAAGCATGTTCATGACTGCTTTGATTTTACTCTGGTCTGGCTTCAGTCCCTCACTTGTTAGCACATGTCCCAAATAATTGAATACAGACCTTGCACTTTTCCTTCTTCAACTTAGCTCTTGCCAGCAGATTGTCTTCTTCTTGTGTGGCCTCTTAGACCAGCACATCATTCAATATAAGTTTCCACACCGTTTAACTTTTCAAACATCTGCTTCACTGTTCTGTGGAACACCTCAGGAGCTCAATTAATACCAAAAAGTAAGCATAAAAACCTATAGTTTCCATATGGTGTGTTGAAGGTACGGAATTAGAATCATAGAATCCCTACAGTGCAGAAGGAGGCCATTTGGCCCATCATGTCAGCACCAACCACAATCCCACCCAGGCCCTATTCCCGTAACCCCACATATTTACCCTGCTAATCCCCTGACACTAGGATCAATTTAGCATAGCCAATCAACCTAACCCGCACATCTTTGGAGTGTGGGAGGAAACTGTAGCACCCGAAGGAAACCCACGCAGACACAGGGAGAACGTGCAAACTCCACACAGTGATCCAAGGCCAGAATTGAACCCGGGTCCCTGGCGCTGTGAGGTAACAGTACGAACCACTATGTCACCATGCCGCCCCAGATACGAACTGCTGTCAGAAGCCTGAACTCACATGCAAGACTGAATAGGATTCCTGATCAGCTAGCTAACACATGATCTCTTTGAATAACTGATAATGCTCCCTTTGTACTACCTGGTTTAGCTCTCTGGGATCCAGACAGACTCTCAGATTCCTATCTGAATTTTCTACAATTACAATGGATTAACCCAGTTTGTCAGTTCTTCAATTTTCTTGGTGATATGAAGTTTTGCCATTCTGTCCAATTCTTCTTTCAGTCAGTCTCTCAATATTACTGATAGTTTCCTGGGCAGGTAAAATTTGGGTGTCACAGTCTCATCTATTTTGATGGTGTGTTCTCCTTTTAGGCAACCAATCCCGTGGAACATATCTTTATACTCACTGAGGATGCCATCTGTGGTGACAGTCATTATTCTCTTGATTAGCTTCAGATTTTCACAAGCTTTGACTTCAAGAACGGGTATTGCATCATTTTACACCACTATGAATGGAAGTGTTTGAGGGTATATTTTGTAGTTCACTTTAAGTATGCATTTGCCTCTACAGCAATTTCTTCACCTGTATAAGTAGACAGCTTCACTTTTGTCTCAGTTCATTGTTTTTCATTGCTTACCTGATGCTACGGACTTATAGGAATGACGTTTGATTTTGCACCCGAGTCAAGCTTGAAATTTAGCATTATGTTGGCAATGTTTGAACCAACCTGTTGTGTATGTGGTGTCTGTGTTTCAAAGATAGTATAACAGAGATGTGTCACCTGACTTGAGGGACCAATGGAGACAGAGTGAGTGGTCACACCAGAGGGTGGAGGCCTCTCTTCGGCAGAATTTTCTAGCAGCCATGCTATAAACATGTGAAGACTGGAGCTATGCTCCAGGGCAGCCCAAACCTGCACCCCTCCTGTACAAACCTTCTCTTTTCAATAAATACATTTAGTTCCTAACATCGTCTGAAATCTCTTGACGGCACTAGAATGCCATAACACAACACAACATTCTATTTGTTGTCTTTGGAACTTGTTGTTACCACATCAATGAAAAGCTCTGTTTCCGTGTCTGTATTGCCACCTGCAATCGTTCATACTTCCTTTGATTTACACATCTTAGCGAAGTAATGTAGTCTATCACAGTTCTTGTACTGCTTCCAATAGACTGGGCAATTACATGGTAAGTGCTCTGTTCTGCATCAACTGCATTTAAATATTTTAATCGCAGTTCTATTCTTTTTACCTTCAGGTAGTCTATTTGATTTTTTTCCCAGTGCTGTTTCTATTTTACTGCATCTAATGACCATATGCAGATTATCACCTTCTGCCATCTGTTTAATCTGGTATTTTGTTGTCTCTTGCACTCTGCAGATATTTATTGTTTTCTCCAGCATGAGATTAACTTCTCTCAAAAGCCATTCTCTCAAAGAATCATTTGCGATCCCGCAAATTATTCTATCTCAGATGAGTGATTCTTTAAGCTTTCTAAATTCACACGATTTAGCTCATTTTCTCAGCTCAGTTATGTATTGATTAATGTTGTCACTGCCTTGCGTGCACGTAAAAAAGTTGTTTTTTTTTTCTGAGGGCTGCAGCATGCTTTGAATTTTTCCATTACTTCTTCCAAGTAATTTTGTTTCTCATCGCTTTCAGACGTGAATGTGTTATAAACTTCTAGGGTTATTTGCCTGCTATGTGAAGAAAACCACCTGTGGATCTTGAACAAAAGCAGAAAATGCTGGAAACTCTCAGCAGGTCTGACAGCATCTGTGGAGAGAAAATAGAGCTAACGTTGCGAGTCTGGATGACCCTGTGTCAGAGCTGATGAAGAGTCATCAAGACTTGAAACATTGGCTCTATTCTCTCTCCACAGATGCTGTCAGACCTGCTGAGATTTTCCAGCATTTTCTATTTTTGTTTTAGATTTCAGCACCACAGTATTTTGCTTTTACTGATGGGTCTTTCGTATCACTCTCTGTCACTGTGAGGTACAGCTGAAACCACTGCCAGAATCTCCCCTAATTTTAGGCAAGATTGCCCTTCGAGCTGAGGTCTTTTGGTGGTTTTAGAACCCTCATTGTTGCCTTAGTTTTCTCCTGACACCATGGCCACAATTCACCCAAATCGGTGCTAAGTGCCCATACCAGCGGGAAAACCAGAGTGCTCCCCATTGGCATTAGCAGTGCTTGTCAGGTAGAATTCACCCATCTGATCAATGCAAATATATACATCGTGGGAAACTCGGTCCTTCTGAGATCAGGGTTCCCTTTTTAAAGGGTGCCCTGATCTCAGCGTTCAAATACAAACCACCTTCCACCCTGGCAAGGGAAAGGCGATGCCCTCCCCTGCCCCCTGCTGACCAGGGAGCATCCCCCAAACACTCAGCACAGAGGGGGACAGCGGCTACACCCCTGCATCCCCACCACCAATAGATTAGGTCACCTCCACCACCCCCCATACCATGCAGGCATGCGGGTGACTCAACCCCTCCACAAGACAAAGGCTCCAATATAGGGTCCTGTCAGGCCCCTTCCCCCAGGTTTCCCCTCCCCCTGACCACTGCCAGTTCCAGCCCCTTTGGCGGTGCCAACCTTGCACTGTCCTTTGCCTGACGCCCTGGCCATGACACCTTGATCAGGCACACTGAACTATGAGGAGGGGGGAGATCAAAATCTTTATTATGCTCTGTGTACTGTTGAAACATTGAAGTGGTCTGTTCAATTTAATCACAATGCTCCCACTATCACAAAACCATGGATGGCTGGAATAGCTGTGGTTTGACATTGTGATCTTCCTGTGAATGGATGTGCAAAACCTACAAGCATGGGCTAAATTTGTGAGAAAGTTAAAAATGTTATCAATCGGAGAGAAGGTGAAGTTCATGCAGCAAGTGGAAAACCTTGGCGCAAAGTGGAAAGCATACATCATGAATAATGGAAGATTCCATCATTGAGTTTGTCCACCATTGTGAGACACAAGGTGAACATTCTGCAGCAGTTGTGCAAAAGGCATTATCTCCAGTAAGGAAGAGAATGAGAACAGTTGCGTATCCTGATGTTGAGGAAACTCTGCTAATGTGGTTCAAGGGAGCCAGAGCTCAACAGTGTTGAGCTCAACACTGTTCTGATGTTCTCAACAGTGGTCCAGTCCTAGCAAAGATGCTTGTTCACATGAGTTCAACTGCAGTGACGGATGGCTAGACCAATTAAAGACAAAGCAGGGTATTGTCCTCTGTGAAGGTGTGATGGTTAATGCAGCAATGGCAAATGATTGGCTCCAAAATGGCCATACAGATGCTCTGGGATTTTGTACTGCAGTATGAAAATACTGAATTCATATTTGACTGCATTGACAACATGGGGACTGTATCAGTCGTGTCCAAAGAGAGCACGCTAAGCGGAAAAACATTTTGGAATTCTTATGGAGCTAACTCCTGACATTTTTAAATAAAGGTTAGGTGGATTGGCCATGCTAAAATGCCCCTTAGTATCCCAAGATGTGTAAACTAGTGGGATTAGTGGGGTAAATATGATCGGGTGGGGAAGAAGGCTTGGGTAAGATACCTCCTCAGAGAATCGGTGCAGACTCGTTGGGCCAAATGGCCTCTTTCTGCACTATAGGGATACTATGAACTCTATGAACTTATAAAGGCCTCTGGCCTTTTATAATGTCAGGCCATTGTAAGGTGTGAACAAGTTAAATAAAGACTCATTCACATATCTACTGCTGTGTTTTCATTTGCCATTTAAATCTGGGCCAGGATTCTAAAAAAAAAACTAACAGGAAATTTTCCTGCCTGCTTTTTGGACGTACTTATCTGAATGAATCACAGACACCCTGTGCAACACAGAGTGCCTCAGGTGGATTCACGCTGGAAAGTGGGGAGCGGGGCCTCCTCCCACTGGAGAGCCCAGAATCAGTGCGCTGAGTGAGCCACTGCGCATGCGTCGATCTGTCAGTGGGGAGATCAGCGCATGCACGCTGGCCCCCCAAACCCATACCTCCAGGGGCTCCTCAATGGTCTCTGTCCCATCAGTGGGGTGAACACGCCATTTCTCCATTGGGGGGGGGGCGCAGTTGTAAACCCCGCTGGTGGGGGAGAAACACTAGCAGGCCTGGAAATACCATCTCAGGCCCGCTAATCATATGGAAATGACGGTTTCCATATGGTAATCAGCCCCGTGCCAATTTCCAGCACGGGCTGATTACATTAAAAAAAAAAGGGCCTGGTCGCGCTAAAGGCCCCCCACTGATGTCTCCTGGCCCACTGCACTACTCCAGCAGCACAGTGGGCTAGGAGAATCCCGGCCCTGTTGGTTTTGGCGGATCACATTGGGAAACGTATCCGGTTACTTGGAAACGCATTCATGTGGGAATGGGGCCTCTTCAGCTATTATGAAGCTCTGCTTAACACAAATTTATATGCAGATCCCCATAGGATTCGACTCATTGGGATTTTATTGTATATTTTGGTTATATTTTCCTGAGTGATTTGAGCCGTGAATGTAATACAATTCAAGCAATTTGTGAAAAGAAATGATAGTTCAGTATCAATTTGTAAGGTAAAACAGGTTACAGTTTGCAATTAATTGACCACAAAAAATGCTAATTGATTATGTCTTGGCTAATCACTTGTGACTGTATTCATTCAAGTTTAAGATTTTGGAGCTGCATTATTATTGAGATTGGATGGTGAAAAGATATACATGGTCAACTGCATAAAGCGGTGGATAATATAATCATGCTGCTGTTGTAATACCATGCAATCAATTCTAATGAGTTTTTCTTAAAAGAGATTATTGGGCATTTTGAGTTCTAAGAATCAATCTTGTACTTGTCCTGAGAATGCCCTCTGTCTCTGAATATTGACTTATGTGATATTGAAGGGTGTTAGGAAACTTTGAGTCACCTCAAGATCTAAAATCTGTCCTTGTGTGCAGTTTTAGTGTCCTGATCTGAGGAAGTCCTTACTATAGAGGAAGTACAGCGAAGGTTTACCAGGCGGTTTCCTGAGATAGCAGGTCTGTCATATGAGGAGA
Source organism: Mustelus asterias (assembly GCF_964213995.1). Classification (NCBI taxonomy): domain Eukaryota; kingdom Metazoa; phylum Chordata; class Chondrichthyes; order Carcharhiniformes; family Triakidae; genus Mustelus; species Mustelus asterias. The sequence continues at coordinate 41,212,142 of NC_135817.1, forward strand.
AACTAAGTCAGTAAGGATTATATTCATTGGAGTTTCTAAAAGAGTGAGAGGGGATCTCATAGAAACTTATAAAATTCCAATAGGGTTAGACAGGATAGATTCAGAAAAAATGTTCCCAATGGTGGGGGAGTCCAGAACTAGGGGTCATAGTTTGAGGATAAATCTTTTAGAAATGAGGTGAGGAGAAATTTCTTCACCCAGAGGGTGGTGAATGTGTAGAATTCTCTACAACAGGAAGTAATTGAGCCCAAAACGTTGTCTGATTTCAAGAAGAAATTAGATACAGCTCTAGGGGCTAAAGGGATCAAGGAATATGGGGCAGAAGGGGGGATCAGTATATTGAATTCGATGATCAGCCATGATTAAAATGAATGGTGGTGCAGACTCAAAGGACTGAATGGCCAGATCCTTTTTCTAGTTTCTATGTTTCTATGTACTTGGTAAAAGAAATACAGAATGAATCAAATCTAATTAATTCCTTGAACATACAATTCAGTGCATGGTTATAGAGGAACAGGAGTAGCCCATTCATCACTTCAAGCTTATTATATCATTCTAGAAGATCGTGGCTGACCTATACCTCAACTCCACTTGCCTATCTTTGTTCCATTCCCTTGATACCCTTACCTAAGAAAAATCCATCAAATTCAGTCTTGAAAATGTTGCATGACCCAGCACCCACAGCCTTTAGGGGCAGAGAGTTCTATGTCTGCACTACCTTTTGTGTGAAAAAGTGTTTTCAGATTTTGCTTTTAAATTAAGATTGGGCCTACTTGTTCTGATCTCTTCTACAATCTACTCTGTCAAATTCCTTCCACAAAACTTAATTAGATCAGCGCTCAACCTTCCCAGTTTCATAATATAAAAACAATTATGCAACCTGTTCTTATAATTTAACCCTTTAAGGGTGTTATCCTGTTGAAAGCAGGAAAACAGCAGATCAAGATTTTTAAAATCTCTGGGGTTTATTTTCTGGTAGCATGCTGGCTGATGTGTTGCTGAATAATTCCCTGTGCACTCATTTAGCCCAGCCACTAACCCCTGTAAAATAAAACAATTTAGTAAAATCGAAGTCGCCAAAGTCCAAAAAGACTGCTATCCCTCTTTTTTGAATGAGAGAGAGCTTCATAGAATCATAGAATCCCTACAGTGCAGAAGAAAGCCATTTGGCCCATCGAGCCAACACTGGCAACAATCCCACTGAGCTCCTATCCCGTAACCCCATGTATTTACCCTGCTCATCCCCTGACACTAAGGGGCAATTTAGCATGGCCAATCCACCTAACTTGCACATTTTTGGACTGTGGGAGAAAATGGGAGCAGCCGGAGGAAACCCATGCAGACATGGGGAGAATGTGTAAACTCCATAGAGACAGGCACCCGACAATCACCCGGGTCTATGGCGCTGTGAGGCAGCAGTGCTAACCACTGTGTCCCTGTGCTGCCCCTGGTGGTGATTTAACCAGAGGGTCATCACACCTCAGGCAAAGGGCAAGGTTGAGAAGGCAGGGCCTTCATGAATAACCTCAGCCGGTATAGGAATTGAACCAGTGTTGTTGGCGTCGCTCCACATCACGAACCAGCTGTCCAGCCAACTGATCTAATGGACCCAAGTAGGTAAAATACTGCACAGAGGAAGTTTACGTAAACATTCCAGTCAAGTGCTACTCTGGAAAATTGAAGCTCATTCTTGGATGTGACTAGCTTGGAACAATTCAGCAATAGTTGGTCTCATAATAAACTTAATCCTTTGAATTGTTCTTCAGTGTTCAAATCTGTATTTCAAAACATCTCATCCACCAATTACATCCATCAGATTCTGTACTTCTGTGCTTTTACTGAACTATTAATTCTGTTCTTGTTTTAAGTTGTACCTTGACATTTGTACAATGACTGAAGTGAATAACAAAGTCTTCTGTTTCTCCACCTATTTGAGTTTGTTATGCAAATTCATTCCAGCAGAGAAACTGTGAGGAAGTACTTGAAGCCATTAATACCTGACTCCATTACTGGCTTCATTTCAAATTGCTTTGTGTATCAGCATTTAATCTGCAAGAGTAATCAACCGGCTAATAATGGATTACAGGGCTACAGATGCTCTCTATAATGAGACATGAACAGACCCAAAATGAAGCAAGGATGAACTGCGGGGTAGTTTGAGAAACTTAGAAATATCCTTCTCCATTTCATACCATCACAGCTGTTTTTGTTTTGCATTTTTTAAGACAATTATAGAATCCATCATGAAGCTCAATGAAAAATAAAGCTGATGTTTGGTCATGTGTCTTTTAAAATCCAAAATGAAAGCAGCATTAGCTTTGGGGAGATTTTTCAAACTGTGCAAAGGTAACACGCATCTTGGCTATCAATTTTGAAAGAAATCTCTGTGGAACATCACGAGCAGGAAATTGAAAAACATGCAGCAGCCTGCCGTAGGTGTTGTAACAGGGGTGAAAAGTATCAGTGACCTAATAACTGATGTTGCTCATAGATAGAAAGAATAATGCATGAGCATCAGAGCACAAAAGAACAATGTTAACTAAGTACCAGACTGAAAAGCTATTGCAATATGTCCCCACATAGGAGTGAAACCAATATGAAGACCAAATAAGTAAGAAGGAGTCACCACAATGTATCTACCTCCCTTAGAAAATGAGGTATCTGATTCATACTCCCCTCAACTGTTCTTTTGATGAAATACGTCTCCCCAAATCTTTTCTTGTAGTTCTTTTATTTCAAAATAGTTATTTTTGGTCCTCAGACTTTTTTTCATTCATTGGGGATGTAGATATTGCTGATTAGACTAGCATTCACTGCTCATCCCGAATGGCCCTTCAAGTGGTGAGCTGCTTTCTTGAACCATTACATCTTTCAACTTTTACACCTGCCTGTTTGGATCTTGTTACATACAGAAGAATATAATGATTATTATGTAGAGCTCTCCAAGGCTGAAATTCACTAAAAATCCTAATAACATCATAAACTGTAAGAGGTAGAAGGTTATGAACACTACCTAGTTGCCAAGATAACATCAGAGTATTTAGTTTCCTTCACAATTTTATATATGTTAAATCTCATGGTCAGCCAATTTTATATTATATGTTTTAGATATGTTCAGACTAATTTTACAGCTGGTGTGTATTTTTCTATTTTAGACTGATCTTGACCAAAATGTTGTCGTCTTAATTTGGTAATCAGAACACTAAATTTTAAAATCTGTTTAGTAGGTACTACGATTACAATTACCACTTTGTGGCTCAGATCAAGCATCAGATCACATCCCAGTTGGGGTGCAATGCCTTATCTTGTTGGCTTGGATCTTGTTTGTCCCTCTTGTGAGGACCTGGAATTGGATCCAATTTGAATTTGGTTTTGGAGAAAGCAAGCAGTAAATGGATTTGGATCTGCCAGGCCCATTCTGAGCATTGGCTTTGGACCCATTTAAGCATACTCTCTGTTCTTTTCCAGCCAACCAATCTTCTATCCATGCTGATATGTTATCTCCTACACCATGAGCTTTTATTGTCTGCAGTAGTCTTCTTGAAATCCAAGTATAGTGCATCGACAGACTCCCCTTCATCAACAGTGCATGAGACTCCTTCAAAGAACTCCAATAAATCAGTTAAACCTGATTTCTCATTTACAAAACCATGCCAACTCATTCTGATTACCTGGAGTTTCTCTAAGTATCCGGCTACAACCTCCTTAATAATCAACTCCAACACCTTCCCCATGACAGACATCAAGATAACTGGCCTAAAGTTTCTGATTTTCTGCCTTCCCCCCTTCTTGAATTAGAGGGGTTATATTTGCTGCTTTCCAGTCTGATGGAACCTTTCTAGAATCTAGTGAATATTGGAAAATTAACAGCAATATATCTCTTACTTCATTTGCAACCTATTTTAAGACCCCAGGATCAGGATCTGGAGACTTGTCAACCCACAACTCAATCAGTTTTCTCAGCACCACTTCCCTGTGATTGTAATACACTGGTGATTGTAATTCACCAAGTTTCCCTTTCCCTTCCACCTCTTCATTTACAGCTATTACTGGAATGTTTTTTGTACTCTTCACAGTGAAGATAGAAGTAAAATATTTGTTCATTTCAGATGCCATTTTCTTATTATCTATTATTAACTCCCCATTGTCACTCTCTAAAACATGAACACTTCCTTTTTTTCCTTTTTAAATGTCTGTATAAACTCTCACTATCCACTTTTACATGTCCAGCTAACTTCCTCTCATACTCTAATTTCTTTCTCCTTTCTCCCAGCAGATAATGGCTACAGTGATTCTGTTCTCCTTAATTAATGCATTCATGTGCCATTTCCTTATTATCTACTATTAGCTCCCTACTGTCACTCGCTAGAAGATCAACACTCATTTTATTTTTTTCCTTTTTAAATGCCTGTAGAAACTCTTGCTATCCATTTTACATGTCTAGCTAGCACCCTCTCATACTTTAATTTCTTTCTCCTTTCTCCCATCCGACATTTCTGCCAACAGTCATTCTCTTCATCTTAATTAATGCAGACACTCTTCCCCCTCACTTACTGCTGGCTCACTTTCCTTCATTCCTGAAGTAATGCTGGTAATGTTTATCTCCTCTCTGAACTATGCTGGCGGTCTTTCTATCCACTCCTTGCCTTACGGCTAGGTTTCTCTGCTTTTCTCTCCTTGGGTAATATTTAGTCAGTGTTGACAATCTTCCTGTTCCCCACCCCAGTTACTGTGTGCTCTCTCTGTATCTCAGAAGTACTTCTGGCTTTTACTCTCTCATTATCTCCTTTGTCTTGTTCTGTTTAGACTTGCTGTTATTTGGCAATTTTAGCTCTACTGTGTTGGATTTTTCTGTTCTTGCAAAATTCTTGCCTACGATATACAGAGGCCAGATTCTCTTCCACTTTAAAGGTTTTGCTAGCTTTCGGCTGACAGAAATTAGCATGTTGATTGCTAACTTATGAGTGTAGTGTTCAATAGTCACACATTGTTATTTACATATAGATGTTTATACACACACATACTTTTTTTTCTTATGTTTTCAATAGTACTGTTCTGAAGAAAGAAATTCTCAATGTCTGTCAAATGCAACTTAAACAGTGGAAGACTGTGAAATCGCTGCAAGTTCAATTGGTTATTCATTTTTTTCAGGCTCTTTTTTGAAGTATATGATGATCAAACATTACCACTAACTACTGGTGCTGGTTTTTATGTCTAGCTAAGGATAGGTGCTGTTAATGGAAAAATGGAAGTGACATTGCTTATGTATTCTGCTTGTGAGCCTATTTGCTCATCTGTTTACTGCATACATGCTAATCAATTCATAAGGTCTAAAATTGTAAATGGGATATTGTGCTGGCAAGGTGGATGTAGGCAGAGGAATGGGATTTGAGGAAATGAGACTAAGGTTGAAAATACTGTTGACTACAGGTAATAATTGATTGACACACAAAGAAACCTCCAGAGAAAGCCCAAGAGTGCCTCAAAGGCAGCCCAAAGGCCTTTCTGAATGGCAGAGAATCTTTGACATTCTCTTATGACATGACACATATTGTCAGTTCTGTGCTTGATTTTACTTTTTATTTGTTGTTCCATTATCTCTTCTGGAAAGTGCTTTCTCAATAGAATGCAATACCCATGGGGTGCCACGTAAATCCTGTTAAATGGGTTACAGAGATTTAAGTGGTGACCTTTTGAGTTCCCAGTATACCCATAAGCCAGCAAATACATAATGCTGTATTATCAGAATGGATAAAAGACACAGGGCCACAGTATTGTTTGCCAAAGAGAAACTAGACACAGGACAAATGCAATGAGTCTTGGAACGTTGTAAATATTTAGTTATTAATAAATGTCAGCGAGGCTCCTGTTTAGATGGCATTCAAATGCAGCTGTTAAAGAATCTAAATCTGTAATGGAAAATGCAAATCTTACAATAATTTACAGGTGTAAGAACATTTTTTTCAAAAGAAACTAGTATGTGTCTGATGGTAAATGGATGTATAACATGGATGATTTGTACGAAGGATTATAAATTCTAAAGGTCTGCAATATGAATCAGCATGCACATAACACAAAAACAGTTTCACAATTGCAGTATCTCATTTTGGTGGGTCTGCAGAGACTCTATCAACTTGAGAGATTAATTGCAATTTGAGGAAGTGCCCACCAAAATTACATCCGAGACAAGAAAGGTTATTTGCTTTTTTGAAGATGGAAAGGATTTTAACAGAAGGCACTATGCACTGTTGATGGCCCAGTCAGGGCAATAGAATCAAGGAATGACACAGTACCAAAGGAGACTATTCGAACTTCATATCTGTGCTGGTTTCTTGATTGAGTTATCCAATTAGACCCGCTCCTGTGCACCTTTCCCACAGCCCTTCAAACTTTCCTCCTTGAAGGATTTATTCAATTATCTCTGGAAAATTACTACTGAATTTACGTCCACTACATTGAGGGATATGGTCCCCGGAAAGGTAGGGGGTTTTAGTTCAGTCGGGCAGCATGGTCAGTGCAGGCTTGGAGGGCCAAAGGGCCTGTTCCTGTGCTATAATTTTCTTTGTTCTTTGTTCACTTTCAGGAAGTGCATTCCAGATCATCAAAGCTCATTATTGTTTTCTTCTGGATGCCAATTACCTTCAAACTGTGTCTTCTGACTACTTTCCTTCTGCCAGTGGACCAGTTTGTCCTTATTTTCTCAATCAAAACCCCTTTAACAACGCGATCAAATCACCTCTTAACCGATGCTTTAAGGAACAGAACCCCAGTTTCCCTACTGTCTCTGCATAACTGAAGCCCCGCATCCTTGGTTATAATAAATCTTGTTATCTCTGTTCCTGTTGCTCCACTAAAATTGTAGCATTTAGTTTATATTATTCTTCCTACTAGAATTAATTGCTGATCGTTTATTTGCTTTAAATTTCATTTATCGTGCATCTATTTATGTTCTTATGAAGTCTGTTGCGATCTTTCCCATTTGCGACATTTTGAGCTTGTACTGGCTGTAAATTTGAAATTATCCCTTCCATACACAAGTCCATGCTATTAATATGATTCAGAAAGAGCAGTGACCCCTTGAGGACACCACTGTGTACATCTCTCTACTCTGAGAAGCAAATGTTCACTATTACTCTCCTCTCTGCTATTAAGCCACTACCCAATTAACCCCATGGACTTCAATTTTGCGAACTGCTTTATTATGAAATCAAAGTTAATCAGATGTCTTTTGAAAGTCCATGTGCATATCAGCTAATCAACCTTCTTTGTTATTTCGTCAAAGAACCCAAAGAAGTTAGTCAAATATGACATGCCAGGAATAAATCTGTGGTGTCTTTCATTTGTCTATGTTTTCCAAGTGTCCCAATAATTTTGTCTAGAATTATTGTGTCTCAAAGTTTTCCCAAAACCAAAGTTAGGTTGACTAGCCTGTAGTTTCTAGGTTGCTCCCTTCTCCAAGTAGCAGATCAAATTTTGCTTCCAATTCTCTGGCATAATTGTGAAGTTGTTCCTTTTGGAAGGGAGAACAAAAGAATAGAATATTGTTTCAATAGAGAAAAACTGCAGGAGGCTGCAACACAAAGGGACTTGGGGTACATGTGCACAAAACACAGAAAGCTAGCACACGAGTGCAGCAGATAATCAGAAAGGCGAATGCAATGTTGGCCCTTATTTCAAGAAGGTTGGAGGATCAGAGTAGGGAGGTCTTGCTGCAGCTGTACAAGTACTGGTTTGACCACTTCCAGAGTACTGTGAGCAGTTTTGGTTCTCTTATTGAAGGAAAGATGTTTTTTAATTGGCGGCAGATCAGAGAATGTTCACCAGGGTGATCCCTGGTATGGACGGATTGTTTTATGAGGAAAGGTGAAACAGATTGATAGTTTACTCATTAAAGTTTTTAGAAGAACGAAAGGTGATCTCGTTGAAACATATAGGCTGGAACTTTTCAGCTGTTCATGCTCGCAGGAGTCTTTGGTCCCACTACAGTGAATGGAGATTTGGCTGAGTGCCAATTTCTCCATCTTCATTTGCAGTGGCGACAGGGTGTGAATGGCTGAAAAATTCCCCTCATAGGATTCTTAAAGGACTTGACGGAGGAAATGCTGAGATTCATGGAAGATTCTGACCGGAATTTTATCGGCACGCTCGCTCCAATTCCGGGGGCGGGCGAGGCTCAAAGAACGGCATCCTCCGTTGGCCTCAGGCAGGCTCGTACGAACTTTGGGCGGACGTGCCGGTAAAATTCCACCCTCTCGGACAAGAAAGCATAGTCTCAGAATAAAGGGTTGCCAATTTAAGACTGAGATTAGAAGGAATTTCTTCCCTCAGAAGGTTGTGATTTTTTGGAATTCATTGCCACAGAAAGCTGTGGGGACAGAGTCCTCGTGTATATTTAAGGCGGAGATAGATAGATTTGATCAGTAATGGTATCAAGGGTTACAGGGAAAGGGCAGGAAAGTGATGTGAGGAATGTCGGATCAGCCATGATCCTATTGATTGGTGGAGCAGGCGCAAGGGCTGGATGGCCTACTCTTGTTCCGATTTCTTATGGTTTTATAAATCTGACATATAATCTAAGGAAGATTAGAGTGGCCAGAGTTTCCCTAAGTTCTAGCCTCGCATGCCGCAGTAATGTAGAATGCATGTCATCCAGTGTATGATTAAGACATAAAGGGCAGATCGCCTTCGGTTCAGTCCTAATCTTTGTTTATTTAGTCATCATGTCTGGTGACTGTTGAACACTGCAACTGGCCACCTATCCCCGAGGCCAGGGGTCAGCAATCTGTGGCATGTGTGCCAAGGGTGGCACACCAACAAGATGATTTTGAGTGACACACACACTGTTCGTAAAACTAAAGGCACAAAAGGTCCTAAAGAAAAAATACTTTGTCACTTACTTACCCAGCAAGGTATGTTAGATTGACAAAAGAATTTAAACAGTAAATGTTGGTATTTTATTCATTACTGGGATATTTTTAAGTTCCAATTTGCTGCTTGCATCAGTGTCACACAATGTGGAGCAGTGTACTACATTTGACATTGCGCCATCTGTCATTATCTTTTTCACTGCAAGGAAAGGATCATGGCAAAGACCACACTAAGCTGGTGTGATCTGCATTTTAATGTAATTCTCAATGAAGCTTCTTAAGAATTTAAAAACCCTTATTTACTTTATATACAGCAATAGTTTAATTACAAACCACATCATCTCAAATTTAAAATGTGTTATTGGCATGAGAAACTTTAAATTAGAGTGAACAAATGATGACTTAGCATGCCAGTTCTGAAAGATTGCCGACCCTAGGGCATGGGATGGGAGGTGGGGAGAATCGATAGAGTTCATGTTCTCAATCATATTCACACATGGATGAATGTTGGATTAAGACGAAGGGCGGAAATTCCCCATTTCTTTGGCAGAATGATGCGGTGGGCTGAAAACAAACCCAGTAAAGCCGTTGCTCCAATGGTGTTTTTTTTCTGCTTTATTGTCAGGGAAATATTTGAGAGGAGGTGGGTCAGGCTCTGATTGAGGCTGCTCCTCCAGCAACTTCATCTTTTAAAGATGGCGGCGTCCTTCCAAAAAATGAATAGAATCCTCCCACGCACATCCTTCATCCCCGTTTCCACTGGCACTGCCCCTTGGCTCAGCATCCTGGCACACCCGATGAACACACTTGAACTCCTCTGGCAGGTTCTGCTCGCCAGGTGATTTGTGAATGGATTATGTAACAGGGAGGTCTCAGGCATAGAGGTCTGATAATCAGATGCTAATGGGGATGTTGGGCATCAGGATTCCACCATGGGCAGGAACAATCCTGCAACAGGAAATCCCACTAGCCTAAATCGCGTTTTGTGCCTCTTGTGGGATTTTCCACTTCCGCCACCAAACCCGCCCATCAAAAACAGGAGGGGGAAATCCTCTCTGGAGTTAACTTTGTGTTGAACCCCTCTACATTGGATCACCAAGTAATGATAAACCACTTGGGCAATATATGAGAAAATGCCTGACCTCAAACCCACAATAGATGTCCATCTCTTCAGAAGTGAAGAAGGTAATTGCAAAGAAAAATCTTGAAGGAGATTTATTTCAAATGATGTCAAATGATTTGTTAAGTGGTTAGGTTAAGCCATGCCTATTCTATCCCATGATGAGCAGTCTTTGAAAGAGCAATGCACCGGTGTGAGTTTTCCATTTCTTTCAATGTCATATATCAACTGTGAATGCTATTGCCCATTTAACATTGAATTATTTACAGCTGCAGAATGTGGACTGTTGCCCAGTGGGAACTGAATTCAGAATAGCTAAATGCATTTAGTCATCAGAGGCAGAAAATTGGCATTCAGTCAGATGTGTCTAGTTTCAAACAACATGACATATCTGAAGTTACTCTGCTCTAATTCTGAATTAATAATCCAGAGAAATGAATTCAAATTCATCATTGCATCTCAGAATTTAATTTCATTTAATTCAATAAATCTGGAATTTTAAAAAAGCTAGTGTTGGTAATGATGACATGAAACTATCAGATTGTCATAAAACCCATCTGGACATTTAAGGAAAGAAATATTTTCTCAATCTAGCTTATTTGTGACTCCAAACACACAACAATATGATTGACTCTTGGGTAAAGGGAAAATTGTCATGTCCCAGATGACCATAGGCTGCTCTTCCCCTTTATGGGGAGAGCAGACTGGTGGTGATTTTAACCTGAAGATCATTACACCTCGGGTGAGGGACAAGGTTGAGAAGAAGGGCCTTCATGAATCACCTCAGCTGATATGGGAATTAAACACATGCTGTTGGCATTGTTGCACACCACAAACCAGCCTTCCAGCCAACTTAGCTAACTGCCCTCAGAAATGGCTCAGCAAACAACTCCATTGCATCAAAATATTACAAGCAAAACATTGGCCTGTAACTTCGTAGTTCCTCAGCACAGATTTGGGGGTACCCCAAGGATTAGTTGGGCAATCTCTCATGCAAGTTCCCTGGTAAGGGTTTACCTGGTAGTTGTCCAGATGGGCTAACTTCCTTTGGACAATTGCGCTGCGCTGGGAACCATCCGACAGATTGATTTAAATCGCTAACTTCAGGTGGTTCCGTCAGTTTTACACTCACAGTTACTCTGAAAGAGTTAGAAGGAATAAAAGCACTTCTAACCTCAGCGTAAGTATTTTAAAGATCCAGACTGAGCCCTGCAAGATCAAGCCCCCACACTGGCAACCCACCAAGAGACACCCCACACAACCACCTCCCGACCCTTAAACTAAGCACCACATGCCCCCAAGTATTCCCCCATCCCACCCCCCCAACCCAACCAGACCCCACCCACCACAAGACCGACTACCCCCCATCAACCTGTACCTCACTAATGCCTGAGTCCTCCCCCCAATGTCTGACTATCACTGATGTCTGATTCCCCTCCCTATGTCCAACTTTCCATCGATGTATAAATCACACCCACAATGTCCTACTTATCTGATTTTCCCCTGCCCTCACCCTCCTCTGATGTCTCACATCCCATTCAGTTACCTCAGAGAAACTTAGCCTGGCCTGTTAGTTGCAAATGGACAGTAAACTCACCTGTTATTGATATTTAAAGAATTTTCTGTCTGTTTATATAAGGAATGCAGAAAGTTACCATGTAGGTATAGCAACAATTGGGAAGATAATTGGCTCATTGGCTTTTATTTCCAGGGGACTGGAGTACAAGAACAAAGAAGTATTGCTACAATTAAATAGGGCTTTGGAACCACTGTGCCCGGTTTTGACCCCCATATCTAAGGAAGGGTATACTTCAGGAAATGATACAATAGATTGATTGATGAGAGGTTGGTCCTCTGATGAGAGTTTAAGTTAAGCCGATACTCTCTGTAGTTTAGAAGAATGACTGATGATCTCAGTGAAAAAAGATTCTGAAGATGCTGATCGGATACATACAGTGACATTGTTTCCTCTGGATGAAAACTCTGGAAACTGGGTGGGGGGGTTGGGGGGGGAGGGGGGGTGAAGGGGGTGGGAGGGGGGGTGGGGGGTGGGAGGGGGGGTGAGGGGGGTGGTTGGGGGTCTGGAGGGGTGGTGGTGGGAGGGTAACTCCAAGATAAAGCACTGATCATTTTGGATTGAGATTAGAAGTTTCTTCACTCACATGCTTGTGAATCTTTAGAATTCTCTCCTGCACAGGGTTGTGGATGTTTTTTTATTGAATTATCTTCAAAGCTGGGATAGACTGTGATGCGCTATCAATAAAGCGAAAGACTACCGATATGCCAATATAAGTGTAGGCTTTTATTCACAACAGAATCAGGAGCAGATCCCAACAATTAACCGACCTGGACTGAACAAGGGGGAGGAGACAGCCACCTTTATACTAGGTGCTGAGGGGAGGAACCAAACTGGAAGGGGATGTGTCCAGGTATGACAAACACACACAACTGTGGTCCATATAGGACAAAGGCACAACTGAGGTCCACCACATTCACCCCTTCCTTTTAAAAAAACAACACGGGGGTGAAGCAGAAACAATATCACAAGTCCAGACGAACCGGTGGCTTGATCCGTCGTCGCGATCGTCGTAGTGCAGGTCGCAGAGTCGTCCGAGCAGGGAGCGATGTCGGCCCAGGCTCCGTACAGTGAGCGTCGAGAGAAGGCGCTGGGTGGTGTGAAGCGGACCGATCCGTCGTCCCGTCCAGTCGTCGGGTACTGCGTGGCGACGGCTCCGGCGACTCAAGCGAGCTGTACATAGGTGCGAGAGGAATGAGCAGTGGCCCTGGTGGCGTATGGGGAACAGTGGGAACCGGAGCTGGGGGGTGGGGGGCTGCAACAGGCTCTGGGCACACTACATTGGGGACAGGGACTGAGGGAGGAAGAGGCGTAGCAGTCTCCGAATGGACGACACCAGGGACCGTGGGGCGGAAGGACGTGGTGACCTCCGGGGCACCCGCGGGTGCCAAGTCACGGACAGAAACCGTGTCCTCCCGCCCATCAGGGTACGCTACATAAGCATATTGGGGATTAGCATGGAGCAATTGGACCTCCTCGACCAAGGGATCTGCCTTATGGGTCCGGACATGCTTCCGAAGCAGGACGGGTCCCGGGGACATCAGCCAATCCGGGAGCGAAGTACCCGAGGAGGACTTCCTGGGAAATGAAAACATCCGCTCGTGAGGGGTCGTATTGGTCGCTGTGCACAAGAGTGACCTAATGGAATGTAATGCGTCCGGAAGGACGTCTTGCCAACGGCTGACTGGAAGGCCCCTAGACCGTAACGCTAATAGAACGGCCTTCCAGACGGTTGCGTTCTCCCGCTCTACTTGACCATTGCCCCTGGGGTTATAGCTAGTGGTGCGGCTGGAGGCAACGCCTTTGGCGAGCAGGTACTGCCTCAGCTCATCACTCATGAAAGAGGACCCACGGTCGCTATGAATATAGGCTGGGAAGCCGAACAGGGTGAAGAGCTTGTTCAGGGTCCGAATCACTGTAGCCGTGGTCATGTCCGAGCAGGGGAAGGCAAAAGGGAAACGTGAGTATTCGTCAATGATATTCAGGAAATAAACATTGCGGTTAGAGGAGGGGAGGGGGCCTTTAAAATCAACGCTAAGGCGCTCGAACGCGCGAGTGGCCTTTACAAGGTGCGCCCTACCTGGCTGGTAGAACTGCGGTTTGCACTCAGCGCAGACCCTGCATTGCCTGGTAATCGTCCGGACTTCCTCAAGGGAGAAGGACAGGTTACGGGACTTGACAAAATGGAAAAATCTGGTGACACCCGGGTGACAGAGGTCGTTATGGAGGGACTGTAGCTGGTCTAGTTGGGCACTGGCACATGATCCACGGGACAGGGCGTCTGGGGGCTCATTGAGCTTCCCAGGCCGGTACATGATGTCATATCTGTAGGTGGAGAGCTCAATCCTCCACCGCAAGATCTTGTCATTCTTAATCTTGCCCTTTTGCCTGGTGTTAAACAGGAAGGCAACTGACCGCTGGTCCGTAATTAAGGTGAATCGTTGGCCCGCGAGACAATGGCGCCAGTGCCGGATGGCTTCCACGATGGCCTGGGCCTCCTTCTCGACCGAGGAGTGTCGAATCTCAGGGCCTTGTAAGGTCCGGGAAAAGAAGGCCACCGGACGGCCCCTCTGGTTAAGGGTGGCAGCTAGGGCAAAGTCAGACGCATCACTTTCCACTTGGAATGGGATGGATTCGTCCACAGCGTGCATCGCAGCCTTCGCGATGTCCGCTTTGATGTCATCGAAGGCCCGACAGGCCTCCTCCGCCAGGGGAAAAGAGGTCGATTTTAGGAGCGGACGGGCTTTATCTGCGTAACGGGGAACCCGCTGGGCATAATAGGAGAAGAAGCCCAGGCATCTCCTCAGTGCTTTGAGGGTAGTAGGGAGCAGAAGCTGCATAAGGGGACGCATACGGGCTGGGTCGGGGCCAAGGACACCATTTTCTATCACGTACCCAAGGATGGCGAGGCGGCGTGTCCGGAAAACACACTTCGCCTCATTGTATGTGAGGTTCAGGAGAGTGGCCGTACGAAGGAATTTTTGTAGGTTGGCATCATGGTCCTGCAGGTCATGGCCGCAGATGGTGACGTTATCCAGATACGGGAAAGTGGCCCGTAGTCCGTGCTGGTCCACCATTTGATCCATGGCCCGTTGGAAGACTGAGACCCCATTGGTGACACCAAAGGGGACTCGGAGGAACTGGTAGAGGCGGCCATCCGCCTCAAAGGCAGTGTATGGGCGATCCTCCGAGCGGATAGGGAGCTGGTGGTAAGCCGATTTCAAATCGATCGTTGAAAAAACCCTATAGTGCGCGATGTGGTTGACTATGTCCGTGATACGGGGAAGAGGATATGCATCTAGTTGGGTATACCTGTTTATGGTCTGGCTGTAGTCAATCACCATGCGGTGTTTCTCCCCCGATTTAACTACGACCACTTGCGCCCTCCAGGGGCTGGTGCTGGCCTGGATAATCCCTTCCTGGAGCAAACGTTGTACCTCGGACCGAATGAAGGCCCGGTCATCCGCACTATAGCGCCTACTCTTGGTGGCTATAGGCCTACAATCCGGGGTGAGGTTATCAAATAACGGGGGGGGGGTGATCTTGAGGGTCGAGAGACTGCAGGTGGTGCGCGAGGGGCGCTGCCGTGACGGCGCCTTGCAGACGGAGAGCGGGGGATAAGGGCCATCGTACTGCAGGATGACGCTTCTATGATGGCTGAGGAAATCTAACCCCAGCAGTACAGCTGCGCAGAGTCGCGGCAGCACGAGGAGCCGAAAACGCTCGTAGACTGTGCCCTGTACCGTCAGCGTCACCAAGCAGCACCCGAGGACCTCCACTGAGTGAGAATTCGAGGCCATGGGAGATGGTCTGGCTCCAGGGTCGCACGGGAAGGGCATATTGACGCACTGTGCGAGGGTGTATAAAACTTTCCGTGCTCCCACAGTCAAACAGGCAGTTTTCTGCATAACCATTTACCTTGATCTCCATTATGGACTTGGAGAGTTGATGTGGCTGCGACTGGTCCAGGCAAATCGATGCCACTGTTGAATTAAAGAAGAATCCATCTTCGTCGCCGTCTGATGACATCACGGATGAAGCTTCCTGCTCAGCTTGCCTTGATGCCAGTCTCAAAGATGGCGACTCCCGCACTTCCGGTGACCGCATCAAAGATGGCGATTCCCGCACTTCCGGTGACCGCATCCAAGATGGCGATTCGCGCGCAGCCGCCGCCTGCATCAAAGATGGCCGCCCCCTCGGAGCACACATGGCTCCACGAGTCTTCAGAAGCGGCTTTGCTCTGCAGACTTTAACAAAGTGGCCTAGCTTACCGCATCCGGAGCAAATCGCGTCCTTTGCCGGGCAGTGACGCCGAGGGTGCTTAGGGAGGCCACAAAAGTAACATTTGGGCCCTGCTGGAGCAGCCGTCGCAGTGGAGCCGTCGGTGGAACGGGATCCAAGGTAAGACCCGAGATTATGGGAGGCTGCTTCTAACGTTTCAGCCATCGTGGCCGTTTTCCGGAGGTCTAGGTCATCTTGTTCCAGCAGACGCTGCTGGATGTATGTAGACTCAATGCCCGCAACGTAGGCGTCGCGGATCAGATCCTCCGTGTTCTGAGCTGCTGAAACAGCCTTACAGTCGCATGCTCGGGCGAGGACTCGCAGGGCGCGCAGAAATTGGGCGCACGATTCTCCTGGCTGCTGTTTGCGGGTAGTTAGAGTATTGCCTCTGCTACTAACCAATATTTCAAGCGTGGTCCATTCATCATATCTAGTACAAAGGTGGCCCAGCCCTCGAACACTCCTCCCAAGCCCAAATCTTTCCTGTTAAACTTTGGAAGTAGCGTGGAAATGCTGCTGCTCTTAAAAAATGTGTCATTTTCAATGACAACATTCATTTAGACTCTGTTTAGAGACTCAATGGCATTGACCCAAACAGGTGCCGTAGTGTGGCGACTCGGGGAATTTCACAGTAACTTCATTGCAGTGTTAATGTATCCCTTACTTGTGACTTTGCTCTTCATCTCCGTAAACCTTAAATCCTCCATTAATGTGGGCAGACACAATAATATCTGTGCTCAGTAATGTGGTAAAAGTGCAGTCTATATCTGGATCAAAACTGTTGACCTGTTACTCTGGCCTCTCTTACAAGTAGCTTTGTTGCTGATGGTTTGAGAATTGCCTCTCCATTCAAGGATGTCTGCAGCTTCTGCAATGTGAGTCTCAGCATCCCATTAACGTGATTGTTAGACTTCTCTGTACTGGATCTCCATACTTTGAATCGGATTGTCACACAATGATACATTGACCTAATGGTTGGTTCTTTTATTGGTCTTGTAAGGGATTTATATAAGGTTTACACAACAGTTGAACCAAAATTCACTCCAGAATTACTTGACGGTTGTAAGTACAGATACATGGGTTAAAATTGTTCCTATGTGATGATGCAAGAACAAACTGAAAGCTTTTTACGCTAAAATTTTGTTTTCAATTGTATTATCACCTGCTTGTGATACTCCCAAGACCATTTTCACTCCCGTATCTCTGAAGTGAATGTAGGCCTGTAAATTGAGTTTGTGTCTTTATATGCCCTGTTTGTGAACAGAATTCCCACTCACCTGAAGAAGGAGCTTAAGGCTCCGAAAGCTTGTGGCTTTTGCTACCAAATAAACCTGTTGGACTTTAACCTGGCATTGTTAAACTTCTCACTGTGTTTACCCCAGTCCAACGCCAGCATCTCCACATCATGCATATCAGAATGACCAGGTCCTTCACAGATCACCACTGTTGTGGCTATTTCAGAGACATGGATAGAGCAGGGGCAGGAATGGATGCTGCAGGTCCCGGGGTTCAAATGTTTTAGTCAAAGTAGGGAAGGAGGTAGAAGAGGGGGAGGGGTAGCATTATTGGTCAGAGATTGTATCACAGTGTCAGAGAGGAGGTTTGATGAGGACTTATCTGTTGAGGTAGTATGGGCGGAGATTAGAAATAGGAGAGGAGAGGTCACCCTGTTGGGAGTCTTTTATAGACCTCCTAAAAGTTCTAGAGAGGTTGAGGAAAGGATTGCGGAGTCAATCCTGCTTAGGAGTGAAAGTAATAGGGCAATTGTTATGGGGGATTTTAACTTGACTAATATTGACTGGAATTGTTATAGCTCTAGCTCGTTAGAGGGGTCAGTTTTTGTTCAAAGCGTGCAGGAAGGTTTTTTGACTCAGTATGTAGACAGGCCAACTAGAGGTGAGGCTATATTGGATCTGGTGCTGGGAAATGAGCCAGACCAGGTGCTAGACTTGGAAGTTGGTGTGCATTTTGGTGATAGTGACCACAATTCGGTTACGTTCACCTTAGTGATGGAAAGGGATAGGCATGAACCTCGGGCCAGTGGTTTTAGCTGGGGGAAGGGTAATTATGAGGCTATTAGGAGAGAATTAGGAAACATAGGTTGGACTAGGAGATTACAGGGACTGGGAACGTCCGACATGTGGAGTTTTTTCAAGGAGCAGCTACTGCGAGTCTGTGATAGGTATGTCCCTGTCAGGCAAGGAGGAATTGGTAGGGCTAGGGAACCGTGGTGCACCAAAAAAGTTTCTTTGTTGGTTAAAAAGAAAAAGGAGGCTTATGTTCGGATGAGACGTGAGCACTCGGGTAGTGCACTAGAAAGCTTTAGATTGGCTAAGAGGGAGTTGAAGAGCGAGCTTAGAAGGGCTAAAAGGGGACATGAGAAGACTTTGGCGGATAGGGTTAAAGAGAATCCTAAGGCGTTCTATAGGTATGTCAAGAACAGAAGGTTGGTTAGGGCAAGTTTAGGGCCAGTTATAGATGGCAGAGGGAAGTTATGTGTGGAACCGGAGGAGATTGGTGAAGCATTGAACCAATATTTCTCTTCGGTGTTCACGCAAGGGGACATGAATATAGCTGAGGAGGACACTGGGTTGCAGGGGAGTAGAATAGACAGTATTACAGTTGATAAGGAGGATGTGCAGGATATTCTGGAGGGTCTGAAAATAGATAAATCCCCTGGTCCGGATGGGATTTATCCAAGGATTCTCTGGGAGGCAAGAGAAGTGATTGCAGAGCCTCTGGCTCTGATCTTCAGGTCGTCGTTGGCCTCTGGTATAGTACCAGAAGATTGGAGGTTAGCGAATGTTGTCCCATTGTTTAAGAAGGGGAACAGAGACTTCCCCGGGAATTATAGACCGGTGAGTCTCACTTCTGTTGTCGGCAAGATGTTGGAAAAAATTATAAGGGATAGGATTTATAGTTATTTGGAGAGTAATGAATTGATAGGTGATAGTCAGCATGGTTTTGTGGCAGGTAGGTCGTGCCTTACTAACCTTATTGAGTTTTTTGAGAAAGTGACCAAGGAGGTGGATGGGGGCAAGGCAGTGGATGTGGTATATATGGATTTTAGTAAGGCGTTTGATAAGGTTCACCATGGTAGGCTTCTGCAGAAAATGCAGATGTATGGGATTGGGGGTGATCTAGGAAATTGGATCAGGAATTGGCTAGCGGATAGGAAACAGAGGGTGGTGGTTGATAGTAAATATTCATCATGGAGTGCGGTTACAAGTGGTGTACCTCAGGGATCTGTTTTGGGGCCACTGCTGTTTGTAATATTTATTAATGATCTGGATGAGGGTATAGTTGGGTGGATTAGCAAATTTGCTGATGACACCAAAGTTGGTGGTGTGGTAGACAGTGAGGAAGGGTGTCGTAGTTTGCAGGAAGACTTAGACAGGTTGCAAAGTTGGGCCGAGAGGTGGCGGATGGAGTTTAATGCGGAGAAGTGTGAGGTAATTCACTTTGGTAGGAATAACAGATGTGTTGAGTATAGGGCTAACGGGAGGACTTTGAATAGTGTGGAGGAGCAGAGGGATCTAGGTGTATGTGTGCATAGATCCCTGAAAGTTGGGAATCAAGTAGATAAGGTTGTTAAGAAGGCATATGGTGTCTTGGCGTTTATTGGTAGGGGGATTGAATTTAGGAGTCGTAGCGTTATGTTGCAACTGTACACAACTCTGGTGCGGCCGCACTTGGAGTACTGTGTGCAGTTCTGGTCCCCACATTACAGGAAGGATGTGGAGGCTTTGGAGAGGGTGCAGAGGAGGTTTACCAGGATGTTGCCTGGTATGGAGGGGAGATCCTATGAGGAGAGGCTGAGGGATTTGGGATTGTTTTCGCTGGAAAGGCGGCGGCTAAGAGGGGATCTTATTGAAACATATAAGATGATTAGAGGTTTAGATAGGGTGGATAGTGATAGCCTTTTTCCTCTGATGGAGAAATCCAGCACGAGGGGGCATGGCTTTAAATTGAGGGGGGGTAGTTATAGAACCGATGTCAGGGGTAGGTTCTTTACCCAGAGGGTGGTGAGGGATTGGAATGCCCTGCCAGCATCAGTAGTAAATGCGCCTAGTTTGGGGGCGTTTAAGAGATCCGTAGATAGGTTCATGGACGAAAAGAAATTGGTTTAGGTTGGAGGGTCACAGTTTTTTTTTTAACTGGTCGGTGCAACATCGTGGGCCGAAGGGCCTGTTCTGCGCTGTAATGTTCTATGTTCTATGTTCTATGTTCTTGGCCTACCTGCAGTATCAACAATGACCACCACTCCTCTTAGTGGTGCCGGTGTTCAGCTGTATTCGCAGAATTACAGAAGGTGGACAGAATTCTCACCTCTTGCTAATTAAATGGTCATCATCCAAAAAAATATAAAGGGGTGAGCTAGCAAAGCAGAAGTGGGCCCACCCTCAACATTCAGCAGTGCAGGGTGACTCAGTTTACAATCTACAAACTGCAAAGCATGGATTAAAAACCTGAAAATCTAAATTACATTTGAATTATTTTAAAGGAGCAAAATAAATATAAACAAAAATAAAGGAGCATGCACATGGGTGAAGGAAGAGACATGAGAGAAAACCGAAACATATATATGTATATCAATATTTTAAAATCTCCACCTATATTTTTCTGAGAGAATGAGACTCCAGAATTTTTCTCAGGAGGTAGAGGTTGTTCAGTAATTTTCATTTATTGCACAGTTAAAAGAATCGCTTTCTCCTGATAGCACCAGTCCTAACCTTTTCATTTATCCTTCATACGAAGCTAGTGGGTAATTACCCCAGGTTCACATCATTACAGCAATCTCTAGATTTGTGTGGCGAAAACCTGCGACATCGAAGCTCACAGATGAGCAGGGAATCAAGTGACAGTGACTTCATGATTTCCACGTTTAATGATGCATATCTGGGCACCAAAAGTGATCCATTTTACCCAATAATAACAGTGATCCTCACCATTATTAGTGCAGCAAAATCTAGACCATTATGTGCATTTATGAATTATAGAGGGAAAAGTATCTCAAATAAATTAAATTTGGGTTTTAAGAATTAATGTTATTGTTTTCATTGTTTCCCAATGGACATTACAGTTAGCTGTCACAATAATGGGTCTTTTTAGTGAATAATGGTCATTTGTTGATAACTGAATCTCCAAATTTCCTATCTGTAGGCATTTTGAATGAACTCTGTTGCAACTTACATTGGCCAATTCTTCTATTCAATGCATTTTGGTAGCCTTACAAATAATGAGATCTTATAGCAAACCTTTGATTAATATTACTGCAGTGTTCTCAGATTGTTTTTTTGTAAACTGTTCAGTTTTATGAAAAAGATATAAAATATTCATTCTGTATATAATATTGGATGTACAGTCTGTGTTTTCCCTCTACCACACCCCTCCCACTGTGGTTCACAAAATTACAGAGAACCTACAGCACAAAGACAGGCTATTTGATCATTCTCAAGGATGCTCGCATTAAATGAAGATCATTATTTATACAATTTGCAAATTGAATAATTTAAGCAAAATATAAAATTCTAACGACATTCTTCTGTGTCTCTGTTCTTTTTTAGGTAAGGTCAGTTTGGTTTGTTACTTGTTGTGATGTCCTGCAGATTGTGCAAAGGCTGGAGAGTGGTTTCATTACAGTGTGCTTCATGTTGGTAAGTGGTGAGGAATCCTTGTATTCTGCTCGTCATTTTATAGTTGTCACAGACTTTTACCATATTAGTCTTGCTTGTGGCTATTGCTTTAGTTAATGACTGGTTATCAAAGGGATAATTTCTTGGTTCTGGAGAGAACAAATGGAAATACACTACATTTGAGTGCAATAATTTCATGGGGGTCAGGGAACCATATGGAATAAGTCAATTGTCTTAGTCACTGACCTTATGGACCTCCTCAACAAATGGGACCTTGGATATGTGGAATTCAGGACTAGGGTAACTGACTAGATTGTTTTTCTCATTCACGGCAATTAAAAATCACGGCCATTCACACCCCGCCACGACTACCAGCGAGAATAGAGAATTTGGTGCTCAGTTAAATCTCTGTTCACTGCAACAGGACTGGAGAATCCCAGCTGCAGGTGAGGTTGGAGAATCCGGTCCTACAAGTGAAATTGGTTTGGTTGGTTTCCATCTAGTTCCAACATATAAATCTCCTCTAATTCAGCACAATCTGAATTGAGGGTCTCAGATGACTTTGCAGAGAATATGACATACATAAAACCTTGTGCAGACTCTGCACTCATTTTGTTCGAGTTTCAAAAAATAAGAAATGAAGGTAAAAAATGAACACTGAATAATAAATTACAGCGTTGGAATAGAATGTTGCAAAGTTTTTGTTTTTGCTTTAGTTATATTGCCAGCATACAAAGAACATAAGAAGCTACAAGAATGACAGTCTTCTTCTGAAACAGGGAAGGCAGTGACAGGGTTCCTTGACATTGCTGCTATTTGGCAGCATAACTGAACTAACAGTGCTTATTACTGTCAGCAGATGCAAAGGGGAAAATTTCCATATTGCAGCACTATGAGAAAGAGAAAAAATATTGCAAGGCATAAGGATTTTGTGAATCATTATTATTTAATGATGCTTTGCCCACTCACAGGGTGTTCATCATTATCAGCATAAATAAGAAACTGAAATGTGTGCTGCAGGGCACATTTTCAAATAATATCTGTGAAAGTTCCTGGTTGTGTATGAGCAGCGTCTTATTCCTGCATGGTTAACCCTTTCATGACCACATGATTTACTTGTTGTCCTGCAGATAATTAGACTGTGTTCAGTGTTGGTAACAAAACACAATAATATCTGCTCCATGCTGAGGTATTTTAAAACCCTGAAATAGGTCTTGTCAGAGATTGAGAATTTAGTTAACATCTTATCTGAAAGATGCGGAGAGCCCAAGGGCACTCGATTGCCTTTTCCTTGTATTGTTTTGAAGACGGTGGGCTACTAAAAGACAAATACTATGTTTACTCTTAATGAGTGCAATTAACCAGTGGCTGAAATATAAAATAGCTGATGTTACCATGCATTCTGGTTGTTCACCAATGTAGATCCTGCACATTGACTTTAAGTCATACTGTATTATGTATAGAGTATGATTAGTCAACAACTCCATTATCATCATATCATGCGATAACCAAGATAATTGGCATCCTTCCATTGTGAGAGATAATGGAAATGCAGTACAGAACTTTGGTAAGGTCAGATGAGTTCATCTGCTGCACTTCTTTTGATGGCTGAACAAGCTGATTCTAGAAAGGCAAAGTTGGACACAACTTTTAACTTGTAACATGGTCACTACCACGTGTGAATTGTCCTTTGCCAATGGCATGGAGTGATCTCTGCTGACAACCAAGATTGTAGAACGCAAACTGGATGAATCTTGAACTTTTCTTGTCAAGCCTATATTACTGTATGTGAACACAATTATGATCTAATTTCACTGAGGGAAAGCACCTGCCATATCTACCCAGTCCGATCAAGGTCTAACCCTCGTCCTGCATTACATGGGACAACTAGACATATACAATAACTATTGTCTTGCCAGTGTAACCTACTTTTCATGAACAACCATTTTAAAAGCTGAGGATGAATGCGTCTTCCACTGTTAATTGTAAGTGATTGCCCAATGTATAAGGGCAATAATGTTCCTGACAAATCTATAATACTGATAGAGTCATAGAGGTTTACAGCATGGAAACAGGCCCTTCGGCCCAACTTGTCCATGCTGCTCTTTTTTTTCACCCCTAAGCTAGTCCCAGTTGCCCGCATTTGGCCCATATCCCTCTATATCCGTCTTACCCATGTAACTGTCTAAACGCTCTTTAAAAGACAAAATTGTATCCGCCTCTCGTACTACCTCTGGCAGCTTGTTCCAGACACTCAACACCCTCTGTGTGAAAAAATTGCCCCTCTGGACCCTTTTGTATCTCTCCCCTCTCACCTTAAACCTATGCCCTCTAGTTTTAGACTCCCCTACCTTTGGAAAAAGTTATAGAATTTCTAGCTGATCTATGCCCTTCATTATTTTATAGACCTCTATAAGATCACCCCTCAGCCTTCTACGCTCCAGAGAAAAAAGTTCCAGTCTATCAAGCCTCTCCTTACAACTCAAACCATCAGGTCCTGGTAGAATCCTCGTAAATCTCTTCTGCATTCTTTCTAGGTTAATAATATCCTTTCTATAATAGTGTGACCAGAACTGTACACAGTATTCCAAATGTGGCCTTGCCAATGTCTTGTACAACTTCAACAAGACGTCCCAACTCCTGTATTCAATGTTCTGACCAATGAAACCAAGCATGCCGAATGCCTTCTTCACCACTCTGTCCACCTGTGACTCCACTTTCAATGAGCTATGAACATGTACCCCTTGATCTCTTTGTTCTGTAACTCTTCCCAATGCCCTACCATTAACTGAGTAAGTCCTGCCCTGGTTCAATCTATCAAAATGTATCACCTCGCATTTATCTAAATTAAACTGCCATTTGTCAGCCCACTGGCCCAATTGATCAAGATCCCATTGCAATCGGAGATAACCTTCTTCACTGTCCACTATGCTACCAATCTTGGTGTCATCTGCAAACTCACTAACCATGCCTCCCATATTCTCATCCAAATCATTAATATAAATGACAAATAACAGTGGACCCAGCACCAATCCCTAAGGCACACGACTGGTCACAGTTCTCCAGTTGGAAAAGCAACCCTCCACAACCCCCCTCTGGCTTCTGTCATCAGGCCAGTTTTTTATCCATTTAGCTACCTCACCCTGGATCCCATGAGATTTAACCTTATGCAACAATCTACCATGCAGTACCTTGTCAAAGGTCTTGCTAAAAGTCCATGTAGACAACATCAACTGATAATTGAAGTCATTTTGATATTCGAGGGAGGAACTAGTCAGATATACCCTATATAAAAAAATGGAACAAGTAGAATAATTGGGGTTCTGGGTGATTTTTGAAACCTTGGACAGAGTCATTAGCAGTACTTGTGTGTGTGTATAGTGTTGCACAGCAGGGGATAATTCATCATGTAGAGATATGGGCCTACAAAGAAAGAAAATAGCTGCAGCAAATTGTGTTCTTTTGAAGTGACATTGTTGCTGTTATGTAGGCAAATATCAAAGCCGATTTGTATACTGGGAACAGCATATGATCAGCTTATCCATTTTTGGTAGATAATTGTGAGGGGAATGTTGATCAGATCACTTGAATAACTTTCAACACTTCTGCTAGGAATGCCACTGATTATTTTCTTCGATAAGATTTAAATTCAGCGGTTCACAGATGACATTGCACAAATTAATAATTAAGGATGTTAGTGAGAGAGGATCATGGATTGGGAGACAAAGATGTTTAATCAGTTGAGGTGGAGTTAAGAAACAGCAATTAAGAATTAATAAAATGTTTTGCCACAAATATTTATTCCTTTGAAGCACAGAAAGTCAAAAACAAAAAGGATCCAACTGTGGCTAACAAGAGATTCATAGAATCCCTAATGTGCAGAAGGAAGCCATTCAGCTCAACGAGTCTGCACACTCTCCAACAGAGTATCTTAACAGAGACCCACCCCCTGCCCCATACCCATAACCCCACACATTTATCCTGCTCATCCCCCAAACTTACGCATCTTTGGACAGTAAGGGGCAATTTAGCAGGGCAAGTACATCTAACCTGCAAATCTTTGGACTATGGAAGAAAACTGGAGTATCCCGAGGAAACTCACACAGACACGGGGAGAATGCACATGTGCCACACAGTCACCTATGGCCAGAATCGAAGCCTGGTCCCTTCACACTTTTTCACATAATGTTCCATCTGCCAAGTTCTTGCCCGCTCTAGCCTATCTAAATCCCATTGAAACACTCTTCACATCCTCCTCAGAACTCACATTCTCCCTAGATTTGTGTCGTATGCAAACTTGAAAATATTACATTTGGATGACATCCACATCATTGATATAGGTTGTGAGTAGCTGGAGCCCAAATACTGATTCCTTACAATACCCCACTCATCACAGCCTGCTCAGCTGAGAATGAGTCATTTATTCCTACTCTGTTTTCTGTCTGTTAAATAACTTGCAATCCATGCCAGCATATTTCCCGCAATTGCATGTGCTCTAATTTTGCTTGCTTACTTGTGTGGGACCCTATTGAAAGGCTTCTGAAAATCCAAGGATGTTTCCTTGCGGAATCTAGAACCGGTGACGGAGTGTCAGAATAAGAAGTAGACAATTTAGGACTAAAACGAGGAGTAATTTCTTCATTCAGAGGGTGGTAACTTTTTGGAATTTTCTACCCCGGAGAATTGTGGAGAGTCAATCATTGAGTGGATTCAAGACTGATACATTTCTAGATCATAAAGACAGAAATAGTATTGGGATAGTGCAGGAAAATGATGTTGAAGATCATCCATGATCTAACTGAATGGCGTAGCAGGCTCAAGGGGTCAATGGCCTACTCCTGCTTCTATTTCCTCATTCCTATGAAGGGGATATTATTGTTGTAGCATATATGGATTTTCAGAAGGAACTCAATAAGTACTTCACAAAGACTCAATAAAGAAACTGAGAGGAAGTGGCACAACGTATATAAAAAGTTGGTTGGTTGATGTAATACTCTGTTTTCCATAAATAATATTGCTGGAGGATATTTGAGTGGTATAATCTTAAGGACAGTGCTGGCCCCACTTTTGTTCTTGGTATATATGGATGGCTTGAGTGCTGGAGCAGACAATCTTGAAATTTGCTCTCTCCCACCTCAAAATTGAAAGAAAGAAAATTAGTAACAGAGTAACAGATTTGGCAGACAAGTAACTGATGCAATTTTACATGGATAAATGTGAGGTGATAATTTATGAGTTTAAAAAAATGAAGTTTATTCTTTATTGCAAGGGGGATGGAGTATAAAACTATGGAACAACTGTAAAGCGCATTGGTGAGAACACATACAGAGTAAATAAAAACAGGAAATGCTGGAAAGACTCTGCAGACCTGGCAGCATCTGTGGATCGAGAAACAGAGTTAATGTTTCAAATATAGCACTATTTCTCGAGCGTTGTGTACAATTTTGGTCTCCTTATTTAAAGAGGGATATATTTCACTGGAAGTAGTGCAGCGAAGGTTCACCTGGCTGATTCCTGGGATGAAGGGATTGCTTTATGAGGGAAGGTTGAGCAGATTGGACCTATACTCACTGGAGTTGACAACAATGAGAGCTGATTTTATTGATTCTGAAGGGGCTTGGCATGGTGGATGCTGAGAGCATATTTCCCCTTGAGTGGGAATCATTAACTGGGGCAAAATTTGTAATTAAGGCATTTCCTGTTTAAGATGGATATGTGACACAATTGTTAGTCTCTGGAATTCTCTTCCATAGTTGCAGTTGAGGCTGGGCATTGAATATATTCAAGGTTGAGGTAGACAAATTTTCGATTGATCTGAGAGTCAAGAATTATGGGGGGTATCAGAGCAGCCATGACCTTACTGAATGGCAGAATTGGCTTAATGGGCCAAATAGCCTACTTCTCCTGCAATTTCTTATGATCCTATGATTTTAGACACTAAAGGATATGGTTCAATAGAGAGATGTAGGAGTTCAACCCATATCGTTTCCTTGAGGTGTGAGATAGATAAAGCTATAAAATTGTCAAGAATTTGTTTTCCTTTATTTCTAACACAGAATTAAACAATGAAGAATTAATGATGAACTTATACAGAATATTAGTTTTTTTTACAGTTGAAGTATTGTGTAAAGTTTTGGGCACCCCACTATGGGATCATTTACTGCCAGAGATAGAAAACAATCAGAATGACAAAAGAGTTGAGACATGAGGATTAGTTCCACCAGAAGGCTAAGCAGATTTAATGGAGGTTTTTAAAATTCTGAAGTGTTTGATAGATGAATAAGTAAATCATGTTCGTCAGGTGGAATTGAAAGTTCATTTGGGATGTGGGGTTTGGGGGGGGGGGGGGTCGCATTTAATAAGGCAGAAAGGCATGGGGTGGAGCACAGCCTCCTTCCTGTCAATGCCTGATTAAATCAGGTATAGGGAACGTTGAGTTTGACCTTTCCTCTCTCAACACCCCCTCCCCTCCCTCAACAGAACAGGTTTGACTGATCCTGGAAATGCTACCGCACTTAACCTTCTCTGTGGCCTCATTTGCTGTTCTTTCTCTTGAGTCTCCTGCAGCACTATCAGTAGCCACTGCTCCCAGTGGTGCTGCTGGGTATGAACAGTTGCCATCAGTTGGCTGTCAGCTCTTGGAGGCTGGATTCTCCTCATGAAGGCCCCGGGAACCCCAATGGCAGGCAGATAATCCCATCAGAGTTCCCAGAAGTGCCTGTGGTGGGCTTGTCAATGGCTCTCCGGCTGGTTGATTGCGCCACTGCCACAGCCAATAAATTCAACCCATCTAGTTGGAGAGTTATTGGCAAGTGGTCCTCAATTTGAAATGACGATAAAGTGAGTAGACAAGTTAAGATAAACATCATTGCACAGATTTATTGAAGAATTATTGAAAAATATTAGAAGAAAAGATAGAGGTCGATGAGGAGAGAGCGGGGGGGCGGAGGGGAGGGCAGTCAAATTTGAAATTCTTACATAAGGCACAGGCACAAATGCAATGGCTTCTTCCTGTATTAAATATTTTTACAATTCTATCGTGTGGCATCTGCATTACTTGCTATTTACCGCAAGTCATTTTACCGTTCAATCAAGATTGCACTGACCGGGATTGTTTTGCTGAGGGCAAAGAAATGCAACAGCACATTTTTCTGGAAGGGAATCGATACTGGTGGTTGATAGTTAATTTGACGGTAATAGCTCCTAATTTCAAGACAATTGCATTTATACCAGATATTCAGTTCTGTCCATGTGATAAATCGCACCAACTTCCCTTCTGACATACAAAGCACCTATAAGACAAATGGTCTACAATATATTGAATTTTTCTGGAAAACAATACCTATCTATCAAATTGTATTATTTTCTTTGGTATTCGTTTTGTTTTGCTGCCATGTTTACTGAAACTTTTGCATAATGACTGTTCAATCAAGTATTTTATTTACTTATTGTTCAGATCAATCAATATATGGATTTAAAATTACACAATCATTTAAAAACTAATTTGATTATATTCCTTTGTGAATTTCTTTTGTGCACATTATTATATTGTTTGATGTCTCCTGCCAGTAGAGTCCTGTTTTTGCCATCCAGGCTATTTATTTGATGCAATTCTACATGGAAAGTCTCAACCATGTTCCAACCTTCTGGTAAGTATTGCAAGATGGTCAATCAGAAAAAGGTAATTTTCACAAATATCACATTCCCCTTCTTAAGCTCTCTGCTCATAGATAGGTCTGACCCACAGTGCCATGATCTCCACCGTGGGTTGGACAAGGATGCACGTCCCAAATCCACCCCATTCCAGAACGGAGATCAAACCCCATACTGCTGACATCAATCTGATCCACACTGGCCAACCAGCACCCCATGGAGTCCGAGTTGCTATGCCAACATATATTTTTACATGCATGTTATAGTCCGGAGCTATGAATATTTATGGTAGAAGCTCCAATTCTCTTTCCCTCACACGTCTGACCAGCAATCTCTCCTGCTTTTACCACCTGCCATTGGCATATGTTGGGAGGATTTACAGGTTGATACTTCATCTATTTGATGGCGTTATGAATGCAATTTTCTTGACTATCAAGTCCTGGAGTGGAACTTGAACCCAGATCTTCTGGTTCAGAGACAAGGGCACCATGCACTATGCCACAGGACATCGCAAATATCATATTAATAAAGGGGATTTAATCAGTTATATCTGGGAATCCCAAATTCTTTATTCCCCATTATTAGATTCATGGTCCTTGCACACATACACTCACTACCCGATGAATTCCTTGGACCTGCACCTGCTTTGCAGATTTTAGTTTTCTGGAGGTGAGGTGCAAAACTGGGTTGCCACCACACTGCTGGCAAGTGGATTTGAGGAATTTCTAGATGCACTGACAGCGTAAGCGACCTCCGAGAAAGAAAAACTCAGTCTTTCTTGTCCTCAGGTTGGAGATGAGATCACTGAACAGTGTGAATAATCCTCTGCAGTCTGAACTAGTCTAAGTTCATGGTCAGATTGTGAGGGGGTGGAACAGGAAGAAATTGGAGAAGATAAAGTAAGGTTTTGTGCAAATAATGAATATCCATGAGAACAAGTGCAATTATTGATTTATTTTTATTAATTCATGGCATGTGAGTTTCATTGTCAAAGCGAGCATTTGTTGTCCATCCTTAAATTCCATTGAGAATGTGGTGCATAGTCACCTTCTTGCACCACTGCCGTCCTTCTGGTGTCGGTATATCCACACTGCTGTTTGGAAAGGAGTTTCAGGATTTTGACCCCGCAACAGTGAAGGAACAGCAATGTGGGGTGGAAGTTTCCCATACTTTTTCAAAGTCCCAGGCTCTGACTGAAGACTGACAGGTAGCTCTCGAGCTGCACAGCCCAGTTTTCACTCCAGATCTTGAGCCTCTCTGGTTAAAAAAAATAAACAAGTGGGTTTGGGTTTATGCCGTCACTTTGGCACAGTGGGGCCTGACAGGGCCAGCAAGGTGGGCTGTACAGAGATTGAGGCCCACTCTTTAAAGATATGCACACAAACTGAATGCCCCTAGCTTCCACCCCTCCCCCTCATGATGAGTCTGGGCAAGTTGCTGCTGTATACTTGTAGATGATATACACCATTACCACTGAAGGGACTGAATGTTTAAGGTTATGGGAAAGCACCAATGAACCAAGCTGCTTTATCCTGCTTGGTATTGAACTTCTTGTGTGGTGTTGGAGTTGCATTTACCCAAGAAAGTGAAGGGTACTCCATTGCAATCCTGACTTGAGCCTTGGTGGACAGGTTTTGGGAAGTCAAATGGTGAATTTCTCATCACAGAATTCACAGTCTCTGACCTGCTTTTGCAACTGCAGTATTTATATGGCTAATATCGTTATGTTTCTGGCCAATGAGAACTGTCAGCTGTTGTTGATGAGGGACATGATGTGGAGATGCCGGCATTGGACTGGGGCAAACACAGTACGAGTTTTAACAACACAAGGTTAAAGTCCAACATGTTTATTTGGTAGCAAATGCCATTAGCTTTTGGAGCGCTGCTCCTTCATCAGATGGAGTGGAAATCTGCCTTTGATTGGGTGTTTTGATACAGTGGTAGCAATTACAGTGATTTGATACAGTGATAGCAATGCTGCTGAATGTCAAGGGGAGATGCTTAGATTCTTCATTGTTACAGATGGTCACAGAGATGAAGTTCAAAGTTCAAACAATGATTCCTTAGCTCCCCATTTAAAAAAAAACAACAACCCCTCGCATTTTCTGAACAGAGGGATGGTCCTTATGTGGCACCGTGGACAACACTGTAAAGGAGAAGGAGAATCAAGCAACAATTCTGATTCACGTATGTTCAAATCCAATCCATAAACATAATTCCATTTCATGCTACACATATTAAACCCTTGCTATATAAGTTGAGTTGATATAGATGGCAAAGTCTGTTTAAAACCCATTTTGACTAAAATTGTAATATTCATTATCCCTAGTATTTGCATTTAATAAATCGGATGAAAATTGAAATTGAAATCGAATGCTGTAGCTATTATGAATAATAATTTATGGAGTATCATCTTACAAAAGTCAAATTCATTGTTCATACATTCATATATTCACAGATGATTCATTTTCATCTCCAGATACAGATGAGTGTCATGGATATGGTAACATTCTCACTTCTGAGATTGAAGTTGCATGAAATATGAGAAATCAGGAAGATGCCTATGAGCATGTTTTCATGGAGAAACTTCAGAAAAGATGCAGGACATTGGTAAAAAAATAGAAAGGGACACAGCTAACACACTGTGAATTGGCACTCAGCCAAATCTCTGTTCACTGCAGCAGGACCAGAGTATCCTGCTGGCATGAACAACTGGAGAACCCCACCTAGAATTTCCCTACATTCTGAGTTTTTTTTCTTGTCATTGAAGACTGTGGGGGGAGTTTTCCCTTCCCACCCACTACAGGAATCGTAGCGGGTTGGGGGAGTGCGGGGGGGTGGGAAGGCGTTGCAAACCATGCAAAGGTCTGTTGACCTCGGGTGGGATTTTCCGGTTTTGGGGCGAGCGTGGCCGGAAAATCCTGCCCTATTTGTTTGATAACATTATACATAGATGCCCTCTCCAAGAATATATTTTCCTCAACCTTTTCTTCTATCTACCTCTCTAAATACAGCTTAACGCTTACCTCTCTGACCAAGCTTTTGGCCATCTGCCATAATATTTCCTTATGTGGCTTGATGTCAAGTTTTGTTTGATAACATTCCAGATATTTTACTACATTAAGGCTGCCATATAATACATGTTGCTTTTTGTTTTGTTGTGTCAGTTGGGTATGTCAGAAAAACTGTAAATTCACTGTGCAGTTATCAGGCTGCAGTGTTTGAAATGCCTTTGCTATAACAGAGTGATTGTAATACAACTGATCTGATCAAGGATAGAGAGAGACGATGTTAGCAATTGGACCAATAGCGCCTTTGGTAATTTGCCAGAGCAGGGATTTCTTCACCTCAATCAATAGCATTGAAATCAGATTAAACAGCAATTTGATGAATAATCAGTAACAATACTTTGATTATTTCAAAATGGCTGCTATATTGGCAACACAACAGTTTAGTGTTTATAGTACAATTCATTGTCCGTAAAATGTTTTCGAGAAACCTGATGAGATTCTTGGTTTGCAGAGCTGTCACAATTTACACACTTTCATTTTTCCAGTGAATAATAGTGTAGATGAAGAGAACTAAGCCTTGAACTGAAAATGGCAGTAATGTTTATCAAAGGAGATTGCAATTATACATGGGCATTCAGATTCATTCAGCTTTAGCACACAGATCAGTAGCAACCTGACTTTGAATTTGACTTGACAGGGAATTTGGCACAATGGGCAGAATTTTCCATGCAACCTGCTGTATGTTTCGCAATGGCAGAAGTGCCCCGCCATTTGCTGGTGGTGGGATCTTCTGGTCCTGCCGTTATCATTGAGGTTTCCTGTTGAATTCAACCTTTGCTGCCGGGAAACCCATGGTGGGGTGCACCATAGGTGGGACTGGAAGATCCTGTCGGCGTGAATGGCTGGAAAATTCCAGCCGGGTTCTCCCTCACAAATGAAGAGACATGCACACACGTCTGCTAATGAATTCTAAAATTATGATACCCTCAATCTAAAAAATGCATACAGACAAAGGAAACTTTTAAAATCTGACAAAACATAGCTTTGGATGAATGTAAGGCAAATACATCTTTTTTAAAAATGCGTTAATTAGTTCCAGATATACCTGCCCATATACAACTCAGAAGGGATTGTAAATAGTTAAGTACCATTGTGCAATTAACTGAAGGACTGCCCATAGTTTAGACTACAAATAAGCGCAATTCAAATGGACTGAATTAAAGAACTTTTTCCAAATATTCAAAATTGGAATCCTGAATTTCAATTTAATGCCCACTCCAATTGTAAGGTAAGGATTGTGTATAATGTCTTTGTATTTTAAGAAGCTTCTTAGTTTGTTTCAACTGTTGTAACTTTAAAAATATAAACCATGTTTCATGCGCCTCTGAAAAATATCACTTTTTAATTTTAATAATACACAAGCATTTTGTGGAAAGTGAGCAATTGATAGAAACTGGGTGGTGCATGTCACCTTAAGGACCCCTTGACATACTTTGTTAGCTACAGAAATATATCCAATTCATTTTCTATATGGCAGGCAATTTTGCTGAATCTGAATGTTTTCCCTGGAGGAGCCCATATTGCATTTGATAGTAATTTGTTTCCATCAGTAGGTGGCCCACTCATCCTGATTCAGGACAATAAAATAGCTCTCTGCTTTGACTGGTACCTATTATTGTGTGAAATGTGAAATCAGATGCTGCAACCTTGAAGATGGATTTTAACACAATAGGAATAGTGACAATTCTAAGGTTTCAGAAGGTAGCACAATGTAATGCTATAAACTTATGGTGGGACATTATTTTGGAGGTAATCTAATGCTTTATGGGTGAGTGCAACATCTTGATTGAGATGGGTGAATACATCATCTAGATTGAGACTGACTTCAAGAACGGTCATTTTGTAAGAAGCCTTTCCTGCACAAAAACCTTCTCAGTTAGAGATGGGCCTTTCCAAGGCTGATGTGCAGCCAGTATTTCTGTTCAGCAAGGCTTCCGATAGGTGGCAGATCCTCACAAAATAGCCTCTTAAGTATCAGCTCAGCTCAGTTGGTAGAACTCTTATCTCTAAGACAAGATTGCAATTTGAAGCTGCAGTGCATGAGTTGAGCTCATCCAATACAACACTTCAGTCCAGTACTGAAGTGGTGCTATTTGTCAGAAGTTTATTCTAGTACTATTATCATAGGTTTATTCTTTAGGGAAAAATGATAAAATCGATACCCCATCTGAGAAAATATTAATTGATAAGTCATTTCATTGCTTTTGTTGAACTTCAGTCCGCACAAAATTGTTGTTGCACTTACCTTCATAATAACTGGAAACACAATTTATTCTCTGTGGTGTACTTCTAAGAGATGTGATAAGGTGCCTTACAAGTATGTTTTATCATTCTTTTACAGACATTGAGGGTCCTAGATTTGAACCTGAGCAAGACAGCAGTTGGGAACAAGAGGGGAAAATTCATCCAGGGCTCTTGTTCTTCATTGTTATCCAATAACTACTGGCATTGTTCCTGTGTTAGACCGATTGGGGATGGGGCCTGGTGGGGCAATCAGTGGGGGTGGGGGATCCTGCTGCCACTCTGCAGACAGGATCGATGGGGGAAGGAGGGAGGCCAACGATCGGGGCGGGCTGGGAGATGGGTCAGCCTGCTTTGGGGGGGGGGGGGGGGGGGGGTGTTGGTGGGATTGTAACTGCAGGGGTGGGGAATCTGGAGGGCGGTGCTGGAAACCCAGAGTAGGCCGGGAGGGGTGGGTGGATGCTGGGCCGGACATATTCATGGGACCAGCGATCGGGCCATGGTAGGGGGGTGGAGGGCTGGTGTTGTGGGGGTTGCAGGACTGGCCAGTGATTGAGCTGGCCAGCAATCGGGTGGCCAGTAGTGTGGGGCCACTGCGCATGCGCCGATCTTGGCACTGACAGATCGGTGCATGCGCAGTGGCCCACTCAGCACTCTGCTGCCAGCCTCCTGGGTATAGGCCCCGCCTCCTGATTTTTAATGATAATCACGTGAGTGCACTCTGCAGTGCACAGAGTGTGGGAGATTCTTCTCTGAACTCCCACTGAAACAAACAGTGTGAATTACTGCAGTTTTCACGCAAATTTGACTCTTAAAATCTTTTGGGAGAATTTTGGCCTAAATATTTTATTATCACTCACTGTTTAGGTTGATAAATGAAGAATGCTCCAAAGATGCCAGTTTAATATTTGTTCCCCAGCTTCTCAAAACCAACACTAAAGGCACAAGTATATGTCTTCAGAAAGCAGAAAATGAAAATAATTTGTTCCTGTGAGAGAAGAGAAGTATTTGCCCATTGGGCAGGGCTCATTCAAAGACCGAACCTCTCCAACAGATTCCAGTTATGGCAAAAACATTGATCTGTTCTGAAGATTCTGCCATCCACTCAATATTTCTGCTTTGAGAAATTGTGTTCTGCAGAGAAAATAGAAAAAGAGTGATGTTTTAAAAAGAATTTTAAAAATAAAAGGAAAAAAGAGCAATGAAACACCATCATATTATTTTCTTATTGCTACCAAGTTCATCTTTGTTAATTTTGTCTTGTGTGTGTACTAATTAAAGGGAAGATTTACTGCTTTGGTTTTCCAGACATGTGCCAAGAATATATATCAGGAAATTGTGCACCTCTGACCTGTGATTTTCATCTATTAAAATCAGTGAAAATCTCCCATTATATTTCCAAACACTATTTGAAGCCCTTGTCCTAATGTCCTGTTTGATGTAAATTGCATTTTTATAATTATTACAACCTTGACCTTTGAGCACTTGTGGTATTTTTGTGTAGAAAATAGCAGAAATATCCATACACCTCTTTTAGATATTAATATTCAGCAAAACCATTCAAATTTTGTTGGCCCCTGCCTGCTATAATTTAATTTGTCTAATTTTGAATCAAGGTATTGATGTCAGTCCTACTTTTGTCATGGTGTTGAACAAGCTATGAAAAGTGATATTAGGATAGATTGGTGACACGATGCGCAGAATTTTCTTTTTTCCCTTTTAAGTGCTGGCTCTGGCAGGAAAGGTGGCCTGCAGCACACTGACTGCACAGTTCGCTTTTCTCGACATACTGTCCAGCAATTAGGAGAAAACAATCATAAGACTTGTCCCATCACAGTGATGGGGCGGGACCTGGAAAAGCCAGAAACATCGGGTTCCAGAGGTTGGGATGCCTTTTTTAAAGGACGCCACCCCCCCCCCCCCCGCACCCCCCACCCACCCCCCCGCACCACACACATAGGGAGTCCCACCCGCCACATCTAGCAGCACAAAAGGGGGATCCCCCCTGGGGAAAGTGCCTGGAGGCAGAATCAGTGTGCCAGGGTGCCAAGGAGAAATGCTAGGGAACTCCTCAGACATGTCTCTCTCCCCCTAGGGGATGTACTTACCTGTGCACCTCTGGAGTGAGGGGTCTTCACCTGGTTGCCATTTTTAAAAACCTCTTGTAAAACTCACTGATATGATGTCACATGGAATTGGAACTGAGATGATTGATCCCCGACAACCATCTTCCTTTGTGCTAGGAATGACTCCACCCAGTGGCAAGTTTTCCTCCTGATTCCCAGTGACTCCAGCTTTGTTGGGGTTCCTTGGGGCCATACTTGGTCAAATGCTGCCTTGATGTCAAGGGCGCTCATTTTCACCTTACCCATGGAGTTCAGCACTTTTGCCCTTTGCATGAAAGCACTATTGATGACCTCTTCCATCGCTTCACTATGATTGAGAGTGGACTGATGAGGCGCTAATTGGCTGGAAGGTGCTATGTGGTAGCAGGTAAGCCATCTTTCTTTTATGTAAATAAGCTTTGTGCCCTTTCTGGGCACAAAGCCAATCTCGCTGGCAAAACAGGGCCAGGAGGATTGCAAATGGTTTCTTATCCTCGCTTGCAATCTTCCAGGCTCGCCACGCCAATTGATCAACACAGCAAGCCAGTAGGATCTTGCCCACTGTTTCCTCACTCTGTGACAAGGTCGCATTGCTTTACTCATTGGTTATTTGTACTCCATAATAATAATTGATTTATTTGATGAGAACTGAGTGTCCATGGTCCTTTTTTTCTTTCTGTTGCATGCAGTGACTTCTGAAGGTGTAAAACATTTTGGTTGTGCTAGTTTTTTAAATTATTCATTTACCAGATGTGGGCATTGCTGGGGGGTGATAGTGAACTGCCTTTTTGAACCGCTGCACTCCTTGAGGTGTAGGTATACCCACAGTGATGTTCGGGAGGGAATTTGACCCAGCAACAGCAAAGGAACAGTGATATATTTCAAGTGAGGGTGGTGAGCGACTTGGAGGTTAATGTCATTATAAGGTATGCCGAGTTTTGCTTCTTGCATGCACTCCTGCATCTTCATTGAACCATTGATTCCCGGTCTTGGTGATAATGGTAGAGTGGGGGATCTGCTTTGCCATGAGGTTATAGTTTGTGATTGTGTACAATTCTGCTGCTGCTAATGGCCCACAGTACCTTATGGATGCCCAATCTTGAGTTGCTAAATCTGTTTGAT
This sequence comes from Mustelus asterias, assembly GCF_964213995.1. Classification (NCBI taxonomy): domain Eukaryota; kingdom Metazoa; phylum Chordata; class Chondrichthyes; order Carcharhiniformes; family Triakidae; genus Mustelus; species Mustelus asterias. Next base: position 41,249,814 of record NC_135817.1, read on the forward strand.
CTAGTACAATGTTAGTGCCACGCCACATGATGGAGAATGTCCTCAATGCGAAGGCAGAACTTTGTCTCCACAGGCATTGTGTGGTGGCCACACCTAATGATACTTTCATGGACAGATGCATCTGCGGCAGGCAGTTTGGTGAGGATTAACCCAAGCATGTTTTTCCCTCATGTCGGTTCCCTCACCACCTGCTACAGCTCCAGTCTAGTAGCTATGTCCTTTAGGACCTAGCTCAGTCTGTGGTGGTGCTACCAAGCAACTCTTGGTGATGGACATTGAAGTCCCTCATCCAGAGTACATTCTTCGTTCATGCCACCCTCAGTGCTTCCTCCAAATGGTGTTCAACATGGAGAGGTACTGATTCAACAGCTGAGGGTAGGACAGTACATGGTAATCAGCAGGAGGTTTCCTTGTCCATGTTTGGCCCGGTGCCAAGAGACTTCCTGGGGTCCAATGTCAATGGTGAGGGCTTCCAGGGCAACTCCCTCTCCAGTCTGTCCTGGGTCTGTCCTGTTGTTGGAACCATGTCAGTCTGTTGCTTGAAGAGGCTGTGAGACAACTCTCCCAATTTCGGCACAAGCCCCCGCATGTTAATAAGGAGGACTTTCCAGGGTCAGAAGGGTTGGGTTTGCTGTTGTCGGTTCCAGTGCCTAGTGTTAGGTAGTCCATCCTATTTTCATTTCTATTGTAATGATTGAGTGCATGTAAGAGTAAATCACATTTCTGTGGGTCTGGAGTCGCATGTAGACCAAACCAGGTGAGGACGGCAGGTTTCCTTCCCTAAAGGACGTTAGTGAATCAGTTGGGATTTTATGACAATCGGCAATGATCATCATTAAACTTTTAATTCCAGATGATTTACCGAGTTTAAATTCCACCATTTGCCATGGTGGAATTCGAACCCGGGTAACGAGAGCATTACTCTGGGTCTCTGGGTTACTGGACAAGCAACAATACCACTATGCCCCTGCCTCCCACATTTACTTTGCTGTTGATAATACCGCAATGAACTTGGTTTTGTCTGAAAGTGCTGCAGTGAATTCTTGATGGTACCTGGGCTACCATAGTGACATTGAGGAATAATTTAGAAAGAATGGCAGAATATCAGCACCAAATATCGCAGTGATATTAGAAAGTAAAATTATGTTAAGTGACAGCCATCATATCTAGCAAGGCATTTGTAGAATATGATAAAAAGAACTGATTTCAATAGTTCTTGAATCCCCAGTGGATCTGCTAAATCTGAATATTGTATTCAATAAATGTCTCCATTACTTTACCTCAGAGGCTGACTAATGGTGTTTTTCTGCTCACTTCCAACCTCCGACCTCCATTTGCATAATGAAGTGTATGAAAGCTAATTTCATTTAAATTAGGAACCTGGCAAAAAATGTTTACGTGATCTAAAGTTTAATGATTCACCTCTGTCACAGGCAAATTTTGGAGATTTTCTGATGACTTTGTGGAAAGATAGCAAAATATTCTCAAAATGAAGCCGTGTTTCCTGTTGAAAATAGATGTTGCTTTCCTTCAAATTCCAAGGCAAAGTTACAGATTTCTACATGTTGGTTCAAAGAATTTTAAGTTGATTGAGGTTAATTAAAAACGTGCTCCATTCACAAACAAGAAGAAGTACTGTTATTCTTTAAATGAAAATGTATTGTTTTCTGGATATCCAATGGGTAAATCAATGCCATCTCACACAGAGTGAGGAAATTCAGGGATTGTGGTATTCAGGGATTGTGGTACTCATGCAATTCATTTGCTTTCACACGTATTAAGCATGCAAGTGGCAGCCAATGAAAGAAGTAAGCAACTGGAGAAACAGGCATTTTTGGTAGACCGAACCTTCTATTTCCTCAGCACACACTACAATACTGGGGGTGATTCTTCCAACCTACTGCACTGCTAGAGCAACACAATAGGCCAGGAGACTCCAGGAGCGGGCGACACGGCCTCTGCGAGTCTCCGGGCACCAGATTTCCGACGCAGTCAACTCCACGCCAATTACTTTATGCTAATTGAGACTAGCATCCCAGTAGTGGGCCCAGGACTGAAATCTCCAGGCCTGCAAGCCCCCCTCCCCTGCCCCACCAGGAATATTTCACTCCAGTGGGGTTTACAACTGCTCCCCACTAGTGGGGAGCTGGTGGCCTGACCCCATTGGAGTGAAGGGGGGACATCGAGGCTCCCAGGAGGTCAGGGGTAAGGAGGGTGTCCCCTGGGCATTGCCAGCTTGGCAGTGCCAGCCTGGCCCTCGGCACTGCCCATGGGGCAAAATGGCACTGCCCACTGGGCATTGGACAGTGTCAAGGGGGTGGGGCCAGAGGGGATGGGGCCTATTGAGAGGCACGGCCTCTGGGGGAGAGATCGGTGGGGAGTGGGGTGTCCCACTGCTACTCCGCATTGAGATCAGTGTTAGAGGGAAGGAGGCCAGCGATCGAGGCTGGCCATCGGGGTGGGGGATGCCGGTGGTGGGGGGTAGATTGGGACTGTGGGGGGGGGGGGTGTGATTGAGGGGGGCCAGGGTGGGGGAGGTGTTGTGGCTGGCCTTGCCATGTCTGGGAGGCCAGCGATCGGGGAGGGGGGGTGGGGGTGGGAGGGTGACACAGCCAGCAATGATGGGTAGCTGTGCTGGCCAGCGATCGGGTGGCTGGCAGTGCGGTGCTACTGCGCATGCGCAATCTCGGTGCTGACAGATCGGCACGTGCACGGTGACCCGTTCAGTGCTATGCTGCTGACCTCTCCTACAAGAATTGGCCCCACCCACTGACTTTTCACGTGAATCACTGCAGTGCACAGTGTGTGAGAGATTCATTTTGAAAATCCCGCTGAAAAAACCTGCGGACTTTACTCGAGTTTTTCAGCAAATTCGACACTTGGAATTTTTTTGGGAGAATCCCACCCGCTATCTTTTCTAATAGTTCCTTTATCTTCAGTGAAATTCATCGGTAAATGATATTAAAATCGCTCAACTTAGCCATTGGAAATTGGCACAAATGTCCCCAGGCAAGGGAGCGTGAGGGAACAAATCAACTAAGATTTTAGCAAAACAGAAAATGCTGGCAAATCTCAGCAGGCCTGACAGCATCTGTGGAGTGAGAATAGAGCCAATGCTTCGAGTCTAGATGACCCTTTGCCAGAGCTGAGGACAAAGAAAATCAGAAAAGATTTATACTATGATGGGGGTGGGGGGGGTGCTGTAAAAGGACAAAGGGAATGTAAATGAGGATAAAGTAAGCTGACAGTGGTGCTAAAAGTGTACATGAAGAGATCAGAATAAGTGAATGACAAAACAGAGGTACAGGTGGTTAAGGCCTGAAGTTGAGGAGGGGGGATGGACACAAGAAGGAGAGTGGGAATGGAAAAATGGAAGAGAGAAAAAAGGATCATAAAAATGGATGAATGAGATGAAAAGAAGAAACATTTTTCTTCTTGAATGAAATAAAATAAATGGAAATGGGGTGAAGGTGGAGAGGAGAGTTCATGCTCTGAAGTTGTTGAACTCCTGCCAAATTGGAAAATGAGATGTTGTTCCTCCAGTTTGTGTTGGGGTTCGTTTGAACATTGCAAAAGGCCAAGGACGGACATGGGTAGAGGACAGCAGGGTGGCATGTTGAAGTGGCAAGCGACAGGAAGATCTGGGCCCTGCTTGTGGACAGACCGAACGATTCAGCAAAGCGGTCACCCAGTCTCTGATGCAGAGTAGACTGCGTTGGGAGCAGCAAATGCAAGAGACCAGATTGAAGGAGGTGCATGTGAAGCACTGTTTCACCTGAGATTTTGGCTCCTGATTACAGTCCAGTCCACCTGCAATAAATGCACACGTATGAGAGGACAGCAGGACAACGTTGAGCCACAACTCCAATATTATAATCTTTGTAGCAGAATCTGAAACTTGGCTAAACACTGCATACCGCCTTCTTGCTGTTGTGTCTCAGTTTCTATTGATGGATTGCATATTGAAAGGTCAAATGAACAAAGAAGATGCAATAACTAATTGCAATGCAACCATTCCATGAAATATATTAGATATACCCTAAAAGATGGACTAACCAACTAAATTCACTTTGTGAACCATTTTGAAGGTGCTTCAATACAATATGGTATCCTTCATTCAAGTATTTTATTCCTCAAATACTCCATGGAACGATATCCTGCAAGGTCTATGGTAATGTGAACTACAATTGGCTAGAATTAAATAGTACAGGTTGCAGTGGTAGGTTAATGTCTCAGAGTTTGCAAGATTACCTTGAGGGAGAAATTTCACAGAGCTTTATCTTCTTGAAAGATTTATCCCTGGTTATTCACTTCCTTCATTAGATTAAGTAAGTTGGATAATGCCCATGATAGAGTAAATTGTGCATGACCTGTGGAATGGATTAGATTTGGTGGACCAGATGTTGATTTATTAATTCATTTTTGCTGTCATTAGTTACACAATCACATTAGCATTTTCTTTCCCCTTCCTATGTTATGATTTGAATAATTGTAAAAGGAAACAATATTCTTTTAAATTGCAGAACGTAGGTGAAAGGTCAAAGCTCATGGTGCAATAAAGCAACAAAGTTGGAAAGTATGGAAAAAAAGCTTAGGTAAATCAAGGAATGATGATCATAGAATGATGCTTATGATTTGTGTTATATTGTCGGGGAAAACAAATCATGTAAGAGGAACTCTGCTCTTTATTATTGGTTGCCACGTAATGACTAGTAAAATTATGCAGTTCCTGTAGTTTTTGATTATTAGATTGCCTTCCATTATCTGAATATTTTAATCATTTCAAAACAAACAAGACACTCATACTCAATGAGCTCAATGTATCAAAACAGACTAGCAGTTGTTCACAAGTTTTTATGTCTATGTATAAAACACTCCACTGATTGGAATCATATCTAGAGTAATGGAAGATGGTTTTGGTTGTTGGAGGTTAATCATCTCAACCACAGGACATCGCTGCAATTCCTTGGGACAGAGCCCCAGGCCCAGCCATTTTCAGCTGCTGCATTAATAACCTTCCTTCCAAAATGAAGCCAGAAATGGCTCTAAACTGATTTTTACGCAGGGTTCAGTTTTATTTGCAATTCTTTGGATGATGGAGTGGTCCATGATCTCGTGCAGCAAGATATGGACAGTATTCAGGTTTCAGTTGAAAAGTGCTAAGTAACATTTGCATCACACAAGTGGCAGCTAATAGAAACATAGAAGATAGGAGCAGGAGGCGGCCATTTGGTCCTTCAAGCCTGCTCCGCCATTCATCACGATCATGGCTGATCATCCAGCCCAATAGCCTAATCCTGCTTTCTCCGCATAACCTTTGATCCCATTCGCTCCTATATCTAGCCGCCTCTTGAATACATTCAATGTTTTGGTATCAACTACTTCCTGTGATAATGAATTCCACAGGCTCACCACTCTTTGGGTGAAGAAATGTCTCCTCATCTCCACCCTAAATGGTCTACCCTGAATCCTCGGACTGTGACCCTTGGTTCTGGATTCCCCCACCATCGGGAACATCCGCCCTGCATCTACCTTATCTAGTCCTGTTAGAATTTTAAAAGTCCCTATGAGATCCCCCCTCATTCGTCTGAACTCCAGCGAAAACAATTCTAACCTAGTCAATCTCTCCTCAGACATCAGTCCTGCCATCCTCGGAATCAGCCTGGTAAACCTTTGCTGCAGTCCCTTGAGAGCAAGAACATTCTTCCTCAGAAAAGGAGACCAAAACTGCACACAATATTCTAGGTGTGGCCTCACCAAAGCCCTGTGTCATTGCAACAACACATTCCTGCTCCTATACTCAAAAAACTCTCGCAATGAAGGCCAACATGCCATTTGCCTTCTTTACCACCGGCTACACCTGCATGCTTACCTTCAGTGATTGGTGCACAAGGACACCAGGTCCCGCTACACACGCCCCTCTCCCAATGTACAGCCATTCAGGTTGTAATCTGCCGCCTTGTTCTTGTTTCCAAAGTGAATAACCTCTCATTTATCCAAATTATACTGCATCTGCCATTGATTTGCTCATCACCCAACCTGTCCAGATCATGCTGAAGGATCTCTGCATCCTCATCACAGTTCACCCTCCCACTCAACTTAGCATCATTTGCAAACTTTGAGATGTTACATTCTGTTCCCTCATCCAAATCATTAATATATATTGTGAATAGCTGGGGTCCCAGCACTGACCCCTGTGGCACCCCACTAGTTACTGCCTGCCAATTTGAAAAGGATCCATTAATTCCTACTCTCTTTATTTTCTCTCCACCAACCGGTTTCCTATCCATCTCAATACACTTCCCCAATCCAATGCGCTTTAATCTTGCACGATAATCTCTTATGCGGGACTGTCAAACACTTCTTGAAAGTTCAAATATACCACATCGACTGGCTCCCCGTTGTCAACTTTATCAGTTACATCTTCAAAGAATTCCAACAGACTTGTAAAGCATGATTTCCCCTTCATAAATCCATGCTGACTCTATCTGATCCTGCCACTCCTTTTTAAATGCTCCGCTTGAAAGTCCTTGATAATGGGTTCGAGAATTTTCCCCACTACCAATGTTAGCCAATATTCACTCTCTGGAACTCTAATCACCTCCTTTTGATAAAATGGCACCACCATTGCCAAATTGCCCACCATTAGCATCCTGGAGGTAAGTAGACCAGCCACACAAAAACTATGGCTACCACAGTTCGGAGGCTGGTAATGATGCAGTGAATCATTCACCTCCTGACTCTCTGAAGCTTTTTCAACCCACAAAGTACAGATCACAAGAATGACAGAATACTCTCTACTTGCCTGGCTGCAATTAGAGCAAAATTCAAGAAATACACCACAGTCCAGGTCAACACTGAATCCACCACCTTTAAACATAGACTTCCTCCAGCACCACTACAACATGGCTGCAATGTGTACCATCTACACAATGCAGCGCAGAAACTCACCAGGGCTTTTCAACAAGATCTCCTGAACCCATAACCTCTACTGCCCAAAATAACCAGGTAGTGGACACATTGAAACATCACCACCTCAAAGTCCCTCTTCAATTCGCATACCATCCGGATTTGGAAATATAACACTGATTTTTCCTCGTTGGGTCAAAATGCTGGAACTCCCTACCTGACAGCACTGTGAATGTACCTACATTACATGAACTGCAGTGGTTCAAGATAACCAATCCCTCCTCAGGGGCAATCAGGAATGGACAACAAATATTGGCTTTGTCAGTGAAATTTTAAACCACATCGTGTCTTTTCATCAATTAATAAAAATTTTTAAAATGCCTCATTGGTTATGACTTCAATATGTTAAAAAAATGAGTTTATAAAGCACTTCTCATAAAACTACTCAAAGCACTTTACAGACAAATTATTTTTGAGGTGTAGTCATCTTTGGAATGCAGAATGACTTGCATTAATATTGTGCTTTACATAACTTCAGTACTATACAATGAATGAAGTGCTTTTTTGAACTGTTGTAAAGCAGGAAAGCAGCAGCCAAGTTACAAACTGCAAGCTCTTAGAGGTAGCAATGTGATAATGACCAAGTAATCTTTATTTGTGTGTTATTTGTTGAGGGATAACTATTGGCCAGAAACCGGGAAGGAACTCCCTTGCTCTTCTTTGAATAGCGACGTGGGATTTTTTTTCCTTTTGGCTGAAAGGTCAAAGGGACTTTGGTTTAATGTCTCATGAGAAAACTTGGCATTGCAGCACTTCTTCAGTGCTATACTTAGTGTGTTTGTCTGCAAGTCTCTGGAGTGCAAATTGCACCCACAATCTTCTAATTCACAGAAAAGCTGCTGTCTGAACCACAGCTGACACTCCTAAGTGAGTTGTTGCTTTACAAAATGAATCTTTCCCAGCAAACTACTAAAACTATAAAGTGAACCTTTTCACTAGGATTTTTAAGTTTCATAGGCAAAGTCATTCTACTTGAGTTATATGGAAGTAAAGGGGCTTAGGAGAGCTCGGAGGGGACATGAGAAGTCCTTGGCGGGTCGGATCAAGGAAAACCCCAAAGCTTTTTACTCTTATGTGAGGAATAAAAGAATGACCAGGGTGAGGTTAGGGCCGGTCAAGGACAGTAGTGGGAACTTGTGTATGGAGTCAGTAGAGATAGGCGAGGTGATGAATGAATACTTTTCTTCAGTGTTCACCAAGGAGAGGGGCCATGTTTTTGAGGAAGAGAAGGTGTTACAGGCTAATAGGCTGGAGGAAATAGATGTTCGGAGGGAAGATGTACTGGCAGTTTTGAATAAACTGAAGGTCGATAAGTCCCCTGGGCCTGATGAAATATATCCTAGGATTCTTTGGGAGGCAAGGGATGAGATTGCAGAGCCTTTGGCTTTGATCTTTGGGTCCTCACTGTCCACGGGGATAGTGCCAGAGGACTGGAGAATGGCGAATGTTGTTCCTCTGTTTAAGAAAGGGAATAGAAATGACCCTGGTAATTATAACCGGTTAGTCTTACTTCGGTGGTTGGTAAATTGATGGAAAAGGCCCTTAGGGATGGGATTTACGACCATTTAGAAAGATGTGGATTAATCCGGGATAGTCAGCACGGATTCGTGAAGGGCAAGTCGTGCCTCACAAATTTGATTGAATTTTTTGAGGAGGTAACTAAGTGTGTTGATGAAGGTAGGGCAGTTGATGTCATATACATGGATTTTAGTAAGGCGTTTGATAAGGTCCCCCATGGTCGGCTTATGATGAAAGTGAGGAGGTGTGGGATAGAGGGAAAGTTGGCCGATTGGATAGGTAACTGGCTGTCTAATTGAAGACAGAGGGTGGTGGTGGATGGAAAATTTTCGGATTGGAGGCAGGTTGCTAGCGGAGTGCCACAGGGATCAGTGCTTGGTCCTCTGCTCTTTGTGATTTTTATTAATGACTTAGAGGAGGGGGCTGAAGGGTGGATCAGTAAGTTTGCTGATGACACCGAGATTGGTGGAATAGTGGATGAGGTGGAGGGCCGTTGTAGGCTGCAAAGAGACATAGATAGGATGCAAAGCTGGGCTGAAAAATGGCAAATGGAGTTTAACCCTGATAAATGTGAGGTGATTCATTTTGGTAGGACTAATTTAAATGTGGATTACAGGGTCAAAGGTAGGGTTCTGAAGACTGTGGAGGAACAGAGAGATCTTGGGGTCCATATCCACAGATCTCTAAAGGTTGCCACTCAAGTGGATAGAGCTGTGAAGAAGGCCTATAGTGTGTTAGCTTTTATTAACAGGGGGTTGGAGTTTAAGAGCCGTGGGGTTATGCAGCAACTGTACAGGACCTTGGTGAGACCACATTTGGAATATTGTGTGCAGTTCTGGTCACCTCACTATAAGGAGGATGTGGAAGCGCTGGAAGGAGTGCAGAGGAGATTTACCAGGATGCTGCCTGGTTTGGAGGGTAGGTCTTATGAGGAAAGGTTGAGGGAGCTAGGGCTGTTCTCTCTGGAGCGGAGGAGGCTGAGGGGAGACTTAATAGAGGTTTATAAAATGATGAAGGGGATAGATAGAGTGAACGTTCAAAGACTATTTCCTCGGGTGGATGGAGCTATTACAAGGGGGCATAACTATAGGGTTCGTGGTGGGAGATATAGGAAGGATATCAGAGCTAGGTTCTTTACACAGAGAGTGGTTGGGGTGTGGAATGGACTGCCTGCAGTGATAGTGGAGTCAGACACTTTCGGAACATTTAAGCAGTTATTGGATAGGCACATGGAGCACACCAGGATGATAGGGAGTGGGATAGCTTGATCTTGGTTTCAGATAAAGCTCGGCACAACATCGTGGGCTGAAGGGCCTATTCTGTGCTGTACTGTTCTATGTTCTATGTAATGTACTCAGCATATTGGGTGAGTTGAAAGTTATCAATCTCGGAGTATTAAGGATGAGGTGAACACACAAAATGAAACAAAATGACCACTAATGAAAATATATTCGAATGGAATGATAATGTGAACTTTTTTCAAAGGCTGTAGAATATACATTTGGGGGCAATTTTGAGGCCATGCTCTCCATACACGGGATCACCAGTGCAGATGTAAAATCCGGAGAGAATTGGAAAACGCAATTCTTATCGGCAAGATCGCGACATCCAATTTTCAACCCCCCAGTGACAGAGTAAGGTGAAACATGCTGCAGAAGCCCAGGAACCTCATTTTAATGCATTAACATATGATTAGCCAGCACTCACTCTGCTACATCCCCCTTCACTGAATAGTGAAGGCACTGGTGGCATTTACAACAGGTCTACATAAACGTGAACCTGGTGGCCTCACTTGTGGGGAAGATTTCGGCGTTGAGCACTCAGGCTGTCACCACCTTTCAGGGTGTTAAATGCTTAGGGGGCACTGGAGAGAATTCAGGGGCACAGGTGAATTCATCTCAGGGCTGTGGGTGGGATTCGCTGTTGCGAATTTGGGGGAAGGGGTCCCTTGCAGGCTTGAGGATTCTCACTTTTGTCTGATGCCCCTCACTTCGCCTTCTGCACAGGTGCAGTCTTCCTCCGCACCAGCCAGCTCAAATGCTCTCTCTGCAAAAGGGCACGAGGTTCTGAGCTCTGGCATGACTCTGCCATGCTGCACCCATGCTGCCTGTTATGATGGAGCTTGTCCTGCAAAGAGACAGATAGAGAGAACATAGGTGGGAGTCCTGCCCGTTCAGATGGTGATGAGGTGTGGCATGCATGACACTTGAGTGGGAGTCGCAGTGTGAGGAGCATAGTGGCTCATGGGGGGAACATCGGGATAAGGGATCCCGATGGGTGAGAGATCAACTTGAGGTTGGGGGGGGTGTGTGAGGGGTTGCCGTGGGAGACTGGAGGAGGCAGATTTAGCCTGGCCATGCAAAGAAGATCATTCATCTCCTTGCGGTACTGCTGCCCCATCCTGGTGACCTTGCTGGAAGAACAGCCGTGCGACTGTAGAGATAGGACATCCCGCCTCTGTTGCATACTATCCAAGAGTCTGGCCAGGGCTTCCTCTGAGATGGTGGAGTTGTCCTGATAGCCATCCCCTCTAATTGATCTGGAACAAGTGCTGGGAATGCTGGGGTGGTTTTTATATGGAGTTCCCCAGTAATTGCAGAGATTAAGTAGCCCTGGGGTGAGTGAAACAGAGGGAGGCTGCCATGACTGTGGCATGATTCATGTGGGAAAAAAAAACTTTTGCTAATGAGTCTCACAATTGTGAGAGAAATTCCACCAGCACTGCTGACAGAATTTTTTCACCAGAAACAACACTTTGCAAATTTTTGGTAAGATTCCTCCAAATTACTATCCAAATTACATAAGTACTTGTTCGCAAACCTTTTTGCAAATGCAAAGCATAGTTTTCCATAACTTTTCCATAAAACTGCACAGAATGCTCCCAAATTAGAAATATTGCAGAAAAATATACTTCAGATGCTCTGCACTTCGCCTGTACTGAGTTATTTAGCAGTTGACAGCACCGGATTTGCATCTACTATCAACTTCTATCACTGCAGATTAATCCTGTGGCTAATATAAACAGACAACAAATCAGAGCATTGACTTGGAAGATTAACTCCCCAAAGCTGACAAACAGCACAGTGACCAAGACAAGCTACAGGATTTTTTTTGATAACTTGCATGTTTTAATGTAAAAGCAAATAAGTTTTTGCACTGATAGTACTCTCCACCCTGTTGGATTATCCTTCTACTTTTTAATTTCCCCAATTTTCTTCCCTACTTCCCTAAAGGCCTTAACTCAATATGATTTCATGTATAATGGGTGATGTCTGGTATCTGTCCACACATCCATTGTTTAGAGGCATTTCTAAGTGTACCCCTCCCAAGGGCAGGAATGCTGAAATTGATCTCTAGTACTTGTGATCAGTGGGGTAGAGTTTGACTTGTGATAGTGAAACAGCCGCTGGTTTTACATCCCTTGCAAAATTTTATTTCCACAAATTCAAAGTCTGCTCCAAGCTGAGATTTTGTTTTTTGATCTTTCAGGCTCAATATTGCACTGGGCAATTCATTTACTCACTTAAGCCATCAGGAACAATAATTTCCCTTTTCACTGATCATTTGGACACTGGAAATATTGCTATGGTGATCAAACGGTTATCCACAGATGATGCTTGTAAGGTGTAAGCAAAAATGAAATGTTTTAAACAGCTTCTACTTAGAATCCATTGCTGTACCCATAACCAAATTTAGGGTGCCAATTAAAGGAATGGTCAAACCTAGGCAGGTTTTGAAAGCAAATTCTAGTATATGTATTTTTGCGTGTGATGTATGCAGTTGCCTCAACTTTTATTCTTGAAACATTCTGCTAATAACAAATACCCAGTTCGTTCTACATAGTGACAGTTGCGAGAAGGAGAAGGTATTCGATCCATCTAGCCATACTGTTCCCTTGGCGCATTTCTAATTATCCTAAGTCCTATATGTTGACAAATAGCATTTTGTAAGTATATTCTTCTTGGAGATGGCACTCCCAGATAGCTTCCAAATTATAGATTTTCTTTGAAACCTTGGATTTTTGCCGCCCTTGTAGAAATTGATGTGTAAACCTTAAAGAGAACTGTCTTCTTGAACCACATTGAAATGAGCTCTAACCATTGTAAAACCTGCACACATCCTGTCTTCTGGGACCTTGTTAAACACACAGTTATAAGCATCTTCAAAAAAGTTCACACTTTTTTAGCGCTACTGCTGTAAATTCATGCAGTCTACTCATGGAGAAACATTTCAGATGGTGGCAGCTTTGTGGCCATAAATACGTATTGACAGGTTGGTAAATATAATAACTCAGTTAAGTATAATACAATAGCTGTTAGTCATCAAAATTAGTGAAAAAGTAATTGTGTGGTGAATTATGTATAGAAATCTATAGCTTTAAACTTGCAAAATCAAAGACAGATTGTTATATTTGAAATAATTACTTTCAGCACATGTAGTTTGGCCTGTAATTCAGAAGGGGATTGTTAATTTATCAACATCTTGGAACTTGATTTATTTTGCCAGTGGCTGAAGTTGTTGGAAAACAGCAAATTTATCACTTTTGTCGATGTCAGGTTCGTTAAGCATCCATTTCATAACCTATTGGAGAAGTCAGAAACTGCTTGGGACAATAATCCTCCTCCCCATCCTAGCATTGCCAAACCTATTGGCTTGTCTGGAATTTTTGGGAAATGGAAGATGTAATCGCTGCATGCTGCTGGAAACAAGCCAAGAGAAAATTCTTGGAATAGGGTTCTGGACTAATTTGTCCCTACTAAAGGCACCCCAATATATTCGTGAAGTTCCGCATTGTTCCTATTTTCAAGAAGGGGAATAGGGATAGCCCAGGTAATTACCGACCGGTGAGTCTAACCTCAGTGGTTGGTAAACTGATGGAGAAGATCCTGAGGGACAGGATTATATGAGCATTTAGAGAGGTTTAGTATGCTCAAGAATACTCAGCATGGCTTTGTCAAGGGCAGATCGTGCCTTATGAGCCTGGTGGAGTTCTTCGAAAATGTGACTAAACACATTGACGAAGGGAAGGCGGTAGATGTGGTTTATATGGATTTTAGCAAGGCATTCGGTAAGGTCCCCCATGCAAGGCTTCTGAAAAAAGTGAGAGGGCATGGGATCCAAGGGGCTGCTGCCCGGTGGATCCAGAACTGGCTTGCCCAAAGGAGGCAGAGAGTGGGTATAGATGGGTCTTTTTCTAAATGGAGGTCAGTCACCAGTGGAGTGCCCCAGGGATCTGTTCTGGGACCCTTGCTGTTTGTCACTTTCATAACTGACCTGGATGAGGAAGCGGAGGGATGGGTTGGTAAGTTTGCCGACGACACGAAGGTTGGTGGGGTTGTGGATAGTCTGGAGGGATGTCAGAAGTTACAGAGGGACATAGATAGGATGCAAGACTGGACGGAGAAGTGGCAGATGGACTTCAACCCAGATAAATGCGTCGTGGTCCATTTTGGTAGGTCAAATGGGATGAAGGAGTACAATATAGAGGGAAAGACTCTTAGTACTGTGGAGGATCAGAAGGACCTTGGGGTCCGGGTCCATCGGACTCTGAAATCGGCCCCACAGGTGGAGGAGGTGGTTAAGAAGGCGTATGGTGTGCTGGCCTTTATCAATCGAGGGATTGAGTTTCGGAGTCCGGGGATAATGATGCAGCTATATAAGACCCTCGTCAGACCCCACTTGGAGTACTATGCTCAGTTCTAGTCGCCTCACTATAGGAAGGATGTGGAAAAGATTGAAAGGGTGCAGAGGAGATTTACAAGGATGTTGCCTGGATTGAGTGGCATTCCTTATGAGGATAGGCTGAGGGAGCTCGGTCTTTTCTCCTTGGAGAGACGAAGGATGAGAGGAGACCTAATAGAGGTGTATAAGATGTTGAGAGGCATAGATCGGGTGGACTCTCAGAGGCTTTTTCCCAGGGTGGAAATGTCTGCTACGAGAGGACACAGGTTTAAAGTGCTGGGGGGTAGGTACAGGGGAAATGTTAGGGGTAAGTTTTTCACACAGAGGGTGGTGGGCGAGTGGAATCGGCTGCCGTCAGTGGTGGTGGAGGCGAACTCAATAGGGTCTTTTAAGAGACTCCTGGATGAGTACATGGAGCTTAATAGGATGGAGGGTTATAGATAGGTCTAGAAGGTAGGGATGTGTTCGGCACAACTTGTGGGCCGAAGGGCCTGTTTGTGCTGTAGTTTTTCTATGTTTCTATGTTATCCATGATTTGAAATGAGCAAGCAGGACACTGTCAGTTTCAGTAGTGGCTGTGCCTTTCCAAAGTGAACGAGCATGGTTCAAGCTTCTGGGATCACACCCACATGCAGATGTCCACATTCAGACAAGGGCCAATTTCCATTCTTGTGATTAGCCATGGCAGCCACTGGGCACCTGAGCTTTGCAAGTTGGCACTGCTCCCATTTCTGGAGCCGGACCTCATAGGTCTAGTGGACCAGAGAAAGTAAATTTCATTTGCTGTGGATTACGCTGAATGGAGAAAAACAGCGCCTCCAGAAGCATTGCACAACAAAGCCCAATCAAAAGAAAGGATCAATTTTGGAAATAATAAAGGTAAATCAGTGCATCAAACAACCTTGATGACACCACAACTAACCAGCTTAATCAAATTCATGAGGAATTTCAGATGGTTTATGGCCATAGTTTAATCACCAGTAGGATTATTGAATTGCAGCATTATTTTCATTAAAAGTAGAACCACAATTCAGCTTGAATTGTTTTTTTACAACTGCAATAATAATCGGGCATCAATATGTCTGCAAAAGAAAATTGTTTACTTGCTATATTATTTAAATGTGGGACTGAAGCCAAACATTTGAGGCACTGTATTTCATGCAAACGCTGATCATTTAGGGCTGGAGTGAGGAGACGAGTAGCGTCACTCGCAGTCAGTCAGACTTTATACACAAGGTGTGATTTCTTTGCTTTCATGAAGAAAGTACAGTAATGAAGGGGAAACCTTGCCACCCCAACCCCTCCAACAAAATGCATGTTCAGCTTTATAAATTATATGCGTTAGAATGTAGGTTTCATGAGACATTAGGAAAAACAAATAATAAGTGAGAGTTAGGAACAGAGACAGTGACACACATATGACAAATGACAGTGAATTACAGAAGGAACTTTCTCTGTCAATACTCTGACTGATAAAAGGAGAAAAAAATGACAGGAGGGCAGAAGCGAGTAAATAATTGGGGTGATGGAGCAAGGAAAAAGGAGTAACAAAGTCGGTGAGATAGAATGTAACACATTTGGTAGATATTCTCATTATATTGGGCCAGAATTTGCTTTAAAAGAACTGTGCAGCTAGTGATGTTCATCGTTATTTATACATAAATACTGCAGGAACGTCTGGTGAGAGCAGATGCGGTTAACAGCAGAAATCCAAAAATTGCTGTGTGAGAGGCACTACTCCGCTGTTAGCTTTGCAAAAACAGCATCTTGCTGTCTGCTTCACCATTGAGATGCATTGAATAGCATGAAGTACTTTCCTTGCAGGGTGGACATGAACTACAATTGCCAACTAAAGCTAAATCTTGGCATTTCAAGTTCAAGTACCATTTTACAGCATGGTAAGTATTGAGTATTGTCAAACATCCTCTCTGATACTAAAAATTAACCAGTCTAAGAGCGGAGTTTTGATTGTTCTCTCAGATATTTTTCAAAATTTAAGAAAAGCACTTCAAACATTTCTTTCCTTTTCTGTCTCTCTTTTTCTCCCTCTTAATCCACTTGTTATTTTTGTTTCTTTATTTCTCTTTTCATACACAAACATTTGACATGCACTAGATCCTTGCACTGTTACCCCCCATTGCCTTCCAGTCCCTTAATCTGACTATCTGAGATTACATAAACATAGGGATTCCCTGAAAATGCCTTGTTTTCCTCTTGTAAAGTGACCAACGCTCACACCAGCAACTTGCCATGCACAAAAATGAAAAGTTGAAATGTGCAAGGCAACCTAATGACTCCTATAGTCAAGTCTGGATATTTTTGTAAATAAATGCCTGTTCCCAATATATGGCAATCAGATGCTTCCATAATGCATTTTAGGTGTCTTTTCTGAGACTGTCAAAAATGCTTTATATTGCAGCAAATTAACAATTTCTAAAATGTTATTGTGGAAATAATTATTTACAGTTGCCTGTCTGTGCATTGTTCCATCAAAATTATTGATTGAGTTTAATTATAAAATATGAGCAAAAATATGCAAACAAAGTATGTGGAGAATTATTTTTAATAAATAGTCCAAGGATAATGTCTAAAGTCCCACAGATACACAGTTTAAAATTAGACAGCCAAACAAGTTGTCTGATACTATAAATTATTCAATACAAGTGTGCAGTCTTGTGTTCTCAGATATTACTTGGAAATTTAAAAAATGCAGTTCAAAAAAATTATTTCACTTTTTCTCTCTCTCAATCGACTTTTTGGTCTCTTTCAGTTTGTGTATCTTATTTGTTATTGAGTTCATCCGTTTGGTTCTTGTACTTTTACCCCACCCCTCAATTCCTTAATCTGATTCTCTAAGAAGAATGGGGGAGCCCACATGGCAGGTTGGTTAAGAAGGTTAAGGCTCATGGGACACAAGGAGAAGTGGCTAGATGGGTGGAGAACTGGCTTGGCCATAGGAGACAGGGTAGTGGTCGAAGGGTCTTTTTCCGGCTGGAGGTCTGTGACCAGTGGTGTTCCACAGGGCTCTGTACTGGGACCTCTGCTATTTGTGATATATATAAATGATTTGGAAGAAGGTGTAACTGGTGCAATCAGCAAGTTTGCGGATGACACGAAGATGGCTGGACTTGCGGATAGCGAAGAGCATTGTCGGGCAATACAGCAGGATATAAATAGGCTGGAAAATTGGGCGGAGAGGTGGCAGATGGAGTTTAATCCGGATAAATGCAAAGTGATGCATTTTGGAAGAAATAATGTAGGGAGGAGTTATACAATAAATGGCAGAGTCATCAGGAGTGTAGAAACACAGAGGGACCTAGGTGTGCAAGTCCACAAATCCTTGAAGGTGGCAACACAGGTGGAGAAGGTGGTGAAGAAGGCATATGGTATGCTTGCCTTTATAGGACGGGGTATAGAGTATAAAAGCTGGAGTCTGATGATGCAGCTGTATAGAACGCTGGTTAGGCCACATTTGGAGTACTGCGTCCAGTTCTGGTCACCGCACTACCAGAAGGACGTGGAGGCGCTAGAGAGAGTGCAGAGAAGGTTTACCAGGATGTTGCCTGGTATGGAGGGTCTTAGCTATGAGGAGAGATTGGGTAGACTGGGGTTGTTCTCCTTGGAAAGACGGAGAATGAGGGGAGATCTAATAGAGGTGTACAAGATTATGAAGGGTATAGATAGGGTGAACAGTGGGAAGCTTTTTCCCAGGTCGGAGGTGACGATCACGAGGGGTCACGGGCTCAAGCTGAGAGGGGCGAAGTATAACTCCGATATCAGAGGGATGTTTTTTACACAGAGGGTGGTGGGGGCCTGGAATGCGCTGCCAAGTAGGGTGGTGGAGGCAGGCACGCTGACATCGTTTAAGACTTACCTGGATAGTCACATGAGCAGCCTGGGAATGGAGGGATACAAACGATTGGTCTAGTTGGACCAAGGAGCGGCACAGGCTTGGAGGGCCGAAGGGCCTGTTTCCTGTGCTGTACTGTTCTTTGTTCTTTGTTCTTACGTCGAAAGCAGAGACAATAGAAACAGCAGTAGGCTGTTCGGCCCTTTGAGCCTGCTCCACTATTCATTATGACCATGGATCATCAGCCAACTGAGTAACCTGGATCCTGCCTTCCCCCCCATATCCTTTGACCCCATTGACCCCAATATCTATATCTAACCCTTTCTTGACAACATACAATGTTATGTCCTCAGTTGCTTTCTCTGGAAACAAATTCCCAATTTACCAGAAGAAATTTCTCATCCAAGTCCTAAAAGGTTTATCCCGCATCTTTAGACTATGACCCTGGTTCTGGATACCCCCACCATCGGGATCATCCTTCCTGCATCTACTCTGTAGTCCTGATGGAATTTTATAGATTTCTATGACATCGCCTCCCCCACCTCATTCTTCTAATCTCCAGTGATTATAATCCTGACGGATTCAATCTCTCCTCATACGTCAGTCATGCCATCCCAGGTACCAGTCTGGTAAATCCTTTCTGCACTCCCTCTATAGAAAGAACATGCATCCTCAGATAAGAAGACCAAAAATGTGCACAATATTCCAGGTGTGTGTGGCCTCACCAAGGCTATGTATTTTTGCAGCAAGCTATCCTTGCTCCTGCGCTCGACTCCTCTCACTCTGAAGGCCAGCATTCCATTTGCCTTCTTTAGTGCCTGCTGCATCTGCATGCTTACCTCCAGCGACTGGTGTACGAGAACACTCAGGACTTGTTACACATTCCCCTCTCTTAATTTATAACCATTCAAATAGTAAATAATCTGTCTTTTTGTTTTTGCTACCAAAATGGATATTTATTCACTTTATACTGCATCTGCCATCCATTTTCCCATTCACCCAGTTTGTCCAAATCACACTGAAACAAACAACTCTGCATCCTCCTCACATATCCTTTCATTCAGCTTTATGTCATCTGCAAATTTGGAGATATTACACTTAGTTCCCTAGTTTAAATCATGAATATACATTGAGAATAGCTGGGGTGCTAACACCGATCCCTGCAGTACCCCACTAGTAACTGAGCTGCCATTTGGAAAAATACCCAATTATTCCTACACTCTATTTCCTGTCTGCCAACCAGTTTTCTATCTAAGTACATTACCTCCAATTGCATGCGCTTTAATTTTACATGCTAATTTCTTATGTAGGACTTTGTCGAAAGCCTTCTGAAAGTCCAAAAATTCACATCCACTCACTTCCCCTCATCAAATCTAAAGGTTACATCCTCAAAAAATTCCACTAGATTTCTCAAGAATGATTTCTCTTTTGTAAATCCATGCTAACTCTGTCCGATTCTACTGTTGTTTACCAAGTGCTCTGCCATAAAATCTTTGATAATGGACTCTAGAATTTTCCCCACTACTGACGTCAAGCTGACTGGTCTATAATTTCCTGTTTTCTCTCTACCTCCCTTTTCAAATAGTGGGGCGATATTAGCTACCCTCCGATCTGTAGGAATTGTTCCAGAGTGTATAGAATCTTGGAAGATGACCACCAATGCATCCACTATTTCTAGGGCCACTTACTTAAGTACTCTGGGATGGAGATTATCAGGCCCTGGAGATTTAGCAGCCTTCAATCCCATCAAATTCCCAAATGTAATTTCTCCACTAATCTTGATTTCCTTCAGTTCCTTCTTCTCACTAAACCCTGTGTTCCACATTTACCCTGCAAATGTTTGGTTTTTCACCTGTGACAATAACAAACTATAAAATGTTATTACAGAAATGTTCTATAATATTCTATCAATATTATTTATTTAATTTCCTTATAAAAGAGGTGCAATAATATGCAAAATGAAAATAATCTAAAATGCCACAGATGCGCAGATTGAAATAAGAGAACTATTTCATTCTGCTTACGATGAAAGTACCCGAGGGCTCAAATTTGCCTTTGTTTTCTCATATTCTCTTCTTTTTCCTCTTCCTGCTGAGTACATTAACTTTAAGTGTACGTTTGTGAGTCTATGTTCTCTCAACTATAGGGGCACAACTATTCTAAGGCAAATGCAATAACCTCTGCAAATTGGGGGCAATCATCATATGATCATTCTAATGTGATTAGGCATCATGTGACAAATCATTAAATGACCAAAATCTCCAGGAATACTTCCCACCATTTTGGCAAACCTAACCATCCCATCACCCTGTATACAAGCTAATCACTTAAATCTGTTTTAGATATATACTGTTGAAAAAACTTGCCTCAGGTTAGTGCTTGTACATCTCAAGATGTACCAGTTCCATGAAGAAAAAGACCACTTTAGAAACTTGGCATCTCCTCAGTTCTCATATGCTACTTTTTTGTAAGCTGGCACAGGTGTGGCAGTGGTGTAGCGGTAATGTTACTGGATGAGCAATCCAGAGGCCTGGGCTAATTCTAGAGATACAGGTTCAAATCCGTTACAGCAACTAATTCACTTTAATTTAATAAATCTGGAATTGAAATTAAGCTTGCTAATAGAGACCATGAGACCATTGTTGATTGTCATTAAAAACCCATTTGGTTCATGAGCGTCCTTTAGGGAACGAAATTTACCATCCTTGACTCACAGCAATGTGGCTGACTCTTAACTATCTTCTGAAATGGCTTGCAAGTCACACAATTTTGTTAAACTGCATTGAAATCTGAAGGGAATGAAACTTGGCAAAACACCTAGAATTGGCCTGGGCACTGGAAATGTCAACAGCATATCCAGCTCTGTTGACCCTGCAAAGTCTTCCTTCTGGGGGCTTATGCCAAAATTGGGAGAGTTGTCCCACAGACTATTCAATTACAATCTGACATAGTCAGTCTCACTAAATCATACCTTACAGACAATATCCCAGACACTATCATCATCCCTGGGTATGTCTTGTATCATCAGCAGGATAGACCCACCAGAGGTGTCAGTACAGTGGTATACAGTTGGGAGGGAGTATCCCAGGGAGTATTCAACATTGACTGTGGAGCCCATGAGGTCTCATGGCATCAGGCCAAACATGGCTAATGAAACCTCCTGCCGGTTACCACTACTCCCACCTTCTGCTGATGAATCAGTACTTCTCCATGTTCAACATCACTTGGAAGAATTACTGAAGTGGCAAGGCCACAAAATGTATTCTGGATGTGGGATTTTTATGTCCATTACTATGAATGGTTCAGTCCCATCACTACTGAATGAACTGCCTGAGTCCTGAAGGACATAGCTGCTAGACCGGGTCTTCAGCAGGTTGTGAGAGAACCAACAGGAGGAAAGAATCTACTTGATCTCATCAGCACCAATCAACTTGTCGCAGATGCCTCTGCCCATGACAGCATTGATGGGAGTGACCACTACACAGTCATTCTGGAGACAAAGTCCTGTCTTTACATTGAGGATACCCTCCATCATAATTTGCGACACTACCACTGTGTTAAATAGGATAGATTTCAAATAGATCCATCAGCTCACAACTGGGCATCCATAAGGTATCAACGTGGTGAAGCTGCAACACTGGACTACTTGCACTCAAAACACCAGAGCACTTTGCAACAGACACAGCCAAGTGATCCCACAGTCAATGGATCAGAGTTAATTTCCGGCCACATCTAGTCAAGAATGGTGGTGAATAAATAAAAAAATAACTGGAGGAGGAGGCATCATAAATATCCCCATCATCAATAATGGGGAAGCCCAGCACACCAGATGTGGCACCAAGGAGCCCACTAGAGCTGACGAGATTCAGGGAGAAGACTTTTCGCTGCTTGGAGTCATACCTGGCCCAAAGGAAGATGGTTGGAGTTGTTAGAGATCAATCATCTCAGTCTCAGGACATCACTGCAGGAGTTCCTTAGGCTAGTGGCCTAGGCCCTCACCATCAACATTATGGGGGAATTACTATTGACCACATACTGAACTGAACCAGCTATATAAATACTTTGACTACAAGAGCAGGCCAGAGGCCGGGAATTGTGCAAGTAGTAACTCAGCTCCTGAATCCCCAAAGCCTGTCCATATCAACAAGGCACAAGTCATAATTGTGATGGCATTCTCTCCACTTGCCCTGGATGAGTGCAACACACAACAACGCGCATGAAGCTCAACACCATCCAGGACAGAGCAGCTGTTTGATTGGCACCTCATCCACCTTCAACATTCATTCCTTCCACCATCGATCACAGTGGCAGCAGCATGTACCATCTATAAGATGTGCTGCAGTAACTCTCAAAGCCTCCTCAGACAGCTCCTTCCACACCAACAACCTCCACCACAAGGGCAGCAAGTGCATGAGAATACCACCACTTCCAAATTCCCTTTCAAACCACATCACAACCTGACCTGGAACTATATCGCCGTTCCTTCACTGTCTCTGGCTCAAAATCCTGGAATCCCTTCCTAACAGCACAGTAGTTGTACCGCAGCATTTCAAGAAGGCAGATCATCATCACCTTCTCGGGGGTAATTATGGATTGGCAATAAACGCTGGCCGAGCCAGCGATACCCACATTCCACAATTTTGTTTTGCAAAAGGCTGGCAGTAACTTTTCTCTTTAGTCCTGTCTGAATAGGAAATCTCTTAGTGAATAAAGAACAGCTAATAAACAGAGCCAGCCAGTTGCATAATTAGTGTTGAATTATGCAGCCCCGCTCGGGTTCAGCTTTAGCTCACTGCAGACATGAATAGCACAAAGTTTACTTGTAGGTCACTGTACACTACAGGCAACACCTCATAGTCTCCACCTGATACATTATAAATATAGCAGTCAAGTACAAAAGACTACAAATTGTATTATACTTCAACGAAGCCATTACTTAATATTCTCTATATTCTTAGCTAGGAGAATTATGCAACACAGTGGAATTGACCTGACTCCAAATCTGAGTAATTACATTCTCCACACAGCATATGACCCTGGAAATACCTTGAGGCTTTTTCAGTTGAGTGAATGTGTAAAATATATAGCACTTCAAATGAGTGAGCACTGATCTAGCTCCAAAAGAGCAGGTATTCATTTAATTCACGCTGTTAGCTCGAGATTCCTGCATTGCAAATTACCAGCTTTTCTTCTTTTAAATATCTCCACAATCTTTTGTAACCAATGCCCCAAAGTGAGTAAAACTGCATCAAAAACTTGGTGCTTCCCCTCAGAGTACAAGTCTTCTTGCCCCTCACTGGGAACTAGGATTCTTTTTGTCAGATATCACAGAGATTGCACCAATATGCTCAGCCTTATACTTGGAACTTCAAATGGAGTTAGCTTTCGATTGAGTACTGATTTTTCCTGATACATTAATACTGCAAAAGCACTAAATGTAAAGTACAGAATACAACATGCTTAATCTTTAATTGCTTCAAAGTGGTACATGGAGTTACTTTTACAGTTATTAGAGTCTTTTTGAGGCTCACTTTGATTTCTGACCAAAAAGGAGCAGTTTGGATGTTGAAGTCAAAGTAATATTAAAGCTAATGGCAACTTCTGGTGAGGGGGAAATTGATGTTTAAACTAACATTTCCAGAAGTTGCTATCTGAGATGTGTTCTGTTTCCTTTAGTTTTGAGTAAGTAGTACTTTGCAGGCTGTTTCACCATTTGAAATACATTATGTGGTGTGAAGTTACTCTATTTGTACATTAGATATGAATTAACTTCACCATTGACTATTAAGTATTGTTTGTTTAACAATGTGCTAAGTGTTCGTTTCTGCTAGTCAAAATTTCTGGTACTAAAAATTAGTGATTACAAGTATGGAATTTCATTCCTGTTTCAATTCGTTTTCCCCGAGTCCTATGAATGACTTGAGATAGTCGTTATATATTTTTATCTAGAAACTATTTACTTACATTATTTACAAGTTTTCCTGGTAAGTACATGGTTCCATGGATACAATGTATTCTGTGTCTTGTTCCCTTGAAGTCTCTTGGTGTTCTGACTCTTGATGTCATGCTTACATCATCATTAACTTCATTGTCTCATTAACATAACCATTAACCTTTCCATCTCCCCTCTGTATAATCTCAAAAGTGTTAAATTATTTTGTTAAACTTGCATTCCCACCATCTGTTCCCAGAGTCATAACCTCATAACTTGATGATTTTATTTTACTTTTACATTTCTGTCCTTTTTCTTTCTCAAATCCCACTGTGACATTATCAGTTTGTACTTTCAGCAATTTGCCACGTATATAATTTAAAAACCTAAATGTATGAGGGCAACTCCATTGAAGGACAGGTGCAGTTAATGCTCTGCAACATTAAAATTTGGCCCAAATTTTTGCAGACTCTCTGCCTCTCAACACTTAAGACATGATGCTGAATATTTTTATAACATGATCGATTCCAAGTCTGTAGAATTGGATCTTGTAGTTGCCATGGGAGCAAATTTGTAATCTGCCTGAATATAAACATCGCAGGATCTCCTGGTCTGTTGGCAATGTTATCAGATATTGTAAAATGGCACATTGCTGTGACAGGTTTTTAATTGAGAAAATCCCTTCCTGGCACTCCTCTACTATAATTCTCTCCCAATCTGCAGGCATTACAAACTTCTGGTTCCATTCATCCCAGAGGCATTCTATAGTGTAGAGGTCAGGTTCCTGTCTAATTCACTTTAGGAGTAAGATTGCGTGTTAGTCAGTCTTCAAAATTATCCAGCACAACTATCCTGGAACATATTTGACAAAAAATATGCTTAAATTCTGAGCAATACATTTTGGTCAGCCTTGCTGATTTTCGAGTTAGAGATTATTAGATCAATAAGTGCCATTGCATCTTAACAGTGTAACTCAATGGACAGTATCTATGATCTATTCATTTCCAATATCATTTTTAAGCTTCTTTTGCACTTTTTCATTTACTAGAAAGTGTAGGATAGTTACAGACCGTGGATGTGTTTCAAATGCTTAACTAAACTATATATTATAGGATAAGATGGGAACTATATTTCTTTGAATTCGAACAGGTGCTGTCAGATTCCTCTCCTGTAATTAAGCACTGACATTCTGCTCAACTCTATCTAGTAGTTCGCCCAAGCTGATAAAAGTTTGCCCAATGAGAATCGATTAGGTTCAAATGCTAGTTCCTATTATAATTACAATATTATCAGACTGCCTGACTGTCCTGGTGTAAAGGAGCCTTCAATTGATTTCATGTTGTTTTTTTATACTTTTCCAATTCAATCAAATCAAGTCCAATTCAGAGTCTCAACAAGTTGAGACATTTCAGATCCAGGCTGGCAAGACAGGGCAAGTGACCAAATTACCCTGTCCTGGGCCTGATCTACATGAGCCAAGCTGATTGGAGGAGGGGGAGGTTTCCTCCTCCAAGGCTTGATCTCATTTGCATCTTAGCCAAAAGGCCGAGATGCCGCTTTTAAAAATTGCTTCATATGAAACATATGAAGCTTCAATGTAACCTAATGACCTCAACCAAGTGCAGCATCCTCTCCATACTACACTTGATCTTTTTCATGTGTTACCAAAGCTATGAACAGGTCCACCAGTTGTTGGGATTTTCAACCCTGCCTGCCACTGTGGTTATAGCACTGCGTTGTACTGTATTTTAAAGCTAGTATGTTAATAGGAAATAAATGTTTCATAACACATTCAAGAGAGTAAACATGCTGGTGGCTTTTCAAAAGTCCAACATCACACTTCTCTTCCTAGTTTCAAGCCACGAAAAAGACAAATCATGAAGACAGATAATAAGAATGAAGCAATATTGCTGTCGAGGGAATCAGCATAAAAACATAAGAAATAGGAGCAGGAGTAGTCTAATTAGCTTATTCTGCCATTCAGTAAGATCACGATTGTTTCTTTCTGCTCAACATCACTTGCCTTTCCAAAAGTCTTATTTATGTCACTTGAATATTCTCAATGTCTAAACATTGGGGATGGAGAATTCCAAATATTCACAAACCCTGAGTGAAGTAATTCCTCCTCACTAAATGACTGTCCCCTTATCACAAGACTATTAAACAATTAATGAATTGAGTTGAATAGGAAAATGGAAAGTTTTAGCAACTTAGAAGCTAAAAGTTCAGTAATGTGCGATGAGGTTTAATTATCCTGTAACCACAAATGATACAATGGTATGGATTTTGCTCTTGGCAGCAAAGGAACAGTGGAACGGCACGGTGGCACTGTGATTAACACTACTGTCTCACAGTGCCAAGGACCCGGGTTCGATTCCTGGCTTGGGTCACTGTCTGTGTGGAGTTTGCACATTCTCCCCGTGTTTGCATGGGTTTCCTCCCACAGTCCAAAGATGTGCGGATCAGGTTGATTGGCCATGCTAAATTGCCACTTAGTGTCAGGGGGACTAACAGGTTAAATACCTGGGGCTACGGGGATAAGGGTTGGGTGGGATTGTGTTTGGTGCAGACTCAATGGGCCGAACGGCCACCTTCTGCACTGTAGGGATTCTATGATTCTAGTACTCGCCATTTACCTTGCAGACAAACTACCTCAGAATTTTTGCACACTTGTCAGTGGAGATTTCCTCTAAGCTGGCGTCTTTTCTAGCTTCCTTTTGCAAGGGATCTGTGGCATCTGCAAGCAGGGCAAGCTACAGGGAGGCTCGTCATTATGATTGAAGAATACTCACTGAGACAAGCAGAGACCAAACTGTGAAGTACACAACAGGAACACTAAATTGCATTTAAATGATGAACAGAAAGAGAAAGATGATGGGATTCAGAAAGTGAGATAAATATATGGATGAAAAAATGAAAAAGATCCAACCATTGTTTTCTTCTGAGGAAATGAAACTTCATACTTTTCTCAGGTCCAGAGCAAATGTTCATCAATTATTATCACACATCACTTTGTTTAAAAATGCATTTACTTCAGAATGCAACAACCCAAACTTCTTAAACCATTTTTAATATGGTACAGGGAGGTCAGTGCGGTAAGTTCACACCTTTACAACAATTACAATGCCATACCTATCATTGAGGATGGCAACAATGTAACCTGTGGAGGAGCAGGGTATCTCTGATAGCAACTTGTGGATATCATGTGCATTCTCCAAAAAATGATTTTGTATTTCCCTACTGTAATGATAAGCGCTGATAACTTCTTCAATATTCTTGTCGCAATTTCTGGACCATGTACATGAACATACGAATTAGGAGCAGGCGTAGGCCACTTGGCCCCACAAGCTTGTTTTCCTATTCAATAAAATCGTGGCTGATTTAATTGTTGATGCACTATCAATTACGACATGAAGACTCCAGTGAGTGAGGGAAACTAATAGGCTTTTATTCACAGAGAACAGGAGCACACCCTTGTAGCTGACCTGGTCTAGACTGAGGCGAGGAGGAGGGACCATCACCTTTATACCCCACTCTGGGTGGAAAGGGAGGAGTCTCAGGTGGAAAGGGAGGAGTCTCGGGCCAGGTGCAGCATGGGTGTGTCCAGGCATATACATGTAGTAACAGTGGTTCACCACAATTGTAACCTCAATTCCATTTCCCACCTGCCCCGGATAACCTTTCACTTTTTGCTTTTCAAGAATCCATCTAGCTCTGCCTTAAAGATATTGAAAAATTCTGCTTCTACCACCTTTTGAGGAATGGAGCTCCAAAGACTCTCAACCCTCTGAGTGAAAGAGATTCTCCTCATCTGTTTGAAATGGATGGCCCATTATTTTTAAATAGTAACTCATAGTTCTTGATTTTCCCACAACAGGGAAAATTCTTTCCACTTCCATCATGTCAAGACACCTCAGGATCTTATCGTAAAATCATAGAATCACTAGATACAGAATGAGGCCATTGAGCCCATCGAGCACGCACTGACAACAATACCACCCAGGCCCTATCTCTGTAACCCCACATATTTACCCTGCTAATCCACCTGATATTAAGGGGCAATTTAGCATGGCCAATCAACCAAGCCCATTAATCTTTGGACTGTGGCAGGAAACTGGAGCACCTGGAGGAAACCCATGCAGAAATGGGGAGAACGTGCAAACTCTGCATAGTCACCCGTTATTTAAGAAGGGTAGCAGGGATAACCCGGGTAATTATAGGCTAATGAGCTTGACGTCCGTGGTAGGGAAGTTATTGGAGAGGATTCTTAGAGACAGGATGTATGCGCATTTAGAATGGAACAATCTCATTAGTGACAGACAGCATGGTTTTGTAAGAGGGAGGTCGTGCCTTACAAATTTGGTGGAGTTTTTTGAGGAAGTGACAAAAACGGTTGACGAAGGAAGGGCCGTGGATGTCGTCTATATGGATTTCAGTAAGGCATTTGACAAAGTCCCTCATGGCAGGTTGGTTAAGAAGGTTAAGGCTCATGGGATACAAGGAGAGGTGGCGAGATGGGTAGAGAACTGGCTTGGCCACAGGAGACAGAGGGTAGCAATCGAAGGGTCTTTTTCCGGCTGGAGGTCTGTGACCAGTGGTGTTCCGCAGGGCTCTGTACTGGGACCTCTGCTATTTGTGATATATATAAATGATTTGGAAGAAGGTGTAACTGGTGTTATCAGCAAGTTTGCGGATGACACGAAGATGGCTGGACTTGCGGATAGCGATGAACATTGTCGGACAATACAGCAGGATATAGATAAGCTGGAAAATTGGGCGGAGAAATGGCAGATGGAATTTAATCCCGATAAATACGAAGTGATGCATTTTGGAAGAACTAATGTAAGGGGGAGTTATACAATAAATGGCAGAGCAATCAAGGGTATAGAAACACAGAGGGACCTAGGTGTGCAAGTCCACAAATCCTTGAAGGTGGCAGCACAGGTGGAGAAGGTGGTGAAGAAGGCATATGGTATGCTTGCCTTTATAGGACGGGGTATGGAGTATAAAAGCTGGAGTCAGATGTTGCAGCTGTATAGAACGCTGGTTAGGCCACATTTGGAGTACTGCGTCCAGTTCTGGTCACCGCACTACCAGAAGGACGTGGAGGCTTTGGAGAGAGTGCAGAGAAGGTTTACCAGGATGTTGCCTGGTATGGTGGGTCTGAGCTGTGAGGAGAGATTGGGTAAACTGGGCTTGTTCTCCCTGGAAAGACAGAGAATGAGGGGAGACCTAATAGAGGTGTACAAAATTATGAAGGGTATAGATAGGGTGAACAGTGGGAAGCTTTTTCCCAGGTCGGAGGTGACGATCACGAGGGGTCACAGGCTCAAGGTCAGAGGGACGAGGTGTAATTCAGATATCAGAGGGACGTTTTTTATACAGAGAGTGGTGGGGGCCTGGAATGCGCTGCCAAGTAGGGTGCACGCTGGCATCGTTTAAGACTTACCTGGATAGTCACATGAGCAGTCTGGGAATGGAGGGATACAAATGAATGGTCTAGTTGGACCAATGAGCGGCACAGGCTTGGAGGGCCGAAGGGCCTGTTTCCTGTGCTGTACTGTTCTTTGTTCTTTGAGGCTGAAATTGAAACCGGGTCCCTGGTACTGTGAGGCAGCAGTGCTAAGCACAGTGCCACCATGGTGCCACCGTGATATTTCAATCAAGTCACCTTTTACTCTTCTAAACTCCAGCTGATGCAAGCCTAGCCTGTCCAACATTGTCTCATAAGATAACCTGCCCATTACCGCCCCCCCCCCCCCCCCCCCCCACCCCCCAACATGCTCAGTTGAATACTTCCATGTTGAAGGAAGCACTCGACGTCAGGCAACAAAATGGGTAGAGGACTACAATGTCCATCACAAAGAGTGTTCAGGAGCACAACTACAACCGAACCGGCTGAGTCTGAAAGGATTATAACTGCTAGACTGGGTCTGCGTCAGGTAGTGAGGGCACCAGCAAGAGGGACATATGTGATCTCATCCTCACCAACCTGCCTTTGCAGACGCATCTGTTCATGACTGTATCAGTAGGAGTGTCAACTGCACAGTCCTTGAGGAGGTGAAATCCCATCTTCACAATGGGGATACCCTCTATCATGTTGTGTGGCACTACCGCCATAGTAAATGATGGATTTTGAACAGACCTAACAACACAAGACTGGGAAACCATGAGGCCCTTTGGGCCACCAGCCTCAGTACAATTGTAGTTAACCACAATATATAACCTCATGGCGTGGCATATCCCCCACTCTACCATTACCACCAAGCCAAAAGATCAGTCCCAGTTCAATGAAGAGTGCAAGAATGCCAGGAACAGCACCAGGCATAACTAAAAATGCTGGGTGGGAGCTTATGGCCTCTTTCATCCTAAAATTGTAAAACCCCCCTGAGGTCAACAGACCTTTCAATGGTCCACCCATTTCCCGCTCCGATTCCTGTGGCGAGATGGTAAAATTCCGGCCGATGTGTCAACCTGGTGGAGCTACAACACAGGACAAGTTGCATGTCAGACAGCCTTAGCCGCAAGTGATAGAGCTAGGTGATCCCACAACCAATAGATTATATGTAACCTCTGCGGTCCTGCCACATCCAGCCGTGACTGATGGTGGACAACTAAACAAAACACTGGAGGAGGAAGTAACACAAATATTCCCATCCTAAATGATGGGGAAGCCACTACATTCCACTTTGCTCCCATCACGTGGCTTCTTGTACATTGGTCAGTCAGCTCATCCATTCTGCAGCCACCACTCATCCAAACAAGCTGAAAAAACTTCAAACCTTTTGGACAATTGCCCTCTGGGTCCCTCTATCTGCCACATTTGCAGTCACACCCTCCTGAACCTGACCACGGAGAAAATCAGAAGATCCTATCATCAGAGGTGTGACTGCCTCCTGGCAAAAAAATATCCAGGTGTCTTTCCTCCTCCCTGATGCCTCACATTGTCTGTATCTCAGCCTCTAGGGCAATGACTCTGAGCCAAAGCTCCCTGAGACGCAAACACTTATGTTGATGTAGTTGTCTTGGATTACAAGGGCATCCAGGAGCACAAACACCTCATGGGAGATTGAAAATGTCTCTGCCCCTGCCAGGTCAGGTGCTGTTGAAAGTCTCACCCATGACGTTTTACCTCCGACTTGACTATTCCAATGCTCTCCTGATCAGTCTTGCATCATTCACCCTCCATAAACTTAAGCTCGTTCATAACACCACTGCCTTTATGCTATCACATACCAAGTTTATTTCACCTGTCATCTCTGCTTGCCGACACTGATTTTAAAATTCTCATTCTTGCACTCAGCGCCCTGTGAGGCCTCGCCCCACCCGATATCGGAGACATCTTATTGCCCCCTGAGATTTCTTCCAAGTACTCTGTACTCTTCCAAGTCTGGTCTCTTGAATAGTACCCCAGTTTTCACTGCTCCATCATTGATTGTCTTACCTTTAGCTGTCTGGCCTCAGCTTTGAAATTCTCTCCCTATCCCCCTTTCTCCCTCTCTCTTGTTCACACAACCACCTTCTCTAAAATACTCCTTAAAACCCAGCTCTTTGATAAACTTTAACTCAGTACAAAATATTTCCATTGTCCTCCATAGATTTTATGAGTATACTCCTGTCAAAATTGAACCATTCAGGAGCACATTGCAGTAATTTTCCCATGTCCAAATTATTTCTATCCATTTATTTTAATTGATGAAAAATATGAGGTAAGAGGGTTGGGGTGGCATTGCCAGATTCAAGACCTCTACTCCTGGCAGGCAACATTGAATTCAGTATCACAAACTTACAAAATTACTGCTTATGCCAGCCAACTGGATTGATCTTAAATAATTATTTGATGCTTTTCCCTGGTCCCTGATGCTGTTTTATCCTTCTGATCCTTCTGTCTATCATTGAAGTAACTGATATGCCAGCTGGCATGATAGATTTCAAATCTCTACCTTCCTCTTCCATTTGAATCAATAATATATCCTGGTTTAATTATGTTTGCTGTTCTAGCCTCACAAAATTCTGCCTTTTGGATCTAATATCTTGACTAGTCTAAGGCATCCTGAGCCAACTTTCCCTCTGCTTGTAACCTTGTAAATCCAATATTAGAGATGCTAACTGCACTATATTTAAGATCTGTTAGCTGCTATTTTTCGAACACATGAGCAGCTGGTCCTCCTGATCCCTTGCCAAGGCTGTCTCTTTAAATTACCTAAGTCTTCATTCATTATTCTCGTGTATCCTAATGTCATAGCTTTAAAAAAAAAGTTGACTTTTCATACGCCTGTGTCTTCTCCAAATCTAATATTGATGATATTGGTTGAGGAGAATCTTCTATAACTCAAATTTTCCTACCATTATGATTTATTTAAAACTTTTCCCCACCAAGTGTCCTAAATGCACACGAATGCAAAAATAACTCTTTGTGATGATTTCCAGCTGATTGTTCTCAAACAGTATGCCTCGGTATTTTACCATATTCAATGCTGTCTTCAATCTTGTTCCTCCTTTAATCTAGCTTCTCTCTATTCTATTTCTTCTTATTAATGAGCTGCTGTACTCACCAACTTTATTCAGAATTTTGCTGATGATTCAACTCTAGAATTGCTTATTTCCTTCAGGTCTATCTATGCTGAGTAAACACGTCTTTTGTCTATAGTGGGTGCTGTGCATCGACATTTGAAACCTCCTCCATACCCATTTGCGCAATAATTTATTTGATTTATCTTCATCATATCTCTCCCACTATAGCCAATGACCAGCACTTGTTTTATTCGGATGCCTGCACTCCTGATCAATGCATCCTCCTTCAAATCAAATGGAATTGTCAGATCTCTTCCTTTGTTAACGGCATGAAGCTGAAGTTCAACCAAGAATAGAATATTGTTTTCACAATGGGAATGTCACATGACAGAAGCTTGTCATCTCGTAGTCAATCCCTCTCTCACCTCTAACTTTCACAGCCTTATGACTACTTGTACCTCTTTCTGTCTTTCTTGCATGAATAACTACAATCTTGAAATGTACCTACTTGTGAAACAGCAGTCTCACGCTCTCCTTACATTTCACTGTTCTGAAACTAAGATTCTTTGCACAATCTCTAGCTCCAACTCAGTTTTCCCTGAAATCTCCAATATTGTCATTGAAGCATTTACCACCACAATCTTTTAAAGTCCAAACATAGTCTCATTTTATCAATATTTCTCCTTTATATTTAAAATAAATTAGTCATGTCATGAATTATGAATTTCAGTACTTTTCTTTGATATGTTTATTCATAAACAACATACAATAGTGTATACAGTGAAAAGTTACTTCATAGCAAAATCTTTCTGGACAGAAACATTAAGGGCTTGAGCACAAAAGAAAGAAAGCTGACACTTCAATGCTGTACTGAGTGAAGGCTTCACTGTAAGAGATGCCATTTATCGGATGAGATGTAAAATTGAGACCCATTTTGCCTGTTTACAAACAGGCTCTTTTAGTTTCTATATATTTTTTTACAGGACTGGGATTTAAATAACTTCACAGCTTGACAGTTCTACATACCTCATCCACCCTTCCATTAGCATTTATGTCTCCTCTGTGACTCCAACCCTGCAGGATAAGGCCCTTGCTGCAGCAAAAAATGAACTCAGCACTGAGTTGAAATAGCCCTGCTGAGTTTGGGTTTCCCTCATTTGTGAACCATGCCCCACCCTCCTGCTACTGGCAAAAATTGGACTTGTTGGAAATGGAGTCGGACTTCTGAATACAGTCCTCATTCACTATTTTTAAAGGTCTCAGAGTATCCATGAAAATCCAGCCTTATATCTCTGATTCTCCAGTCCATAGCCTCAATGAATGCAGCCTCATTTAAATTTGCCATCACGTACAGAAAGTTAGTAATGTAGGATGTGAGGATATTTCAACTGGAGATGAGTCTCCGAAATGAATATTCCATTTCAGAGTGAAACTCAAACCCCTTTCCATACTCAAAAATGAAAGAAAAACGCAAGGTGAGTGTCAAATGACTTTCTAAATGCTGAACCATGCTACAGATGTCTGAATCGTAGAGCTGCATATTTGAATATGATTACAAAGTGCTGCTTATTTTATCAGCAATGTTTCCAGACCATGAAGAATGTTTGCAAATGAATGTCAAAAGGATGACTAGTTTTACTCAAATTTGCGAGAGTCCTTTGAGGACTAAAGGGGTTTTAGTTCACAAGTGACTGGTCCCATTACGTATTTTTATTCTATCTAAGACAACACAACAAATTGGTACAGAAGTAGATCAAATAGCCCTTTGAGCTTGCTGCACCATTCAATATGATCTTGGCGGATTTCAGCTTCAACACTGTGATCCTGCCCCTTTCCCCATATCGCTTGACTCCCTGACTCTCACCCTTCCAAGTATTCAATGATGGAGCATCCATAATCCTCTGGAGCAGAAAATTTCAAAGATTTACAACTCTTTAAATGAAGTAATTTCACCTCATCTCAGTCCCAAATGATCCATTCCTAATTTAGATTCCCCAACCGTTGGGAACAATCTCTGTGTCTATCCTCTCAAGCACCTTCAGAACCTTAGAATTTTCAATAAATTTGCCTCTAATTCTTCTAAACACCAGAGAAAATTTGCTCAGCCTCTCATCAGAGGAAAACCCCTCATCCCAGGGACCAATTTAGAGAACCTTGGCTCTACTACCTCCAATACAAGTATAAATTTTCTTAAATGTGGAGACCTAAACTGCACATAGTGCTCTCGATGTGATCTCACCAAAATCAAAAAACTTTAGCAAGACTTTCTTATTCCTGTATTTCAGTTGTCTTGCATTAAAGGCCAACATACCATTTGCCTTCCTAATTGCTAGCTGTGCTTGTATGTTAACTTATTCTGCACCTTGTACGAGCACACCCAAGTCTCTTTGAATATCCACACTCAAAAATATTCTGTTCTTCTCGTCTTTCGACCAAAATGAAAAACTTTATATTTCCCTTCATTATAATCCATCTTCCATCTTAATGCCCACTTACTTCACCTGTTTATATCTCTTTGCAGCATCTCTGTGTTCTCCCCATGGCTTTCCTTTCCACCTAGTTTTGTAACATTCCAACTTTTTATCTCCCTTTCCTCACTTAAAACTGTGGTGATTACTCCTTTGAGGACAACACAGTAGAAGAGAGTCATCTGGCTTTAGGGAGTAATTGGGACTGAGAGTGGGTAAGCACCTCAGGCGATGGAGTCCTCTCTTAGGCAGAAGACAATCTGAAGACATGTCGTAAACATGTAGGAACTCGGAAAGCTGGTGGGCTGCCCCAAAGAATCCATGGATGCTGCTGGCTTTTGTACAGTTTTTCCTTGTTACTAAATACCTTTTGTGTTTCTGACAAAGTCTGTAGCATGCATTATTACATTGGAAACAAGGATAAGATGGATTATGATGATACAGCCAACCTGTGAGTATCCAGTTTTAATTGAAGTCTGAGAAAAAAGAAACTCACTGAAAGCCATTTTTTGAGTGAATAGACCCAGTAAGATGTTGAAATGGTGTCAGACCTGAGGGATGGATGCAGAGCGAGTGTGGATTGGCCAGTGCAATCAGAAGTTTAGAAATATATAGAAAATAAATGAAGAGAAAACAATCCTCAGAGTCAAGAGCTGTGCCTTTAATTTTCAAAAAAAAGTGGGACTTAAGTAAAAAAAAAGACCTGAAGCTCCTGCCGAGTTTTTTTTAAAGAAAAAACTAGAAAGTAGTGTTTAAAGTAAAAAGGAAAAATATGCCCAGGAAACTGTTGGATCTGTCCCAGAAGTGCGAGAACATGAAGAGGCGGAATCAGACAGGCTCCCAATCATAGCAGAGCCTGCAGGGCACGGATCCAGACAGCAATTGCTGTAGCAAAAAAGAAGTTCTGAGGTTTTGGGGAGAAGGGAAGTCCCCAACCTGCTTGAAACTAAAATAAGTTAAAAAGTTTTTAAAATAATGATCCAGAATGGACAGCACTCCAGCTGCTCGTGAAATTAGCAAAGGAAGGAACGGGCAATCAGAAGAAGAAGAAAACAGACTCTCCAGGCAGCTAAAAGAAAAAAAAGTTGCAGAGATCACTGCGAGAATTTTCTATCAGTAAAAGGCAGAAGTTTTTCAGAGTTGGAAGAGAAGGTTAAAGGTTTAAAAGAGGACCAGCTAGTTTCGCGCTAAAACTTCGAAAGCGTGGGAAAAACATGGTGAGAGCCGGCAGCTTGCTGACAGATTAAACAAAAGCAGTCTTAGAGTGGTAATGCATTGAAACAGGTCATGCATTTAAAGCAGCAACCACAAGAAGGAACAAAGAGCAAGGAAAATTTGAAAAGACCCCCCAAATAGGGGGGAAATTTTAAAAATAGGTCCATAAGCAATGCATGATCTTAGGGAAGAGGCAATGGAAGACCCTGGAAGGAGGGCATTGAAAGACCCTACAAGGGCAGTGAAAGACCCCAAAAGGAGAGCAACAACAAAAGATCCCACAAAGAGGACAATAAATGACAAATGAAGAGCAATGAGAGAATTGCAGAATAGAAACAAATCAACACTTTGTCAGAGACAGACTTGACTAACAGTGAAGCCAACACGGGATGAGCTAAAGTTAAGATAAGTAGAAATGCAGATTCCATTTGTGAAAAGTATGGGCAGAATTTTACCAGCTCACCCTGCCCATCGATGATCGAAACAAGCCGGTAAAATCGTGCGAGACCCGAGAAATCAGGATCACGCCCGATTTCTCGGCTCTCGTGATTTTACAAGAGCTGGATTTCTGGCAAGGTCGGCCTCCTGCGGAAATGGACAAGAAGTCCATTAATTTATTTAAGTAGATTTAAATGCTGATTTACATGTGTTTACTGAGCCTGGTGCTCAATCATCCGGGCTCACTTGTGTTTATGGCCTCGTCGAGAGAGGTTCTCTCCGGCAAGGAAAAACCTGCTCCTCATGAACAGGGAATAGTCATGTTGGCCTTGCGGTGGAACCGGAGGCCACTGAGGCCCTCCAGGGAGGCCGAGGGCAAGGGGGTGCCCCTTGGGCAGTGCCAACCTGGCAGTACCAGCCTGATACCTGGGCACTGTCAGTCTGGCACCTGGGCAATGCCCAGCATATCTTGGCACTGACAATGGGGGGCAAAGCCTATGGGAGATGGGACCTATGAGGGAGACTGAAGGAGGCATAGCATGAAGGGGGCTGCCCAATGCGGGGGGAGGGAGGAGTGTCCACTGCCACTCTGCAATGGGATTGGATTGGGGGGCAGGGGGCCGCTGCCACTCTGCAATGCGATTGGATCGGGGAGGGGACATGATCAATCTAAGTGGCAGGGAGGGCAGCAGAGGTTAGATGTCCATGTGCTGTGGGGCTCGTAATCGGCCACAGACCCCTGCAATTGCAGGAGGGAATGGGGGGGGCTACAGCAGCAGGGGCCTGACAGCTCTCTCTTTGTCTGTCAGACCCCTGCTGCTGAAATTGCACATGTGTAGCATCAGAGGTCTGCACATGCACTGTAGCTCCCTCTACACGTGGCTGCTGAATTAAGCCCAGCCCACTGCCTGCTGCAACAAGAAACAGTCTGCACCATTTTTTAAATGACTAAGTACATAAGATTGCGCATGAAATCTCTCCCATTTTCATGCCAGCTGGACACTTGGAATCATTCTCGTAAAATTCCGCCCTATGCCCAGTAAGAACATGACTGGATTTCGCTCAGAACAAATGCAGAAATTAAAGACTTAAAAAAAAACTAGGAACTACAAAACCTAAAGTTAAGAAGGCAAATAACTTAATGAGACAACGGTGAATAAGCTAGACTGCATAAAAAATCAACTATAAAATAAGAACAAGTCCAGTGAAAAATCAAATCAGGAGAATAAGAGTTTGAAGAAAGAAAGCTTGAAAATGAGAAATTTACTGAAGAGGTAAAAACATTGAAATTGACAGCAGAATCAGCAATTCCGATATAAAAAGAAACTGAGATTACATGCCAGAACACACTTGCTGAATTGGTCACATGAATAGAAAAGTCTGTATGCAAGAGCTCCATGTATGCAAGACTATACTTGCAACTCTGCAAGGTTAAAGCCTACCAATAAAAGTGTTTATGTTTAAATGCACAAGCCTCAAGAATGCATCAGTGTTGCCATCAAGAAATATTTTTGAACCTGTAAGCACTGAAGTACCTGATTGACCTTCTATATAGACACAACTGATGTTTCCGCAGAAGCAAGATGCAATGAACTGCCTGTGGCAGAAGATATATCCTTCGTTTGCAGTTCCTGTTAATGTTGATCTGGTGAATGCATCTCAGACTATAGAATTACAGCTCTCTACAAGAAACTAAAGAAACACTCAAAGACTCGATTTATAAGTGTCTAACTCGTGTAGAACATTTAGTTAGAATTTGGGCTTGAGTAACTTAGTTTTGCAGATACTATAAAAGAGTTAAAGGGGAAGGAATATGGTGACATTGGTATTGTCCCTTTAAGAACAACACAACAGAAGAGGATCTCCTGGCTTGAGGGACCAATAGGGACTCAGAGTGGGTAATTCCCCCCCACCCCCAGGGGATGGAGCTCTCTCTCAGGCAGAAGACAGTCTGAAGGCATGTAATAGATAGGTAGGGATGAGGGCAGTCAGTGGGCTGCTCCAGAGCAGCCAGGAGGGCTGCCAGCCTTTGAATAGCTTTTCCTTCTAAATAAATATCCTTTGTGTTCCTGACAAAGTCTGTAGCAAGTATCATTACAAAGACACTCCTTAAAACCTGCCACTTAGACCAAACTTTTGGTCATCTAATCTAACATTTTGTTATGGAGCTTAGTGTCATACTTTGTTTTATAATGATCGTGTGAAGCTGATAGAACATTATAATATGTCAACAGCACAAAATAAATATAAGTTCTTGTTGTTGAGAGATAAAGTCAAAAACAGCCAAAGTAAAGTAATGAAGAATTCTGGGAAATGTGCACAAAGGTAAATGGCTTTCATTGTAGTGACAATTCTGCTAGAAAACATTAATATTTGGAACTATTCACCGTTGATCTACTCAACACTTGCATTATTTCGCTCCTACCAAAAAATTGCACACAAAATGTGTAGACAATGTCAATTCCAATTCATAATAGAATGTTGACTCTCTTGGAAGATATTAAGCAGAAACCAATTCACCTCTTGTTGGCCAGCTGGTGACACTACCAGTCTTGAATGAGTTTGGTTCAGTATTCCGTTCTCTCAGCCACGCTGTGAAGGATGGGAAGCAGTAACTGCTCACTGCCACGTAAAGACTTAAACATTAACTGACAAAACTAAGCAGAGTACACAGCAGAAGTATGTCTAATTCATGTAGTAATTCTTGAACCAATAGTGTGGCCCAAAACATAGAATCAGCCTAAAGTAATGAATATCATCTGTAAAACATAGCCCCCACTCCACCCTCCCATCACCAACCGCCCCCTCACCCCACCACCACCATCACCACTGTGGGATCACAGCTTCAAAGTTGACCTTTGCCTTGTCACTGGATTGTTCAAGATCTGAGACCTGTCTGTAAACAATTGACATGATCCAGTTCCACATAACAAATTGGAATTTTTAAACTGAAGTCTTGGTTATGAATAGAAATTTGTTCAATCTGGTTGATGTAATAAAATTGCAAAGGAGATGAGAAGTCATGTTGTAAACTTACGCAACATATAACTGGAAATTATGTGTTAAGCCATAACATGGTCTCACTTCAACTTAATCAGCTTCTTTTCTCTCCACTGTTTTATTCAGTTCTCAGTTTATGTATCTCCCGGAATCAATTGCTGAAATACCTACGAGAGATTCAGGGTACATTTAATTAGTTCCTATGTCTTGTAATTCCAATGGCAAACAGATTTTGCATCAACTTCTCCTGATGGTGTTACAAACACAATCCTGCCACATGCCAGTAATTGAGAGTTGCTATCTGTGTCCACTTCCAAACTAAAAACAATTCTGTTGAATAATTATTAAAATGCCAACTCATTTATAACACAACAGAATAGCTTAATCTTTGACAACAATCCAAATCTGTTCAGAATGCAAATCTTATTAGACAAACATTACGGTAACTGTAACTCAGTGAGTTCAGTGAATCCAAGCCTGTAATTCTAGTCACATGGGACCTGTCTGTTCATTAAAGCTGCTTCTTTAGCTTCTGATCTATATGCATTGGGCAGCCTAATTGAAACCCATGGCTTTCCACAGTTTGAAAAAACAAATGCTTTGGCTGTCATTGTAGCTTGCCTGAATAACAAGAGATGCACTGCGAACACCACAAATCTAGTGTCTGTACTATCTATTGTAGCATGGAGCATGAAAGTCATTTGTGCCAATTTATA
This sequence comes from Mustelus asterias, assembly GCF_964213995.1. Taxonomy (NCBI): domain Eukaryota; kingdom Metazoa; phylum Chordata; class Chondrichthyes; order Carcharhiniformes; family Triakidae; genus Mustelus; species Mustelus asterias. Next base: position 41,290,116 of record NC_135817.1, read on the forward strand.
CAGAGATGATGATGATAGTTTCTTGTTGCAATTCTATTGACATGCATAAATTTGCATTGTATTTTATCAGAAATGCTTGTGCAGGTGCAGTTACTGTTGAAGAAGCAGTATATAATTAATTAATTTTGGCACAAATCTTTTTTGAGCTAATTTATGAAAGCAATTTCTTTTGTTGTTTGTTCACTGGATGTAGGCAATGCCACACTTAGTGTCCATCCTTAGTTATGCTGAGGATGGTGGTGATGGATTTTTTCTTTAGCTGCTGTAGGCCTTTGGCATTGGTGTTCTCACAATAGTATTAGGTAGAGAATATCAGGTAATGGATCCAGTAATGATGAAGGTAACTTAATATATGTTAATATCACAATAGTATATGACTTGAAGGGAACCCTGGAGGTGTTGATGTTATGATGTGGAGATGTCGGCGTTGGACTGGGGTAAACACAGTAAGAGTTGTCTCAGCGTAGTCTGTGTTATAGGTTGACCTGAGTGGGTTCGTGATCCATAGTCCTTTCGGTATCTTGTCTGCTTTCTTGCATCTTTGTAGAAACTTGATGTCTGTGTCGATATGTGCGATCTTCTTGGAGATCCCCTCCACTTGGAAACGGCAGTTTGCGGTATCGATGGTAGTCATGATGTGGAGATGCCGGCGTTGGACTGGGGTAAACACAGTAAGAGTTTACTCTTACGGTGTTGGTGTTCCCAGGATGTTGCTGCTCTTGTCCTTCATAATGGTAAGAGTTTGCGAGAGAGATAGGTACTGTTGAAGTAAATTTTGTCAATTGCTCTCGCGCATCATGTTATCCTCCTTTCACGGGGTCACTGACAGGGACAGCATTTATTGCTCATCCCTAATTGTCCTTGAGAATTGTTGCTTGAAAATTATTACCACAGTGATGATTGAGGGGATGCATGTTGAATTTGGGGTGGGGACACTGATCTTGGATGATGTCAAGTTTTCTGAGGGTTGTTGCAGCTGCACACATCCAGGTAAATGGAGAATATTGCATGAGGCTCCTACTTCAACCTTGTAAATGTGATGAGACTTTGAGGTTCGGGAATGAGCTATTCATCACAGAGGATGCAAATGCTGCACTAATTTTTCTTTGTTCTGAAATTTCAGTATCCTTGTGTTCCGACTTGACATGGGGTGGGAATTAGATTTTCCCTCATTGTTTCCATATATTAAAATTTCCGGAGTGACTGGTATGCTGATTCCTCCTCCATTCCTTCAACACAATTAAGGGATTGCGAAGGAATCAGTAGATAGATTACTCTTGACCAGCCTCATTTAAGTAACTGATGCAGCTGAAGCTAGACATTCAGAGAAAGGTAGGTGCAGTTGCCTGCCTGTTCTCCCAACTGGTGAATGGTATCTGGCAGATGAAGACCCAGACAGAAAGAAAGTATATCTTTAAATGGTAATATTTGTCCTCATCTCTTAGTGTGCCAGGTACAGTCTTAGAAATGGAGTGACACCTCAGTTTCCACAATTATAGAATCATGCAGTACAGAATGAAATCATTCAGCCATCATACCTATGATGGATTTTTGAACGAGTTGACCAATTTATACACTTAAGCATTCATTCACCATTCCCTTTTCCTTTTCAAATCTACATCCAATTCCATTTTGGAAATTATTTTGTCTCTGTTTTCCACCACCTCCTTTGGCATTGCATTCCAGATCATCTTAACTTGCGTAAAAAAATAATTCCCATCTTTTTCCAGTTAACTTGAATCCTATGTCCACTGCCACTCATTCCCTGCCAGTGATAATAGTTTCCATTACTTAATCTCAGCATCTCTCATAATTTTGAATTTGAATTTAATTCTCCTCTCACCATTCTCTGTTCTCAGGAGCATAATAACAGCATCTCTCATCTTTCCATATAACTGAGGTCCCTTGCACCTGCTTTTATTCTTGTAGATTTTCTCAGCATCATCTCAACAGACTTTGTTATGTTTCCTGAAGCCCAGATTTGGATGCAGTACTCCAACTGAGGCCCAAAAAGTGGTGGATTAAGTCTTAGCAGAACTTCCAATTTTGTGTTCCATACTTCTATCTTTAAAGTCATGAAACTTTCGCTGCCGCCTCAACTTTTCCTGCCAAATACTTATTTAAGAGAATACCCAGATCTCTGTTCCTGTGCCCCCATTTAGAATTACAATCGAATGGGATTGTAAATGGTGGACTTAATAGTATAACAAAAGCATTTCTAAAACAGCCAGACATTGGTAGGTCGTGCCTTACTAACCTTATAGGTAGGTCGTGCCTTACTAACCTTATAGGTAGGTCGTGCCTTACTAACCTTATTGAGTTTTTTGAGAAAGTGACCAAGGAGGTGGATGGGGGCAAGGCAGTGGACGTGGTATATATGGATTTTAGTAAGGCGCTTGATAAGGTTTACCATGGTAGGCTTCTGCAGAAAATGCAGATGTATGGGATTGGGGGTGATCTAGGAAATTGGATCAGGAATTGGCTAGCGGATAGGAAACAGAGGGTGGTGGTTGATAGTAAATATTCATCATGGAGTGCGGTTACAAGTGGTGTACCTCAGGGATCTGTTTTGGGGCCACTGCTGTTTGTAATATTTATTAATGATCTGGATGAGGGTATAGTTGGGTGGATTAGCAAATTTGCTGATGACACCAAAGTCGGTGGTGTGGTAGACAGTGAGGAAGGGTGTCGTAGTTTGCAGGAAGACTTAGACAGGTTGCAAAGTTGGGCCGAGAGGTGGCGGATGGAGTTTAATGCGGAGAAGTGTGAGGTAATTCACTTTGGTAGGAATAACAGATGTGTTGAGTATAGGGCTAACGGGAGGACTTTGAATAGTGTGGAGGAGCAGAGGGATCTAGGTGTATGTGTGCATAGATCCCTGAAAGTTGGGAATCAAGTAGATAAGGTTGTTAAGAAGGCATATGGTGTCTTGGCGTTTATTGGTAGGGGGATTGAATTTAGGAGTCGTAGCGTTATGTTGCAACTGTACACAACTCTGGTGCGGCCGCACTTGGAGTACTGTGTGCAGTTCTGGTCCCCACATTACAGGAAGGATGTGGAGGCTTTGGAGAGGGTGCAGAGGAGGTTTACCAGGATGTTGCCTGGTATGGAGGGGAGATCCTATGAGGAGAGGCTGAGGGATTTGGGATTGTTTTCGCTGGAAAGGCGGCGGCTAAGAGGGGATCTTATTGAAACATATAAGATGATTAGAGGTTTAGATAGGGTGGATAGTGATAGCCTTTTTCCTCTGATGGAGAAATCCAGCACGAGGGGGCATGGCTTTAAATTGAGGGGGGGTAGTTATAGAACCGATGTCAGGGGTAGGTTCTTTACCCAGAGGGTGGTGAGGGATTGGAATGCCCTGCCAGCATCAGTTGTAAATGCGCCTAGTTTGGGGGCGTTTAAGAGATCCGTAGATAGGTTCATGGACGAAAAGAAATTGGTTTAGGTTGGAGGGTCACAGTTTTTTTTTAACTGGTCGGTGCAACATCGTGGGCCGAAGGGCCTGTTCTGCGCTGTAATGTTCTATGTTCTATGTTCTATTGGCACTAAAATGTAATTTTCTATTAGTTTTGCAGTCGTATATCATAGTTCATGCCCATTATTTTTTATGTTGATTAGATACTTTGATGGTTTTCTATTCATTTTTCATATGTCTACCATGATATGAAGTAATGCAGTTTACAACATTTTCTACATTTAACAGATAATCAATTAAATCTGTTGTGCAAGAGATTTGAGACAATGGGCAGAATCTTCCTATTTTTTGGCCGAGTGGCACAGTGGGTGGGAAAAGCAGCATTAATGCCATTGGTCTCAACGGTGGCTTTCTCCACCGTACCATCAGGGAAATAGTTGACATATGTTGAGGGAGCAGGTCCCATGTGCGCCCCCAACAACTTAGCCTTTAAAGGTCGGGGCGCCCCTTCCAATACAAAAATTGAAAAATAGAACCCCCCCCCGCAACAGCACCCTCCCAACTATTCCCCTCCATGTCCCTAGCAATCCCCTCCCCCCTTGCCCCCCATGCAACACTCCATCCCAAATGAATAGGGATCTCAAAGTTGAACATCAGGATACCCATTACATTATTGGTGAGGTGGCAGGGACAATCACGACAGGAAATCCCATCGGCATAAATCATATTTTGGGCCTCTCACCATATTTTCACCTCCTGCTGTTGATCCCACTTGCCAGAAATAGGAGTGGTTTAATATTGGCATCCGATCACAGAACCATAGAATCCCTACATCGCAGAAGGAGGCCATTTGGCCCAGCAAGTCTGCATCAACACTCTGAAAGAGCATCTTACCCAGGCCCACTCCCCTGCCCTATCCCCATAGCTCCTTGCATTTACCGCGGCTAATCCATCTAAAATGCACATCTTTGGACTCGAGGAGGGAACTGGAGCATCCGGAGAAAACCCATATAGACACTCAGAGAATATGCAAACTCTACACAGTCACCCAAGGCCAGAATTGAACCAGATCCCTGGCGCGATGAGGCAGCAGTTCTAAGCGCTGTGCCATCACCCTTGCGGTCCTATACAAACTGTACTGATTACTCATACATAAAACATTTGTGTTTTAACTATGTAGTGAACTATAAAGTCTTGAAGATGTTACAGCCCCATTGTATTAGCTATATGGATAATGTGGATGCAGAGCTTCAGTTGGATCAGTGTGAGTCAGCCAGAAATATTTGCTTTAACGTGGGTGCACACTGCAATGATAATGACACTTCCTTCAAAAAAATTGGCAGTGTAAAATGCTCCTTAATAAATCATAAGGTAAACAAATGAATCATGAAATTAATATGTGGGAAGCCGACATTATTTATTCATTGATTTCTGCAGAGTAGTCTGCACTAAATCTAGCCTGGTCCATTTTGCAGAAATCAAACTTGGGTTCAAGGAACAGAACCTAAGTAAACATTAATGGAACTGAGTATTAGATTCTGTTTTTAGCAAAGGTATTAAAGGATATGGAGCAAAGGCAGGTATATAGAGTCGGGTCACAGAACATTCATGATCTCATTGAATGGTGGCACAGCTACAGGTCTACTCCTGATTTTTAAGTAGATAAGTATGTCAAATCCCCATTTGCAAGGAACTATCAAAAGCCTGACAAGCAGTTATTTCAAGGAAGGCGATGATGCACTATCAATAAGGCGAAAGACTACCGATATGCCAATATAAGTGTAGGCTTTTATTCACAACAGAATCAGGAGCAGATCCCAACAATTAACCGACCTGGACTGAACAAGGGGGAGGAGACAGCCACCTTTATACTAGGTGCTGAGGGGAGGAACCAAACTGGAAGGGGATGTGTCCAGGTATGACAAACACACACAATGGTGGTCCATATAGGACAAAGGCACAACTGAGGTCCACCACATTCACCCCTTCCTTTTAAAAAACAACACGGGGGTGAAGCGGAAACAATATCACAAGTCCAGACGAACCGGTGGCTTGATCCGTCGTCGCGATCGTCGTAGTGCAGGTCGCAGAGTCGTCCGAGCAGGGAGCGATGTCGGCCCAGGCTCCGTACAGTGAGCGTCGAGAGAAGGCGCTGGGTGGTGTGAAGCGGACCGATCCGTCGTCTCGTCCAGTCGTCGGGTACTGCGTGGCGACGGCTCCGGCGACTCAAGCGAGCTGTACATAGGGGCGAGAGGAATGGGCTGTGGCCCTGGTGGCGTATGGGGAACAGTGGGAACCGGAGCTGGGGGGTGGGGGGCTGCAACAGGCTCTGGGCACACTACATTGGGGACAGGGACTGAGGGAGGAAGAGGCGTAGCAGTCTCCGAATGGACGACACCAGGGACCGTGGGGCGGAAGGACGTGGTGACCTCCGGGGCACCCGCGGGTGCCAAGTCACGGACAGAAACCGTGTCCTCCCGCCCATCAGGGTACGCTACATAAGCATATTGGGGATTAGCATGGAGCAGTTGGACCTCCTCGACCAAGGGATCTGCCTTATGGGTCCGGACATGCTTCCGAAGCAGGACGGGTCCCGGGGACATCAGCCAATCCGGGAGCGAAGTACCCGAGGAGGACTTCCTGGGAAATGAAAACATCCGCTCGTGAGGGGTCGTATTGGTCGCTGTGCACAAGAGTGACCTAATGGAATGTAATGCGTCCGGAAGGACGTCTTGCCAACGGCTGACTGGAAGGCCCCTAGACCGTAACGCTAATAGAACGGCCTTCCAGACGGTTGCGTTCTCCCGCTCTACTTGACCATTGCCCCTGGGGTTATAGCTAGTGGTGCGGCTGGAGGCAACGCCTTTGGCGAGCAGGTACTGCCTCAGCTCATCACTCATGAAAGAGGACCCACGGTCGCTATGAATATAGGCTGGGAAGCCGAACAGGGTGAAGAGCGTGTTCAGGGTCCGAATCACTGTAGCCGTGGTCATGTCCGAGCAGGGGAAGGCAAAAGGGAAACGTGAGTATTCGTCAATGATATTCAGGAAATAAACATTGCGGTTAGAGGAGGGGAGGGGGCCTTTAAAATCAACGCTAAGGCGCTCGAACGCGCGAGTGGCCTTCACAAGGTGCGCCCTACCTGGCCGGTAGAACTGCGGTTTGCACTCAGCGCAGACCCTGCATTGCCTGGTAATCGTCCGGACTTCCTCAAGGGAGAAGGGCAGGTTACGGGACTTGACAAAATGGAAAAATCTGGTGACACCCGGGTGACAGAGGTCGTTATGGAGGGACTGTAGCTGGTCTAGTTGGGCACTGGCACATGATCCACGGGACAGGGCGTCTGGGGGCTCATTGAGCTTCCCAGGCCGGTACATGATGTCATATCTGTAGGTGGAGAGCTCAATCCTCCACCGCAAGATCTTGTCATTCTTAATCTTGCCCTTTTGCCTGGTGTTAAACAGGAAGGCAACTGACCGCTGGTCCGTAATTAAGGTGAATCGTTGGCCCGCGAGATAATGGCGCCAGTGCCGGACGGCTTCCACGATGGCCTGGGCCTCCTTCTCGACGGAGGAGTGTCGAATCTCAGGGCCTTGTAAGGTCCGGGAAAAGAAGGCCACCGGACGGCCCCTCTGGTTAAGGGTGGCAGCTAGGGCAAAGTCAGACGCATCACTTTCCACTTGGAATGGGATGGATTCGTCCACAGCGTGCATCGCGGCCTTCGCGATGTCCGCTTTGATGTCATCGAAGGCCCGACAGGCCTCCTCCGCCAGGGGAAAAGAGGTCGATTTTAGGAGCGGACGGGCTTTATCTGCGTAACGGGGAACCCACTGGGCATAATAGGAGAAGAAGCCCAGGCATCTCCTCAGTGCTTTGAGGGTAGTAGGGAGGGGAAGCTGCATAAGGGGACGCATACGGGCTGGGTCGGGGCCAAGGACACCATTTTCTATCACGTACCCAAGGATGGCGAGGCGGCGTGTCCGGAAAACACACTTCGCCTCATTGTATGTGAGGTTCAGGAGAGTGGCCGTACGAAGGAATTTTTGTAGGTTGGCATCATGGTCCTGCAGGTCATGGCCGCAGATGGTGACGTTATCCAGATACGGGAAAGTGGCCCGTAGTCCGTGCTGGTCCACCATTTGATCCATGGCCCGTTGGAAGACTGAGACCCCATTGGTGACACCAAAGGGGACTCGGAGGAACTGGTAGAGGCGGCCATCCGCCTCAAAGGCAGTGTATGGGCGATCCTCCGAGCGGATAGGGAGCTGGTGGTAAGCCGATTTCAAATCGATCGTTGAAAAAACCCTATAGTGCGCGATGTGGTTGACTATGTCCGCGATACGGGGAAGAGGATATGCATCTAGTTGGGTATACCTGTTTATGGTCTGGCTGTAGTCAATCACCATGCGGTGTTTCTCCCCCGATTTAACTACGACCACTTGCGCCCTCCAGGGGCTGGTGCTGGCCTGGATAATCCCTTCCTGGAGCAAACGTTGTACCTCGGACCGAATGAAGGCCCGGTCATCCGCACTATAGCGCCTACTCTTGGTGGCTATAGGCCTACAATCCGGGGTGAGGTTATCAAATAACGGGGGGGGGGTGATCTTGAGGGTCGAGAGACTGCAGGTGGTGCGCGAGGGGCGCTGCCGTGACGGCGCCTTGCAGACGGAGAGCGGGGGATAAGGGCCATCGTACTGCAGGATGACGCTTCTATGATGGCTGAGGAAATCTAACCCCAGCAGTACAGCTGCGCAGAGTCGCGGCAGCACGAGGAGCCGAAAACGCTCGTAGACTGTGCCCTGTACCGTCAGCGTCACCAAGCAGCACCCGAGGACCTCCACTGAGTGAGAATTCGAGGCCATGGAGATGGTCTGGCTCCAGGGTCGCACGGGAAGGGCATATTGACGCACTGTGCGAGGGTGTATAAAACTTTCCGTGCTCCCACAGTCAAACAGGCAGTTTTCTGCATAACCATTTACCTTGATCTCCATTATGGACTTGGAGAGTTGATGTGGCTGCGACTGGTCCAGGCAAATCGATGCCACTGTTGAATTAAAGAAGAATCCATCTTCGTCGCCGTCTGATGACGTCACGGATGAAGCTTCCTGCTCAGCTTGCCTTGATGCCAGTCTCAAAGATGGCGACTCCCGCACTTCCGGTGACCGCATCAAAGATGGCGATTCCCGCACTTCCGGTGACCGCATCCAAGATGGCGATTCGCGCGCAGCCGCCGCCTGCATCAAAGATGGCCGCGCCCTCGGAGCACACATGGCTCCACGAGTCTTCAGAAGCGGCTTTGCTCTGCAGACTTTAACAAAGTGGCCTAGCTTACCGCATCCGGAGCAAATCGCGTCCTTTGCCGGGCAGTGACGCCGAGGGTGCTTAGGGAGGCCACAAAAGTAACATTTGGGCCCTGCTGGAGCAGCCGTCGCAGTGGAGCCGTCGGTGGAACGGGATCCAAGGTAAGACCCGAGATTATGGGAGGCTGCTTCTAACGTTTCAGCCATCGTGGCCGTTTTCCGGAGGTCTAGGTCATCTTGTTCCAGCAGACGCTGCTGGATGTATGTAGACTCAATGCCCGCAACGTAGGCGTCGCGGATCAGATCCTCCGTGTTCTGAGCTGCTGAAACAGCCTTACAGTTGCATGCTCGGGCGAGGACTCGCAGGGCGCGCAGAAATTGGGCGCACGATTCTCCTGGCTGCTGTTTGCGGGTAGTTAGGAGGTGTCTGGCGTAAACCACGTTAGGGCTCTTTCGGAACTGCCCTTTTAGGAGTTCGATAGCGTCCGCGTAAGTAGCAGCGTCCCGGAAGATTCCATAGACAGTTTCGCTTACCCGGGCGCGGAGCACGTGGAGTTTAGCAGCGTCGGTGTCGATGGCCGTAGCGGTGTCGACGAATGCTTCGAAGCAGTCCAACCAATGATCAAATTTATCAGAGGCTCCAACCTCTTGAGGGTCTAAAGCTAACTTGTTGGGTTTTTGAAACTGCTCCATACTAGTAACTGTTGTGAATAAAATTGATGCACTATCAATAAGGCGAAAGACTACCGATATGCCAATATAAGTGTAGGCTTTTATTCACAACAGAATCAGGAGCAGATCCCAACAATTAACCGACCTGGACTGAACAAGGGGGAGGAGACAGCCACCTTTATACTAGGTGCTGAGGGGAGGAACCAAACTGGAAGGGGATGTGTCCAGGTATGACAAACACACACAATGGTGGTCCATATAGGACAAAGGCACAACTGAGGTCCACCACAGGCGACTTGGCCTTTCTTCCTCCCTTTCTATTTAGAACTGCCTCTAATATCTTGCCTTTGTGCGCAAAAATCTCTTGGCGGCAGGGGGAGGGCTGTGGGGTGGGGGTTGAGGGGGGGGGGGTAGAATTCCATAGCTGTTTGTACCTGACCTGCACAAGACTCAAAGGGAAACCAACTCTCCCAACAGTTAAAAGCTATACTTAAAACGATGGACATGCGTCTCCAGTGGCATTCACTGTAACTTTATCAACTGTGTGTCTTCTAATGTTCTGTTTTCCTGAGAGCAATTCTCTCTCCTTGAAGTTTTTCCCCTCTTCTAACAATGTGTTTCCTTGCACTCAAACTCTTAAGGGGGTGAACTACTGCTAGATTTTCAGTAAGGCAGTTCAGAAACTGGTGCCTGCAGATGCTGTGAATTTCCTCTTCCTTCTATCCCTGAGGTAATGAAGTAGAACTGAACAAATTGTTGTCTGGAATTAATCCTCAAAAAATGAGAAATATATTGGTGCTCTGATGGACTGAGCTACCATGTTGCTCAAATTATCCAACTGTGGTAATCCTAATTTGCCCGATTCTGAAAGCACTGATTAGAATGTTTCTATAAATTCTGGCTTTTTCTGCATGCTCTAATCTTCCAATTTATCTTGTGACTCTCATTGAACATGTAAAGGTCATTTGTCTACACTTTCCTATCATCTATATTTTAGCCGCTGGTAAAATTAATTATTCATATGATTAACCAGTACTAAGCCACAGATATGAATGAATAACAATTAATATTTTTTTCCCCTTGATAGGTATTTGTCTAATTATTACCTAACTGCACAGTTCCTCTTTTAAATAAATAAGATTTTACGTATTTCCAGAGATGGTTTCCAGAGCTGCAAAATCAGAGAATAAACATTGCCAATTGCAAATACATAATGAAAGGTGACACATGTTCAGCTAAAGGTTGATTATGACAGGAAAACAAAAATGCTGTAACATTTCCAAATTGAGAGAATAATATCTACCATTTGTTCGGTAAAACTGGAAATCAGATTCAAGGATAGATGAGGAAGTAGGAAAGAGAAATGTCAACGAAAAGCCATTGGAAGCTGTCTTAGTTTTATGGTTTTGTTTTATTGATGAGAAGAGGTGTGCCTGAAAGGTAAATTCACTTTCAAAGAGATTATTGATGGTAGCAGCAATGTCATTATTAGTAGGCCAGTTGAAAGCAATCTGCTTGGCTAAGAGTTGGCGTTGATGAATGTTGTCTCAATAAACTATGTTCATGGGATTAGCAGCCATTTTGATAGGAAGCTTTGCTTGCCCAATCATAGAATCCCGACAGTGCATAAGGAAGCCATTTGCCCCATCAAGCCTCCACCAACAACAATCCCACCCAGGCCCTATCCCCCTAACCCCATGTATTTACCATGCTAATCCCTCTGACATGAAGGGCAATTTACCATGGCCAATCAACCTCACCCGCACATCTTTGGACTGTGGGAGGAAACCGGAGCACCTGGAAGAAACTAACGCAGACATGGGGAGAATATGCGAACTCCAAACAGACAGTCATCCAAAGTCGGAATTGAATCCGGATCCCTGGTACTGTGTGGCAGCAATGCTAACCACTGTGCTATCATGCCAGCCCTAAAAATCCCCTGGTCACCACACTCCGACACCTGTTCGGGTACACTGAGGGAGAATTTACCATGATCAATACACCTAACCAGCACGCCTTTCAGACTGTGGGAGGAAACCGGAACACCCAAAGGAAACCCACGAGGACACGGGAAGAACATGCAAACCACGCACAGTCAGTGACACCAAGCCAGGAATCAAACCCGAGTCCCTGGTGCTGTGAGGCAACAGTGCTAACCACTGTGCCACCATGCTGTCCAATAGTCTAGTAATTCTTGTGTACCCCATTGTCTGTGCCTGCAAATGGAAGCTAACTCAATCACAACTAGTATATGTCCAGTAAAAATCAGCTTAGTGGAACTTGAAGCAGAATATGTTCAGTAACCATAATAGAAACAAAATAATCTTACACTGGTTAATAAGAAATGATTCTTTCTGTCCTGGCTGAAGTAGAAAAGAAAGACTTGCATTTATATAGAAATTTTCATGACCACCAGATCTCCCATCGCATTTTACAACCAGTGAAGTACTTTTTGAAGTGTTGTGATTGTTGTAATAGAACATAGAACAGTACAGCACAGAACAGGCCCTTCGGCCCACGATGTTGTGCCGAGCTTTATCTGAAACCAAGATCAAGCTATCCCACTTCCTCTCATCCTGGTGTGCTCCATGTGCCTATCCAATAACCGGTTAAATGTTCCTAAAGTGTCTGACTACACTATCACTGCAGGCAGTCCATTCCACACCCCAACCACTCTCTGCGTAAAGAACCTAGCTCTGATATCCTTCCTATATCTCCCACCATCAACCCTATAGTTATGCCCCCTTGTAATAGCTCCATCCACCCGAGGAAATAGTCTTGAATATTCACTCTATCTATCCCCATCATCATTTTATAAACCTCTATTAAGTCTCCCCTCAGCCTCCTCCGCTCCAGAGAGAACAGCCCTAGCTCCCTCAACCTTTCCTCATAAGACCTACCCTCCAAACCAGGCAGCATCCTGGTAAATCTCCTCTGCACTCTTTCCAGTGCTTCCACATCCTTCTTATAGTGAGGTGACCAGAACTGCACACAATATTCCAAATGTGGTCTCACCAAGGTCCTGTACAGTTGCAGCATAACCCCACGGCTCTTAAACTCCAACCCCCTGTTAATAAAAGCTAACACACTATAGGCCTTCTTCACAGCTCTATCCACTTGAGTGGCAACCTTTAGAGATCTGTGGATATGGACCCCAAGATCTCTCTGTTCCTCCACAGTCTTCAGAACCCTACCTTTGACCCTGTAATCCACATTTAAATTAGTCCTACCAAAATGAATCACCTCACATTTATCAGGGTTAAACTCCATTTGCCATTTTTCAGCCCAGCTTTGCATCCTATTTATGTCTCTTTGCAGCCTACAACAGCCCTCCACCTCATCCACTACTCCACCAATCTTGGTGTCATCAGCAAATTTACTGATCCACCCTTCAGCCCCCTCCTCTAAGTCATTAATAAAAATCACAAAGAGCAGAGGACCAAGCACTGATCCCTGCGGCACTCCGCTAACAACCTGCCTCCAGTCCGAAAATTTTCCATCCACCACCACCCTCTGTCTTCGATCAGATAGCCAGTTACCTATCCAATCAGCCAACTTTCCCTCTATCCCACATCTCCTTACTTTCATCATAAGCCGACCATGGGGGACCTTATCAAACGCCTTACTAAAATCCATGTATATGACATCAACTGCCCTACCTTCATCAACACACTTAGTTACCTCCTCAAATAAATTAAATCAAATTTGTGAGGCACGACTTGCCCTTCACGAATCCGTGCTGACTATCCCGGATTAATCCGCATCTTTCTAAATGGTCGTAAATCCCATCCCTAAGGATCTTTTCCATCAATTTACCAACCACCGAAGTAAGACTAACCGGTCTATAATTACCAGGGTCATTTCTATTCCCTTTCTTAAACAGAGGAACAACATTCGCCACTCTCCAGTCCTCTGGCACCATCCCCGTGGACAGTGAGGACCCAAAGATCAAAGCCAAAGGCTCTGCAATCTCATCCCTTGCCTCCCAAAGAATCCTAGGATACATTTCATCAGGCCCAGGGGACTTATCGACCTTCAGTTTATTCAAAGCTGCCAGGACATCCTCCCTCCGAACATCGATTTCCTCCAGCCTATTAGCCTGTAACACCTCCTTGGTGAACACTGAAGAAAAGTATTCATTCATCACCTCGCCTATCTCTACTGACTCCATACACAAGTTCCCACTATTGTCCTTGACCGGCCCTAACCTCAACCTGGTCATTCTTTTATTCCTCACATAAGAGTAAAAAGCCTTGGGGTTTTCCTTGATCCGACCCACCAAGGACTTCTCATGTCCCCTCCTAGCTCTCCTAAGCCCCTTTTTCAGCTCATTCCTTGCTAACTTGTAACCCTCAATCGAGTCATCTGAACCTTGTTTCCTCATCCCTACATAAGCTTCCCCCTTCCTTTTCACAAGACATTCCACCTCTTTTGCGAACCATGGTTCCCTCACTCGGCCATTTCCTCCCTGCCTGACAGGGACATACCTATCAAGGACACCCAGTATTTGTTCCTTGAAAAAGTTCCACTTTTCATTAGTGCCTTTCCCTGACAGTTTCTGTTCCCATCTTATGCCCCCTAATTCTTGCCTAATTGCATCATAATTACCTCTCCCCCAATTGTAAACCTTGCCATGTCATACGGCCCTATCCCTCTCCATTGCAATAACAAAAGACACCGAATTGTGGTCACTATCTCCAAAGTGCTCTCCCACAACCAAATCTAACACTTGGCCCGGTTCATTTCCCAGTACCAAATCCAATGTGGCCTCACCTCTTGTTGGCCTATCCACATATTGTGTCAGGAAACCCTCCTGCACACACTGCACAAAAACTGCCCCATCCGAACTATTTGACCTACAAAGGTTCCAATCAATATTTGGAAAGTTAAAGTCCCCCATGACAACTACCCTGTGACCCCCACACATATCCATAATCTGCTTAGAAATTTCTTCCTCCACATCTCTATTACTATTTGGGGGCCTATAGTAAACTCCTAACAACGTGACCGCTCCTTTCCTATTCCTAACTTCAGCCCATATTACCTCAGTGTGCTGATCCCCCTCGAAGTGCCTTTCCGAAGCCGTTAAACTATCCTTGATTAACAATGCTACTCCTCCACCTCTTTTACCAGCATCCCTACACTTACTGAAACATCTATACCTCGGAACGTCCAACAACCATTCCTGTCCTTGTTCTACCCACGTCTCCGTAATGGCCACAACATCGTAGTCCCAAGTACCAATCCACGCCCCAAGTTCATCTACCTTGTCCCGGATGCTCCTTGCATTGAAGTAGACACACTTCAACCCACCTTCCTGTCCACTGGTACCCATCCTTGACCTTGATACCTTCCCCAATACCTCACCACCCTCAACACTGACTTCTGGACTACAACTCTTTTTCCCACTCCCCTGACAAATTAGTTTAAACCCCCCTGAAGAGCCGTATCAAATTTCCCTCCCAGGATATTGGCGCCCCTCTGGTTCAGGTGCACCCTGTCCTGTTTGTACAGGTCCCACCTTCCCCAGAATGTGTTCCAATTATCCACGTATCTGAAACCCTCCCTCCTACACCATCCCTGCAACCACATGTTTAACTGCACTCTCTCCCTGTTCTTCAACTCGCTATCACGTGGCACCGGTAATGTACCCAGAGATGACCACATGTTTTGTCTTGTAGGGAACATGGCATCCAAAGTGCGCACAGCACACACCCACAAATGACAATGTGCTAATGACCAGATAATCTGTCTTTTGTGATGTTGATTTAGAAATGAATATTGGCCAGGACTCCAAGGATAGGTCCCCTGCTCTTCTTTAAAATAGTGGACCAGATGGGGCCTCAGTTTAACCTTGCATCAAAAAGACAATGGGAGGGATTTTCTGGCCACGCTCGCCCCAAGACCAAAAAATCTCGCCTGGAGTCAACATTCATTTGCATTGTTCTGTCCCACCCACTACAATTCCCATGGCGAGTGGGATGGAAAAATTCCGCCTGACATCTCCGACTTGTGTAGCGATTCCTCAGTATTGCACCTGAGTGTGCACTTTGATTTTGTTTTTCCAGTGTCTGCAGTAATTTGCTTTTATCTTTGATTTATAGCTACAGGAACACTTAGGGCACTCACCTCCCTCTGTAGCTGAATGTCAAAACTCTGGACCTGTTTGACTCAAGCTGCAAATTGAATCTCAGAAATACATTCAGCACTGCATTAACTTTCCCACAGAATCATCTGTCAAATGCCTTAGCAAACAAGTTTATGTGGTGACTAGTTTGGTTTCAGATTTACAGATTTTGGTGGAGGAGCTTGAGTTTCACGCCAAATGTGTCAGAATCAACAAGAGGGAATTATCTAGGTCAAGTGGATTAAGTTTAGGCAGGATGAAGTTTGCAGTTCAGAACCACTCTTGTCACATAAGTGGAATAATAAATGCTACTTTCATTTATGTAATACCTTCCGTGCTGATGCCTCAAAATGCCTCACAGAATCAATCACATTTTCCTTAAGGTATAATAACTGATGTCATGTAGGTGTGGAGGAGGATGAGCCAGAAAGCAGAAACTATAGATACTTAAGAAAAGGATGAAGCAGTTTTTAAACTATGAATAAATCAAAATTATTTATTTTGTCACCATTTTAATAGCATTTTCCTGTGAGAACTGAAACCTTACTTTAACACCCCCACACACTCCTGCCCAATACATCCCCACCCCATCCAGCACAAGAAGCGGCCCAGCAGGAAGAGTTGAAGTAGTAGTAGAGCTTTGTTCCTGATGCACTCCTGCTAGCTGCTATTTTAACCATGTACTTATCAAAGGTGACTTTGGTATTAAAGTTGGGGTCCAATGGCATCAAAAGGGATCCCCCAATAGCAATTTAACTGAAAATCATGACAGTCCTGCTTAGTGTGAAACCTGACAGTAAGGGCAGATACTTCCCAAAAACTTGTTGAATTCGCGGGGAAACTGAAGTAATTCACGCTGTTTTTTTTCAGTGGGAGCTCAGACTAGAACCTCCCACACTCTGTGCACTGCAAAGGCCACCAGCACGAATATCATTAGCTTTCAGGGGGTAGGGCCTATTCCTGCCCAGGAGGCTGAAACCAGTGGGCCTCTGCGCATGCACTGAGGCCCCAAATTGTCAGCCTCCCCCAATACCCCAGCCTCAGCCTCCCCACCCCGTCCCAGGCCACCCAGATCTCCAGCCCCCCCACCCCCGCAGTGCCAATCCCCCTACACTCCCTGCAGTGCAGACACTACCCCCCCACCCCCTAGCCTGCCCCGATTGCTGGCCTCACTCCTGCCCCCATCTATCCCAATGGCAGAGTGGCAGCAGAAACCCCCATCCCCACCGATCGTCCCCTAGGCCCTGCTGCCATCAGGCCCCGCCCCCAGGCCATGCCCCAATGTGCTCTGCCCCCTTGGCACTGCTACATGCCTGATGGGCAGTGCCAAGGTGCCCTCTGGGCATGGGCACTTTGCCCCTTGGGCAGTTTCAGGGGCACAGGCTGGCACTGCCAGGGTGCCCATGCACAGTGGGCACCACCCCCCACCACCCAACCCTCTGGGAGGCCCAAATTGCACCCCTTCACTCCAACAGGGTAGTCCTGATAGCTCCCCAAAATTGGGGAGCTGCTGTAAACCCCATGGAATGAAACACTCTGGCGGGGTGGGAGAGGCTAGCAGGCCTGGAAAATTTAGTCTCAGGCCCACTAATAGCATTTAAATGATTTCCAGCATGGGGAGATGCGAGTGGGCACGTACTCGCGTGTGAATCCCGCGCATCATCTGCGCAATTCTCCCGGCCCACTGCACTAAAAAATTAGCGCAGCAAAATGGGAGAATTGTGACCTAAATGTTGGCAAACTTTGGTTTCTGAATATGACAGAACCAGTGGACATTCATCTGCAACAAATTGAATCACGGGTGGAATTTTCACACTCGCCGGAAATTCCTGCCCAAGGTCAATGGACCTTTGCACTGATGGCAAAATTTCTGTCCTGCCCGCTACGATTCCTGTGGGAAAATTCTACCCCAGATCTTTGGTGTTTTGGGGCAGGATGCCCATGTCTCTATGGCACACATGGAGCGACTTGATTAGGACTGACTTTATAAATTTCCCCTTCCCACCCAGCATTGAGATTGTGTGTGACTAATTAAAAGGCACATAGTTTGTCAGAACATCTTGTAGCAGTTGGATCTGTACCCTTGATCCACATTAAATTTGGCTCTCACTGTGGCATAGAATATGAACCTTGCCCTTTTACCAGAAATTCATTCTAGGAAGCCAGCAAAGGCTAGATCTACTAATTTTCTGTACACAATAAAGCAAATCACCAGTATCCTCCTTTCCAGGACAGAATAATTTATATCATTTGAAATTGCTCCCATAAAGATGACTGAAATCTTGAGATTTTCCAATGATAGCTGGATTCCCAAGGTTCTGGAGCCTATTTATTGCACCTCTGTGAATGGCATGCTTCAAATGCAAAGCCCTTTATTTACATGAACCACCAAGGTCTTGTTGCCCTTATTTTTTTCAATTTATTAATTTATAGGATGTGAGTGTTGCTGGCTAGGCCAGCATTTATTGCCCATCCCTAGTTGCCCTCAAGAAGTGGAGGGAGCTCCAGGATTTTGACCTATGTCCACATGACTTTGAATAACTTGTCCAGCCAAAAGCATTTGATTGTCTTGCTACTTAAAGTGATCAACCATGGCCTGTATATTTCAATAGCAATAAATCTATTTACTGAAAAAAAGCAAGAAAAGCACTATTATAAATTGCAAGTCGTTGTTAATTATATGCAGGTTTAGAACCATTTCATTCAGTTCTCTTTATTTAACTTTCTATTATTTGATGATTATACCCACAAGCTCAGGGCTCTGGAACGGTTGTATCCAGTAACTGTGCCCTCTTTACACATTAGTGTAGGGCTGTTGTTGGTAGTGTAGAGATCTGCTGCAAAATATTATCAGACCTTTCGGATAGCAGCTTTTGGGGGCCTCAAGTCCTGGGATGGAAATGGGATTGACTGACTACTATTCATGGGCTACTTGGCATATTGGCCCTCTAAATGTAAAGGGTGCTGTGGGGAGGATCAATATGTGAAGCATTCACACCACCTTTCAACTTGGTACCAGGATCCAACATTCTAGTTACAGCTTCCAGCAGGAAAGCAGGGACTATGGAATTAGGAAGACACCCAAATCTCTGAAACGGGGAAAGAATTGTAGATGCTGTTTAAACTTTCATTTGCCCTTGGCTGCTATACAGAGGGTTAAGCCTCTTGCAAATGTTGGCATACTGCAAGGCACTGGACTCCAATGTTAGTTCAGGCTTTGCTGCACATTTTTGGGTGAAGTCAAGCAGAATATTCTTATGTGTCTGATGCTTTGCCAGCATCGTTCAATTCATGGCAGTCAAGGTAGATAGGATTTATCACTCTGCTTAACAACATTTGGCTCCAGTTCCACATCTCGTACCTCTGACTAGTCCGCGTTGTGTGTGTCACCATGGGTGGAATTAGTAGCAGAAAGTATAGTAGCAGGTCAGGAACTCATTTGTTGAAATAACGGCCATTGCTATGGTTATTTAACTCAGTCATGTGAATAGAATCCAACCTCTGTTTAAAGGGAGCCCATTCAGGGTCTGTAAAGTTGCAGAAAAGCCTGATTGTGAAGCATTCTGAAAACAGGAGAATGGAAGGAAGACATGAGGAAGCTGTCTCCCAGCTCTCTGGCTCTTTCTTGGAAGTCATGCTGGAGAGGGTAAGGATCAGGTAAGAAGGCCTCTTTCTTTTGATGGAAGGAAATGATCAGCTGGCCTTGTAGAAGTTAAAATGCTCAGATTGAAGTTTCATAGCTTGGGAGCTAAATTGTGCGGAAGCTAAACTGTCCAAATTAAAATTTCATGCCTTCTCTGTAACAGCGAGTGGAAAATGTTTATCAGTTTGCAGACCTTCAAAGGAATCGGTGTTAGCATGAACAGGCTAATCTTCATCTGCGTAGGCCCATAACATTTTGCTTTTCGGCCTTCACCAGAGGGTGAGCAAAACCAGATATTTCCATAACAAATACCAAAGGCAAGATATGGGGATATGCTATGCAAAATGAAGGATTAGCAGAAGTCAATTTTTTATTGATTGAGAAAGGATGAAAGGCCAGGGTTTAATTGGCGAATATGTATGCAAATGAAGGATTAGACAAAAATGCTTGTTTCTGATTTGTTGTAACTGACTATAATTGCTAAGTTGTTTTTCTGTAACACCAGAAACACTTGCAGGACAGATACAAGGTGGTTCTCCTTGTGCACAAGTCATTAAAGACCTTGCATTGGATTATGCATGGTGTCTAGTGCTGTTTGTACTCAAGTCGACTAAGAGTGCCCAAGGTTGCTGGATCTATGACAGCCTAACTAAACAAGCATGGCTGGAAGAAACAGCTGCTGTCAATAACAGGAGTGGGCCCAGGACATTGATCCAGTGCCACAAAACGTTTAGTGTTCTCATTACATCATAAAAGCTGCATGTCATCTCACTTTCATGTGGCATGCATCACTCTGTGACCTCCTCAGTTTTCTCCTGTTCAGCACTCCTCTGACTAACACAGTTCCTAGCAGTCATTTCCTTCCAGCCTCCTCCTCAAATCACCATCTCAACCAAAAACACTCGCATCCAACTTATTGTATATCACCTTGCATCCATCCCCCACAGTCACCCTCTTCAACTGTTCACATTCTATTTTCCACATACATTCCACTTCTCACACCTTTAACTCTCTGCCTCCTCTCATTCTAGAAGAGAGCACATATCTCCAAGGAGAGGCAGAGAGCATGGAGTGGACAGCAGCCATATCCAATCTGAACGTATTGGAGGCAGATGTCCTGGAGATCAGCTAGGTGCATATGCATTAGGCATTGGTAATGGAGACATGGAATTGCCCAAAGATTCAGAGGCTTCACTAAATGACTTAACAGTCATTCATATTGAATTGAGGTCACCACTAACTGAATTGTCATGATAGTGTTACAAATATGAGGCTGATAAGATTGTTATGTTTCAAACTGTGGCAGGAATTTTCTGACCATTCGTGCAAGCAGGGTCTTCTGGTCCCACCACGGGTTTCACCTATGTCCCCTATGACAACAGCAGATTAGAAGATCAGGCACAGTGGTTAACATTGCTGCCTCATAGCGCATAGCGCCAGGGACCCGGATTCAATTCCAGCCTGGGTTGCCTGTGTGTGTGCAGTTCTCCCCATGACTGTGTGGGTTTCCTTCGGGTGGTCTAATTTCCTCCCACAATAAGAGTTGTGGCATTTTGGTGGATTAGCCATGGTAGATGTGTGGGGTTATGGGGATAGAGTAGATGGAGGGATGGGCCTGGATGGGATCCTCTTTTGGAAAGTAGGTGCAGGCTCAATTGGCCGAATGGCCTCCTTCTGCACTGTAGGTATTAGAACATAGAACATTACAGCGCAGTACAGGTCCTTTGGCCCTCGATGTTGCGCCGACCAGTGAAACCAATCTAAAGCTCCTCTAATCTATACTATTCCAATAACCATTTGAATGCTCTTAATGTTGACGAGTCCACTACTGCTGCAGGCAGGGCATTCCACGCCCTTACTACTCTCTGAGTAAAGAACCTACCTCTAACATCTGTCCTATATCTCTCACCCCTCAATTTAAAGCTATGTCCCCTCGTGTTAGCCATCACCATCTGAGGAAAAAGGCTCTCACTATCCACCCTATCTAATCCTCTGATCATCTTGTATGCCTCTATTAAGTCACCTCTTAACCTTCTTCTCTCTAACGAAAACAACCTCAAGCCCCTCAGCCTTTCCTCATACAATCTTCCCACCATACCAGGCAACATCCTGGTAAATCTCCTCTGCACCCTTTCCAACGCTTCCACATTTTTCCGATAATGCGGCGACCAGAACTCCAAGTGCGGCCGCACCAGAGTTTTGTACAGTTGCAGCATGACCTCCTGGCTCCGAAACTCAATCCCTCTACCAATAAAAGCCAGCACACCGTATGCCTTCTTAACAACCCTATCAACCTGGGTGCCAACTTTCAGGGA
Source organism: Mustelus asterias (assembly GCF_964213995.1). Taxonomy (NCBI): domain Eukaryota; kingdom Metazoa; phylum Chordata; class Chondrichthyes; order Carcharhiniformes; family Triakidae; genus Mustelus; species Mustelus asterias. The sequence goes on from NC_135817.1 coordinate 41,311,591, forward strand.
TCTATGCACATGGACACCCAGGTCTCTCTGTTCATCCACACTATCTATGGTCCTATCCTGCCACCTGCCACTGGTGATCTGCCTTCCACCATGAAACACATGGCAGGATGTGTGGAGAATTCTGTCCTGTTTCTTTAATTTAGGATATAATGGTATGGGTGACATGGCTGTTAAAGATTAAAGGGGAATCCAGGCTATTTTGCTGGAAAGAAGGTGCAAGGTGTTCACACTTGGAGAAAATGGCAGCAGCCATTGTTTACAATGGTTCGACTGCTAGTCTCCAAAGTCCCAGGAAAGTGTTCAGAATGTTGGGTTGTCAGCAGTTGTGCTTTAAGCTGTCCATTCACTGGCAACAATAATCTCTCCCTCAATGTCAACAAAACTAAGGAGATTGTCATTGACTTCAGGAAGTGTAAATGAGAACATGTCTCTGTCTACATCAATGGGGATGAAGTAGAAAGGGTTGAGAGCTTCAAGTTTTTAGGTGTCCAGATCACCAACAACCTGTCCTGGTCCCCCCATGCCGACACTATAGTTAAGAGAGTCCACCAACGCCTCTACTTTCTCAGAAGACTGAGGAAATTTGGCATGTCAGCTACGACTCTCACCAATTTTTACAGATGCATAGAAAGCATTCTTTCTGGTTGTATCACACCTTGGTATGGCTCCTGCTCTGCCCAAGACCACAAGAAACTACATAAGGTCGTGAATGTAGCCCAATCCATCACACAAACCAGCCTCCCATCCATTGACTCTGTCTACATTTCCTGCTGCCTTGGCAAAGCACCCAGCATAATTAAGGACCCCATGCAGCCCGGACATTCTCTCTTCCACCGTCTTCCGTCGGGAAAAAGATACAAAAGTCTGAGGTCATGTACCAACCAACTCAAGAACAGCTTCTTCCCTGCTGCCGTCAGACTTTTGAATGGACTTACCTTGCATGAAGTTGATCTTTCTCTACCCCCTAGCTATGACTGTAACACTACATTCTGCACTCTCTCGTTTCCTTCTCTATGAACATAAGAACATAAGAAATAGGAGCAGGAGTAGACCATCTAGCCCCTCAAGCCTGCCCCACCATTCAATAAGATCATGGCTGATCTGAAGTGGATCAGTTCCACTTACCCGCCTGATCCCTATAACCCCTAATTCCCTTACCGATCAGGAATCCATCTATCCGTGATTTAAACATATTCAACGAGGTAGCCTCCACCACTTCAGTGGGCAGTGAATTCCAGAGATTCACCACCCTCTGAGAGAAGAAGTTCCTCCTCAACTCTGTCCTAAACTGACTCCCCTTTATTTTGAGGCTGTGCTCTCCAGTTCTAGTTTCCTTTCTAAGTGGAAAGAATCTTTCCATCTCTACCCTATCCAGTCCCTTCATTATCTTATAGGTCTCTATAAGATCCCCCCTCAGCCTTCTAAGTTCCAACGAATACAAACCCAATTTGCTCAGTCTCTCCTCATAATCAACACCCCTCATCTCTGGTATCAACTTGGTGAACCTTTTCTGCACTCCCTCCAAGGCCAATATATCCTTCCGCAAATAAGGGGACCGATACTGCACACAGTATTCCAGCTGCGGCCTCACCAATGCCCTATACAGATGCAGCAAGACATCTCTGCTTTTATATTCTACCCCCCTTGCGATATAGGCCAACATCCCATTTGCCTTCTTGATCACCTGTTGCACCTGCAGACTGGGTTTTTGCGTCTCATGCACAAGGACCCCCAGGTCCCTCTGCACAGCAGCATGTTGTAATTTCTTTCCATTTAGATAATAATCCAATTTGCTATTATTTCTTCCAAAGTGAATAACCTCGCATTTGTTAACATTATACTCCATCTGCCAGATCCTCGCCCACTCACTCAGCCTGTCCAAATCTCTCTGCAGACCTTCTACGCCCTCCACACGATTCACTTTTCCACTTATCTTTGTGTCGTCTGCAAACTTTGTTACCCTACACTCAGTCCCCTCCTCCAGATCGTCTATATAAATGGTAAATAGTTGAGGCCCCAGTACCGATCCCTGCGGCGCGCCACTAGTTACCATCTGCCAACCAGAAAAGCACCCATTTATTCCGACTCTCTGCTTCCTGTCGGATAGCCAATCCCCAATCCACGCTAACCCCCTACCCCCAACTCCGTGTGACCCAATCTTCAGTGTGCTTTGTCTGTATAGCGTGCAAGAAACAATCCTTTTCACTGTATGTTAATACATGTAACAATAATAAGTCAAATCAAATCAAATCAAAATGAAAGAGAATCGGGATCTCAAAGGCAGGAGAAGAATGGAAGTAAACCTCTAGTGGTTGGTGCATGGTTGTTAGTGGTGCCAGAGAACTACAAGATCTTACTACTCAGTTATCTTGTCCTGGGATTTCTGATCGTTTCCATTCCACACTGACACTGGTACATCAGTGATCCAAACGTTAGAAATGCTGATTGAATGCTACAGACAATATCTTTGTTGCATAATCTAAACAATGCTGAAATATAGAGGATGTTTCAATAAAAACCAAATGTTGCTTTAATATCTGTCATATACATAACTACTCCACCAACTATCATCCCCTGAGGTAAAATCAAAGGGAGGTTTTTAACATCTTTTGAAGACACATTTTGTTCTATCTAAAAGAAAATCAATGTAACTAATGAATACAATTCACTAATGGATGATTGTAATCATGTCTGATTACTGGACTACAACAATATTCTATAATGATACAATACACTGGCAAAGCAGCTTGTTGGCATAATAGATGTTTCTATTTATGTTGTAATGAACCAGTCACTAAACAACTCATTATTTCATGTGTATTATAAAATAACATGAGTGGCCAACTCTTTTGAGATTTGGAATATAATCCTGGGTGTAAATCATGACAGCTATTACCATTGGAACCTAAAGGCTATGGGTGGGATCTTGAGCCTGTGTTCGCTGTCCATGGGATTGGTGGCAGGGATCAATATCTGGCAAAAACTGGAAGTTGCAAATTTCGTGGCGAGATTGTGGGGGGATAGAACCATAGAATCCCGATAGTGCAGAAGGAAGCCATTTGGCCCGTTAAATCTGCATCTACGATCCGAAAGAGCATTCAGCCCCATCCCATCACCCGCCCTATCCGCATAACCCTAACATGGCTATTCCACCCAACTGACACAACTCCTATTATTTGTGGGGGGAGTCGGGGAGGAAGGGATCTGATGTTCGAAGGGAAGGGGGTGTTGCTGACAGTGACTGTTGGGTCAAGGTGGGGACATGTGTCAATTCTGAAGGGGGAGAGAAATGCCAGTTCTGATGGGGATGGGGAGGGGGATGATGGGGGTGGGGGGGGGGGGGGGAGGGGAATGTGCCTGGACTGATTGGGGATGAAGGGGAGTGGGTGTTGTGGGGAGTGGTGTGGTGCCTACTCAGGGGTGGGTAGAAGAGCCGTGTAGACCTGTGTGATGAGCTGGGGGGAAATTTTATTCATGTTCTGGTCTTTAAACGTGGTGTCCTGATCTCAGTGCAGCTGGGCTTTGTCGGTGCATCTTAGCCACCCCCCCCCCCCCCCCCCCCCCCGCCCCCCCCCCCCCCCCGCCCCCGGTGAAACTTGCCCAGCTATTTTTTTGACAGAGTGCGGTAAGATCTTGAGAATACATGCCGTTTTTCTCGCCAGAACCAACGCTGCCAAAATCTTGTAAAATTGCCCCTATGTTACAACTTTATAACACATTTGGTGCTCTGCTGTATATGGCAATGTTCTGGAAACATCTCCCACAAAGATTGTGTGAGTAGCAAAGGTCAGAGAACAAAAGGTTTTTATTTGTGCCATGTTGGTCTGGGGCTTTCTTTTACTTGGCTCAAGTGCATAGTGACAGAAAATGAAAGCTTTGTGTGAAATTAGCTGCATGAAACCTGTTGATTTCACTTCACTGAGTGTTGTGTATCTGGGCACTGTTCCATCTGAACACTATGAAAGCCGATCTGTATTTAATATGCCTACTGAAAATAGAATATCTCCATAGGAGATAACAGCAGCATGGAAATTTGCAAAGATAATTAGAGGTTATCTCAATGAGTGCAAATGAATTTTCATTAACTAAATATTTTAACCCAATCACTAGCCTGATAAATATACAGGAGCATTAGGAGCAATGGTATGAGAAATAATGATATCAGAATAGGAATCGGCAATGTGCTAAGAGTGATATCTGGATTAGTGATAATGTTGGATGATTGCGTGGCAAAGCTAACGGCAGCAACAGTGTATTGAGATGACGAGCGTTTTGTTTTATGCTAATATGTGGAGGGATTGAAAAAGGTCATAGTTAGGTGGAACTGGATTTCACCAGCATGCATGTGAACCCTGACCTTGTATTATCAGACAATTTTGCCGAGAGCCATCATGTAAATGGGAAATAGAAGGGAACTAAAGATAGATCCTTAGAAGACTCTGAGATAATGGTGCAGGAGTAAGAGTTGAAGCCATTGCAGAAACCATGGCTAGTCTCAAAGGAAAAAGTCGAACAAGGTGTGGGCAGCCCCACTCAGCTGTAAACTGAGGAGAAATGTTGAAGGATGATGGTAACAAAAGCTTAGATGATGATTTCATCATGAGACAAGCTGATGCAGGAACAGAGAAAGGCAATATAGCTCTCTGTCATTGTCCAGATGTAAGACGTTTAACAACACCAGGTTAAAGTCCAACAGGTTTATTTGGTAGCAAAAGCAACAAGCTTTTGGAGCCTTAAGCCCCTTCTTCAGGTGAGTGGGAATTCTGTTCACAAACAGGGCATATAAAGACTAAAACTCAATTTACAGAATAATGGTTGGAATGCGAATACTTACAACTAATGAAGTCTTTAAGATACAAACAATGTGAGTGGAGAGAGCATTAAGACAGGTTAAAGAGATGTGTATTGTCTCCAGACAGGACAGCCAGTGAGACTCTGCAGGTCCAGGCAAGCTGTGGGGATTACAGATAGTGTGACATGAACCCAATATCCTGGTTGAAGCCATCCTTGTGTGCGGAACTTGGCTATCGGTTTCTGCTCAGTGACTCTGCGCCGTCGTGTGTCGTGAAGGCCGCCTTGGAGAACGCTTACCCGAATACCTCTGATATTCGGGTCAGCGTTCTCCATTTAACTCTATGAATAAAATCCAGCATGTAGTTACCACCCACAGGTTATTTTCCAGTTTGGGAAAACCTTCTTCAGTTCAGCGTAGTGGTTCTTCTCTGTTAGAGGTTTTAATCAGCAACCTTTCTTTTGCCACCAGCTTTTTTTCCCACCACCTTGATTTTTTTCCTTTTAGGAGAGCCTGGGTGTGGCTATGGCAGTAATTGCCCCTGTCTTGCTGTACTCATCTATCCTGTCATAGTTATAACTTTTTTTTTCTCTTAGATATGCTCTCTTAATAACACCTCAGACCAAACTTTTAACATATGTGTGTGTTATGATGGCCATGGGAATTGTCAATAGATCTCCCCATAGGTCTCATAGATAGTTGCGTAGAGGCTTGCCCAATAGGGAAGGAGCAGTGGAGGGCTTAATACCAGCTGGCTCCACTCAGGCGAGCAGTCAAAGAACTCCAGGGCTTTCCCTGTACACTGTAGTCTCATAAGTCAAAAATATGTCCACAGTTACTGTTGGGAAGTTCCATTTACACGATGAGTGTGAACTGCAGAAGAATTAAAATCTATTTTCATTAAACCAGCATTGTGCATTTGATTAGATTTTGCTGAGTTTTGTTATTAGTTTGAAATAGGTTTTAATAACGTTGAGAACAAATCATCTACTGCTGCAGTGATGTTTGTCAATTTTTATGAAAATTCCCCAAACAGGAATTAACAAAATTCTCTGTCTCAATCCCTCTGATAACATAGTTTTGCTATTTACCAACTCAGCACTCTGCAGCTGAATAATGAGCAAGACGTATTTAAAAGTTGGGCAAAGGCCTCCTCCTTCATAATGCTGATTTGAATATGGATGTTTCTATTCATTAATTTACTTTTTTGATGCAAATGGTCAGAATCGAAGGTCAGCAACAGCTCTTGACCAAAACAAAAACACGTTGTAACCTTTTGGGATACTTCACATATCCTGTGTGCCAAGGATTATACAAAAACATTACACAGCTTGTGTCACACATCACCCGAATGCTGCCATTAACATTAAAATACCTTTGGGTATGGAATAATTCAAAAGATTTTAAATTTCCACAATTTTGAATTAACATTCTTGCACTTTGAAAGTGATTATGAATGCATGCATCATTCTTTGACTTGGATCAGGATTCCTGAAGCCAAGATGTGGCCTTCTATACTTATTGAGGGTTTTCTGAAATAATTGAGCTTAATTTTCCACATGGCTGAGCTGCTTCCCTGATTAAAAACTGTCTGTATTTACACTTAATCTGCTCAATACACTGATGTGTTCTTCCTTCCATCATTCTTGCAATTTGAAGCTCAAGGTATTCATGTACCTAATGCCAAACCATGCCTCTCCACTCGATGGCCCCCATCATAGCCGCTATGCCAAACTATGGCATCTCCATGCCCATTAACCTATTATGCACTGTATAAAACCAATGAACCCTGTAGTGAGCGTTGAATATGTAAAAAGAGCCATTTCAATACAAAACAATAAAAGGCCAAACATCTTTAAACTATTGATAATAGAAAACACAAACACTTGAAACCACTTAACCTTGTGTAAATAAAGATAATGAAATTGACCACAGAGAACAAAGAACCAGAGCTGTCAACAAAGCAATGTTCTCCCTAGGGTGCAGCTGTTTCAAACAACTCAATAGGTGTCTTCGCTCTCAGCCGAGCCTCATTATGTATGTTCTAGCTCTCTGATCTCCACAGTCAATTTCACAATGTTTAGATACAGCCTACTGTCCTGGAATTGACTTCCATCCGCCATTTTGTCAAGAGCTTCCTAGTCGCCCTTAGAAGTGGCAGCACGGGTGGAAAATATGAAGAAAGCATATGGCATGCTTGCTTTCATAGAGTATAAAAGTTGACAAATTGTGTTACAGTTATATAAAACATTGGTTCGGCCATACTTGGAATACTGTGTCCAATTCTGGTCACCACACTACCAGAAGGACAGGGAAGCTTTGGAGGGAGTACAGAAAAGGTTTACCAGGAGGTTGCCTGGTATGGAGCATATTAGTTATGAGGAGAGATTGAAGAAATTGGGATTGTTCTCGCTGGAAAGATAGAGGCTGAGGGACGACCTGATAGAAGTTTATAAAATTATGAGGGCATAGATAAGGTGAACAGTTGGAAGCTTTTTCCAAGGGCAGAAATGACAATTACAAGGGAGCACAAGTTCAAGGTAAGGGGGGAAAGGTTCAATAGTGATGTGCGAGGAAGTGAGGGTGCTGGAGGTCTGGAATGCACTGCCAAATGAGATGGTTGAAGCAGATACGTTAGCTACATTTAAGAATTATCTAGATAGACACATGAACAGGCGGGGAATAGAGGGATACAGGCGGTTGGTCTAGATTGGACAATGTGATCGGTGCAGGCCTCTGTCCCCACCAGCATGGTGATCATGTCTGGGCCCCTTTGATGGAGACCAGCTTTAATCCCCACTGGTGGGAACCTCTCCCGGCAGCGGGGGGAAGACATTAGTGGGCAGGAGAATACAGTCCCAGGCTTGCTAATGATATGGAACTTGAGATTTCTGTATTGTAATCAGCCTCATGCTGATTTCCACCATGAGGCTGATTATATTCAAAATAATGGACTGGGAGAATTGTGATCGGCTGGGCGCGAGTCACGAGTCCCGCTACAGGCCCCCCCCGCTGATTTCTCCCAGCTCGCTGTGCTACTTGAGCAGCACAGCGGGCTGGGAGAATCACCCCCACATTCTCTGATGACACCGAGCTCTAAATCACCACAACCTCTCTCACTCTATCCATTGTCTCTAAATTGTCAGATAACATGTCTGACATTCAGGACTGAATAAACAGGAATTTCCCCTAACTGAAGACCAAAGATCCTGCCGCTGGCCAATGGAAGGCTGCCTCTGCTGCCATGAAACACACCGGGGGGGGGGGGGGGGGGGGGGAGAGAGTGGTGTGTGTGGAAAACCTGCCAATTGTCTTTAGACCCCATCATAAACTCAATTTCCTAACCATCAGCCACATCACTCTCCCTCGTAACTGTCTGATGCTGAACCAGACTCTTCATGACCTTGGAATTATATTTTATCCAAAATTAGCTTTTGAACACATCTTTGCACCATCATTATGCTTGCCTACCTCCACTTCCATAACTTTGCCCTGACACTGCTCTATCCTCAGCTCATCTATTGCCAACTCCTTCAACCAGGCCTTGTTACCTTCAGACTTGATTATTTCAATGTACTGCTGGTCGAAGTTCAATCTTCCACACTTTATAAATTTGAACTTGCCCAAGGCTCTGCTGCCAGTAACCCTAATTCACATCAAGACCTTTCACCCATCATCCTTGTGCTCACTGCCCTACATTTGAGCAATGTCTCAATTTTAAAATTCCCATCTTTGTTTTCAAATTCCTGCATGGCCAAGTTCTACTGGACCTACAATCTGCCAAGGTACTGAAATAAAAACAGAGTGCAGGAGAAACTCAGCAGGTCTGGTAGCATTTGTGGAGAGAGAAAGAGAGTTAATGTGTAGGATTTTCCAACCTTTGCTTCCCCCACAATCTCATAGTGTGTTTTCTGGTGGAGGAGGCGGTTCGCCGTTGACTACTATTGGGATCTTCCGGTCCTGCCAAAGTCTATAGCACTTTGCATGGTTCGCCCATCTGACTGCTGGTGATCCCCCTGTAGGAGGCCACCTTTGTAAGGGCTGAAAGATCCCGCCAGTAGGAAAGTACTGAAAAATCCCACCTAATGTTTTGAATCAAATATGATTGCTCTTCAGAACAGAAGTGAGGGAGAAATGTGATGGGTTTCCTACTGTTGAAAAGTGGGGGAGGGCAGCTGGAACAAAAGAGAAGGTCAAGGATGGGTTAAAGGGCGGGAAGATTAAATGATAAAGATGTAATAAAGAGTCAAAGGGAGAGGTAATAATAGCATTAAAGGCCCAAAGCATTGGTCCAGAATAAGTGTTATTGGCAAAATAAAAACCAGCACTGACTGAAAACAAAATGGCAGAATGTGTTCAGAGCAGTTGCTGAACTGAAATGGCAAGTGCCCAGGAGGTCACGGCCATGCTTGCACACTAAGCGAAGGTGTTCTGCAAAGCGGTCACGTAATCTGTGTTTAATCTCCCAGTGTCGAAGAGACTGCATTGTGAACAGCGAATACAATTGACTATATTGAAAGGAGTAGAAGTAAATTGCTGCTTCACCTGGAAGGAATGTTTGGGGCCTTGAGCAGTTCAGAGGGAGGAGATAAAGGGGCAAGTGTTACACCTATTATTACATGGGAACATGCTGTGGGAAGGGGATGGGTGTGATAGAGGAGTGGACCACGGTGTCACAGAGGGAAAGGTCCTCATGGAATGCTAACAGAGGAGTTGAGAGGATGCGTTTGGTGATGGTCTGATGCTGGAGTTGGTAGAAATGGCCGAGGTTAATCTTTTGAATGTGGAGGCTGATGGGGTAGAAAGTGAGGATAAGGGGAACACTGTCAGGGTTCTGGGATGGAGGGTACAAGGGGAAACTGTCAGGGTTCTGGGAGGGAGGGTGAGGACAGAATTATGAGAAATTGGTCAGACATAGTTGAGGTCCCTGTCAACCACAGTAGGTGGCAAATTCTCAGTTCAGGAAAATGGTCAGCTGCACTGTTCTGGAAAATGGCATCGTGAGAACAGATGCAACAAGGACGGAGAAACTGAGATAATGGAATCCTGGCAGGAAGCAGAGTGTGAGGAGATGTAGTTGAGGTAGCTATGGGAGTCATTGAACTTGTAAAGAATATTGATAGCCAGTCTATCCCCAAAAATAGTGACAGAGAAATCAAGTGTTGGAGATGGACCATGTGAAGGTAGAGAGTGCTGGATAATGGAAGCAAAATTGATTACTTTTTCCAGTGCCAAACAAGAGCTCAAAACATTGAAACAAGAGCTCAAAGCGACACCGATACAGTCATAAATGTACGAGAGAAGGAGTCCTGGGAGGGGGCCTGAGTAGGACTGGAACAAGGAATGTTTCATTTACCCCACAAAAACAGGCAAGCATAACTGGGTTAAAGTGGGTCACGGTAGCCACACTTTTATTTGAAAGAAATGAGACAAGTTAAATGAGAAATTGGTCAACAAGAGAACAAGTTTAACCAGGCGGAGCAGGACGAGGGATTGTCCAGACCTCCATTCAAGGAAGAAGTGGAAAACTTTCAGACTGTCCTCATGGAGGATGGAGATGTACCAGACTCCTCCAATTCTGGCCTCTTGAACATTCCGAATTTTAATTGCTCCACCATTGATGGTCTTCAGCTCCTGAGGACCTAAGCTCATGGAATTTGCTCCCTCAACTTTTGTTTCCTCCTTCAAGATGATTCTAAGATGATTAGGCGGCACGGTAGCACAGTGGTTAGCACTGCTGCTTCACAGCTCCAGGGACCTGGGTTCGATTCCCGGCTTGGGTCACTGTCTGTGTGGAGTTTGCACATTCTCCTCGTGTCTGCGTGGGTTTCCTCCGGATGCTCCGGTTTCCTCCCACAGTCCAAAGATGTGTGGGTTAGGTTGATTGGCCATGCTAAAAATTGCCCTTAGTGTCCTGAGATGCATAGGTTAGAGGGATTTGTGGGTAAATCTGTAGGGATATGGGGGTAGGGCCTGGGTGGGATTGTGGTCGGTGCAGACTCGATGGGCCGAATGGCCTCTTTCTGTACTGTAGAGTTTCTATGATTTCTATGATTAAACAACTACTGTTTTTTACCAATTGTTTGCTCATCTGCCCTCATGTCCCCTTTTGTAGTTCAGTGTCAAGTTTTATTTGGTAACATTGGATTGAAGCAAAGCGGGGCCTTTTATAAAGTTAATGATGTTATATAAATGCAGTTTGTTGGTATTAATGCAGTTTGAATATTGTTCAATGTTCAGTGCAATACTAAAAAAATTATGAAGAAACTGAAATAAGCAGACTGCTTATTGGGAGAAGTAGCAAATCAGTTAGCCTATTCTCGCAAATGTCAAACCTCACAATAAAAATTATGTCGAAACTTGAAGTAGTGGAAGATAACTCATCGAGATAAAAAATCTGTTTAGGTGCACAAAGCAGAGAAGTTAAAATGGATCATTGTTTTTTCAGACAATCTAAATAATGCACTAAAAAAGCTTACTCAGCAACAATTAAATGGTACTGTATTAGATAGAATCGATGACCTGGAAAATCATTCCCAACATAAGAATCTAAAATTAATAGGAAAGCCTGAGGGAGCACAGGAAGAAAATGCAGTTAAGATTTTGAAAGATCCTTCATCATAAGTATGCGTTCTGCCAAATGCTGAGAAGGTTTTCAGAATTAAAAGCATGTCAAATATTCCATTCTCACTTGGAAGTAAAAATATAATTATGCTTATGAAGGTCAATTTTTATTAGAGGAAGTGAAAATGTTAGATGTGGCTCAGGATATGTTCTTTTGATATTTCAAAATGTCCAAGGTTTTTTTTTAAACCTCAGTGCAATGTACAGAATTAAACAATGGCTAAGTTATGCATAAGAACGATGGAACAAGAATAACAAAATTTGCATTTATTTCTGTGACATATAAAATCACAGAAATGTTGCAGCGCAGCTGGTGGCCATTCAGCCCATTGTGTTTGCACTGGATCTTCGAATTAGTAATTCACTTAGTGCCATTCTCCTGCCTTCTCCATGTAACCCTGCACATTCTTCCTTTTTAGGTAACTAGTTCCCTCTTGAATGCTTCAATTGAAGCTGCGTGCACCTCACTCTCAGGTAGAGTGAATTCTGGACCTAAATTCCTTGCTTTATGGGAAAGCTTTTCTCATGTCATTTTTGCTTCTTTTACCAATTACTTTAAATCTGTGCTCTCCCATTCTCGATCCTTTCATGAGTGGGAACAATTTCTCCCTTTCTTCTCTGTCTAGGCCCCTCATGATGTTGAATACCTCTATCAAATCTCCTCTCAGCTATCTTTTCTCCATGGTAAATTATCCTGCTTTTCCAATCATAGCTGAAATTCCTAATCTCTGGAACGATTCTTGTGAATATTTCCTATGCTCTCTCCAATGCCTTCTCATTCTTCCCAAAGTTTGGCACCCAGAAGTGGAACCAATACTCCAGCTGAGGCCAAAACAGTGTCCCAGAAAAGTTCAACATGACCTCCTTGCTCTTGTGCTCCATGTGTATGTATCCTGTGAGAGACTGCTCCTCGACAACAGTTGCAACCTGTAAAAGATGACTAAAAGCCTGGCAAAAAGATGGGGAATAACAAAATCTGAGGTTTCTGATGATCGGTGTTTACATTCAGGTTGAGAAGGGAGGTGGAAGGGACAGAAAAGAGAACATAAAGAGAAAATGCGGGAAAATCTCAGCTGGTCTGGCAGCATCTGTGGGGAGAGAATAGAGCCAACGTTTCGAGTCTAGCTGAGCCTTCATCAGAGAACATATTTTGTTAAGGATATACAGCTTTGTATTGCATCACAGAGGCATTTGTTCAAATAACATGTTAATAACATGAGATGGTAGCACCTTTCAATTAGACTACAATAAAAATTATGATGATTGCAAGCAATAAATAGCCACTCATTTAAAGATTATTTGAGGGGAGGGACTCACTAATATAAACTGACAACAAAGGTTTGCATCTGATACAGTAACCAAATATAATTGCATAGACTTAATCGGCGTCTTTTACTACTAAATGTGGCACTGAAAGGTATGTAGAGGAGCAATGGATGTTCGTGGAATTGGAAAGGCTTGGCAGACCTTTAAAAACGCACACAGAACAAGGGCACATGCATTGAGGAGTGTGCTGGTTGCGCAACATGGACTGTGAGAGCCATAAGCCCTGCGCCCAAAGTACAAATATTTTTGTTTTTAACCATTTGAAATTGACATAAGAACATAAGAACTAGGAGCAGGAGTAGGCCATCTGGCTCCTCGAGCCTGCTCCGCCATTCAATAAGATCATGGCTGATCTTTTTGTGGACTCAGCTCCGCTTACCCGCCCACTCGCCATAGCCCTTAATTCCTTTACTATTCAAAAATTTATCTATCCTTGCCTTAAAAACATTCAATGAGGTAGCCTCAACTGCTTCACTGGGCAGGGAATTCCATAGATTCACATCCCTTTGTATAAGAAGTTCCTCCTCAACTCAGTCCTAAATCTGCTCCCCCTTATTTTGAGGTCATGCCCCCTAGTTCTAGTTTCACCTGCCAATTGAAACAACTTCCCTGCTTCTATCTTATCTATTCCCTTCATAATCTTATACGTTTCTATAAGATCTTCCCTCATTCTTCTGAATTCCAATGAGTATAGCCCCAGTCTACTCAGTCTCTCCTCATAAGCCTACCCTCTCAACTCCGGAATCAACCTAGTAAATCTCCTCTGCACCCCCTCCAGTGCCAGTATATCCTTTCTCAAGTAAGGAGACCAAAACTGTACACAGTATTCCAGGTGTGGCCTCACCAGCACCTTATACAGCTGCAACATAACCTCACTGTTTTTAAACTTCATCCCTCTAGCAATGAAGGACAAAATTCCATTGGCCTTCTTAATTACCTGCTGTACCTGCAAACCAATTCCTTGTGATTCTTGCACAAGGACACCCAGGTCCCTCTGCACTGCAGCATGCTGCAATTTTTTACCATTTAAATAATAGTCTATTTTGCTGATATTTCTGCCAAAATGGATGACCTCACATTTACCAACATTGTACTCCATCTGCCAGACCCTCGCCCACTCACTTAGACTATCTATATCCCTTTGCAGACTTTCAGCGTCCTCTGCACACTTTGCTCTGCCACTCATCTTAGTGTCATCTGCAAATTTTGACACACTACACTTGGTCCCCAACTCCAAATCATCTATGTAAATCGCAAACCATTGCGGTCCCAACACTGATCCCTGAGGCACACAACTAACCACTGATCGCCAACCAGAAAAACATCCATTTACCCCCAGTCTTTGCTTTCTGTTAACCAATCCTCTATCCATGCTAATACATTACCCGAAACACCGTGTACCTTTATCTTATGCAGCAGTCTTTGGTGTGGTACCTTGTCAAATGCCTTCTGGAAATCCAGATACCACCACATCCACAGGATCCCCATTGTCCACTGCGCATGTAATGTTCTCAAAGAATTCCGCCAAATTTGTCAAACATGACCTGCCCTTCATGAAATGATGCTGCGTCTTCCCATTGGGATAATTTATATCCAGATGTCTCGCTATTTCTTCCTTGATGATAGATTCAAGCATTTTTCCTACTACAGAAGTTAAGCTAAGTGGCCTATAGTTACCCACCTTTTGTCTACCTCCTTTTTAAAATCCTTATGTGAATGATTCAGCATTTTCTATAACTTGTTACAATATTTTTGGCATGTATTAAATGTATTCAATCTTATTAATAGGGTCATGGTTAGTGAAGAAGCCTGATTTCAATCTTGCAGTCCACTGAGATGAAGAAGGGCCACTCGTGGCCCACTCACTGGTCTTGGTTGTCAATCACTGATCTATGCTGTTTGCTCATGTGAAGTGAATGGTTATTTGTTCACAGTGTATGTTGTTGTTTACACCTCAAATTGCAACTTCTGTTCCTCCAACCATGTGCCAATTTGCAGCAAGTTAAAAGAGAAAATCGAATAAAGCTCTTGAGATAGTGCTCTATTAAAATCAAGTGTTTTCAGAAATTGTGCAATGGAAGATTCTCTGTGATGTTTCCTGAGAGGAGAAAATGGTGAACAAAGTGAATATCAAATCCTCTGGTCACTCGATAATATTCTCTGGATATCCCCATCAGTTATGTACTTTTCTCCCTCTCTTATAGATCGTTACAAACTTTAGTATGGTTATTGATTTATTTGGTGACCTTGGGGTCAATTCTGTTTTTCCCAGAGGCGCAGGAAGCACATTATAGGCAACCAAAGACATATAACTCGTTATTTTATGCTCATAAAAATTAATGACTGAGAAACAAGATTTGTGCAGTGCATTCCTTGCAAGGTGCCTGCTTTGTGGCCAGTGCAGTATCTTCCCGCCCTGCCCATTTTAAAAATATTTATTCATGGAATGTGGGCGTCACTGGCTGAGCCAGCATTTATTGCTCATCCCTGAAGGCGTTTAAGAGTCAACCACATTGCTATGGATCTGGAGTTGCATGTAGGCCAGACCAGGTAAGGATGACAGATTTAGTGAAACATATGTTTTTTTATGACAATCGACGGTCAAAATTAGACTTTTAATTGCAGATTTTTGTTATTGAATTCAAATTTCCCCATCTGCCATGGTGGGATTCGAAGGCCTCTGAATTACTAGTCCAGCAACAATGCAACTACACTACTGCCTCCACTGAATGTGTGAATGGTCGGTTATGTCATTGACATTACATTATATGCTGCAAAAGTAACAATACTTAATGGGTTTGTATAACATTTATGAATCCATTATTTTCACTGAAACCATTCCTCTGATAAAATAGGAGATAAAAGTAACTTTATAAAGATGCACTAATATCAAAATTTCAAATTTGAAATCTTAGATATTGTTGGCTGGTAAAGTTTGAGCAGATCATCTCTGTGGGAAATGAAATTCTTTGAAATGTTGGGTGGGATTTAACAGCCTCACTCGTCCCAAAACCGCAAATCCCACCCAAGGTTAGCAGACCTTTCCATGGTCCGTCCCTCACCTGCTCCAATTCCCTTGGCGGGCAGGACAGTAAAATTCCAGCCATTATATTTCCAGCCAGGTGTTTACCAGTGGCCACATCCACTCAAGAAGCAAAAATTGACATCATGACTTTGCGGACCCATTAACATAAAACGGTGCCTGATATTTCAGACAAAAAGAAAGGGGAAATTTTTGAGGTGCCAAAAATCTGAAACAAGAAACAGAAAATGTTGGGAATGCTCAGCAGGTCAGGCAGCGTTTGGGGAGAGACAAAAAGAGATAACATTTCACATCAGCGATCTGTCACTGGATTTGTACAAAGTTAGAAATGTAAGTTTTTAATTAAGTACGAAACTGACATCAGAAGAAAGGGATGAAGAATAGAAAAGTAATAGAGTGGAAAAAGTGATTAAGTATCAATGAGATGTTGCAAGGTAGCAGGAGATGGTAATGGATCAGATAAACAAACAATAATAGCAGAACCATCGCCAACACCTACTCTGCAAAAATAATGAGCAGTGGTTATGATCTGAAGTTATTGTCCGAAAGGTTATTAAGTGCCATAAGATGATGTGCCATTCTTTGAGTTTCAGTTGAACTTTGTGGAAAAGGAAGTCGAGAACAAGGGCTTAATACAGTGAGTAGCCAGAAGTTCACAGTCATGCTTGTGGAGCGAATGGAGTAAAGTGATTATCTAATCAGTGTTTGGTCTCCCCAGTGTACAGAAGACCACATTGTAAGTAGTGAAATGCCATGTCATGCCATGTGTGTTCTCTCTGAAGGTAGTCCTTGGCTCATTGCTGATGTTTCATCCTGAGCTATTTTCTTGGCAGTTTTTGTCAGTGGTGGTTTACCATTGCCTTCGACTCTCAGGGGCAGAGCAAGGAGGCAGGTTCCAAGTCTACCTCAGCCAGAACAAGAATCAAACCCATGCTGTCAGCCTTATTCCAAATCACACACTTGTCATCTAGCCAGCTATACAAACAGGCCCCCTAAGCAGTGAATGCAGGAAATTAAATTGAAAGAGGTACAAGTAAATCACTATTTCACATGAAAGGAGTGCCTGGGGTCCTGGACAGTGAAGAGGCAGAAAGGGAAAATGCTACATTTCCAACACTTGCACAAGAATGTGCCATGGGAAGGGAGTGGTCATTGGGGATGATGGGAAAAGTGGACCAGGACGCAAAGGGAACTGTTCCTTCAGAATTATGAAGGGGAACCCTGCTGTGATTCAAAGAGGGAGGGGAAAGTATGAGTGAAAAAGTGCAGGAAATAGGGTAGACACAGTCGATGTTCCAGTCAACTGTCGCAGAGGGAATCCTTGGTGAAGGAAAATTAGATTAGAAGTACTGGTCTTGAAAGTGACATCGTCAGAACAAATCTGGAGAGAAAGAAATGGGACAACGGAATAAAGTCCTAACAGTCGTTGGGAGGAAGTGTAATCAAAGTGGCTGTAACTCGATGGGCTTTGAGTAGATATTAGTTAATGGCTCAACCTCAAAAGTGGAAATACAGAAGTCGTGCAAGGTGAGAGAATAATCAAAAATGACTGACAGTAGTTGTTATCTTTAAGAGACTGTGAATGAAGAGTCATTGAAGGAAGTGCCTTGTCTGAGTTTGAAGTTGTGTGTGTAGACTGACGGGGCAATCTTGAGCCCACATTCACCATCCATGTGAATGCCAGGGAGTCTCAATATCTGGATGTTGCAGATCTTACCAGTGGGATCACAATGTCAGATCTTTCCTGCCCCATGCCGACAATGTCATCACGTGAACCTGCTTTATATGTATTTCAATAAATTTTAGTATCATTAACCCCCCCCCTTCACTGGTTTTCTCGCTGAAAACAATACTGCCATTTTTTGGTAAGCTTTCGCCCACAGAGTTACAGATGTGTAAACTCTGCCTGTATGTGTTCTCCTATATTTGTGGTGTGTACCTATATTCTAGTTCAAATTACAATAAATAACCCACGTGTTTGTTGGACATTGTTTGTATTCCTGTGATTCCTACAACAGTCGCATACTGAATGAGCAAATAATATCACAAAGGTGGACTGTGAATTGGAAGCCAAATTGGCAAAATTATCCATTTTGTGGGTGGAGCAGGAAGCAACATCAGTGCATTCATAAAGTTTCTGAAAAATCTGTGAGAAGTGCTGATCTTTCAGGACATCACATAGGAATGGTAGCATAGTGGATATGTCACTAGATTTAGTAATCCACACAAAGAAGTTCAAATCCTACCATGGCAGCTTGAGACTCCAGACTCGCAGGAGTGTTGTTGACTTCTTAACAGCCCTCTGAAATGGCCAAGTCTTTCAGTTGTTAATCCGCTTAGCGTAGATGGGCACTAAATGCTGACCTTGCCAAGTGTTGCACACATCACATGAATGAATTAACAAAACTATCAATTTTCTGGCCAGCTAAAGAAAAGGAAACAAGGGGTGTTACACTGCAGATACCAGTGCGATGTCTTGTCTCTAGTTTACACTTTCATACCTCTGTAATTATACTGGCATGCAGCTTATCTGTGTTGAGCATGTGTATCTTGTTAATCATGCATAAATGGGGTTGGAAAACATTTTCTCAGCTTGCACTGATAGGGTCATGCCAGATCACTATAAGTATTAGATTTGTTTTCTGCTTGAATTTAAGTGAACAGCCTATGAACTGGACACAGATTACGGTGGTGTGCTGTGAATCTTTCTGTGTGCTACTGACTATGTCTTAGAGTCATAGACGTTTACTGCATGGAAGAAGGCCCTTCGGCCCAACTTGTCCATGCTGCCCTTTTATTACCACTAAGCTAGTCCCAATTGTCCGTATTTGGCCCATATTCCTCTATACCCATCTTATCCTTATAACTGTCTAAATGCTTTTTAAAAGACAAAATTGCACCCACCTCTACTACTACCTCTAGCAGCTCGTTCCAGACACACACAATCCTCTGTGTGAAAAAATTGCCACCTGGAGTCTTTTGTATCTCCCTCCTCTCATCTTAAACCTATGCCCTCTAGTTTTAGACTCCCCATCTTTGGGAAAAGATGTTGACTACCTAACTTACCTATGCCCCTTATCGTATATCGTCCGACTGTAATTCATATAAATAATTTTATAGAGAACAGGGGTTTTGTTTGTAATTCATATAAATAATTTTATAAAGAACAGGGGTTTTGGTTTAATTGGAGGGACATGAGAAATGTTTGAAGTGTTACTTTTGCAGAGCTCCTGTAGTTTCAAGTTGTTAAGTGTGGATTTCTTCTTCCTTTCAATTAATGTACCATTCTGTACATCCTCTTGTAAAAAAACGAAAGCTTAAAAAAAACAATTCACATTGTACCCCGTCAGATGAAGACATTTCAATCCCATGTTCTAGATGCTTGACTACCCAATGCAGAAAGTTGATGTGGGGAGTGGTGGGGTGGAGTGAATGATGTGGATGGGCAAACTGGGAACCTTAAGTACCAACTACTGGACATGACTAAGTGAGTATTCAGAGGTCCAGGATAGGCGTGCCCCAGGATTGCTCTGCTTGCCGGTCTCTCTTCTGCAGTCTTTTCTTGGAGAGGGAGTTTGCAGTGTCCTTTGGGACACTTGGCACCTCCATCCAGTGGACACTGCAGAATATAACATATCTAAACGACACTTCCAATAATGTTATGAATAAAATTATAAAATTCTTTTTGGTTTTGCGAGACCTAGATTTTATGTTGAAATCCTACAAGGATACTTGCAAACTGTTTTCCTGAGGAGAGGACTGGAGCAACCTTAATTTATTTAATTTAAAAAATGTACTACTATTTAACATTCGAGCAATCGCCTCTTTTCTGATGCTGGCTTTACTTAGAAGGTGGAAGCATGTATGTTTGGTAAAATCACTGTGCCAAGTAGCACATAAGGCTACCTCAAGAAGGAAAGATTCAGAAAATTTCAGCCTAGCTGGGTCCATTTAACAGCACACAAGTTGAAAGTTGCTTGATGGCAGTTCAATGTTAACAGATTCTAATGAGAACGCAAGCACAGATGCTGAACGTAGCCATACTAATGAAACCAAGAAAGCATGGCATGTTGCTATGGAGCTTGTTATCACAGTTGACTCATGGGTCCACATTCTAATATGTGTAAATCGAGCAGTTTGCATATTGGCATTCCCCTTCAGTAAGCAGAAATGAGCAAAAGGTTTTGGTCTGGTGGCTTCCTATTTTCACAAAGAGCCAAATAGATTTTTTTTTTATGAAGCTCTCACCTATGTCCTTAGTGTCATGGTTTTATATCATTACTTTTTATTTAGCCAATCAGCAAAGAGGCTCTTTTCCCATCATGCATTTTCTGTGCTTGATTGCACTGACTGCCGGGCATACATGCAAATTGAGACTACAGCTTGTGATTTATTTTCCGTGAACCCAATTGCATTTTTTGATGGGGCCATGCCAATCCTACATGGAAGTTTATGAATTTTCCTACGTACAATAGACATCCGAGCAATGAGGTACAGTTATACGAATACTGTTTAAATTCGGGTGCAAATTGACTCTTTCTACACCAGAGCTTTACCCTGAATAAACCTTAAACAGACACTGTACTAATAAAATAAAATGTTTGGATATTCATCTCAAATATGCTCACAAATATATATTTGCATAAAATTGGGTTATTAGGATGTGTATTTGTGTTTTCTAATATGTTCGGGGGCTTTAAAGTGCATCACTTAGAACAAAAAAATTAGGAAAGGAAATAAATCTTTCCTTTTGGTGGAGTCTTTACATACCAAAAGGTTTAGTAGTGCAACGGCAGATGAGTGCAGATTCATAGGTCTTGAAATTACCTGCAAATATTACAAAATCTTTCGTACATTTTTATGTGATTCTTTTTAACACTAAATGGGAGTTAACCAATTAAAAATAAATATATTTGTGCTTCTGTTAAAATATTGGGTGAATGAATTGCCTGCAAATGCAATATGAATTCCTTGACTAATATTCACAATGCAACGTTAAGGTATCCCTGGTTAATTATCCGTCTCACATGTCACTATTTTCTCTTGGACAGTGATAGCCTCAGCCTTAGAGGCAACCAAACTAAAAAAAATTATTCTCAACGCAGTAGCATAATTAAACCAAAGGCATTTCACACTTTATAGTGGTCTCTGCAACTGAATTTGAGAGTTTATTTTACTTATTCATTAGTGACACCAACTTCCACCTGCAATTCTGTTGCATTATAAAGTGACAGCCGTAATTTTGAACAGTGAGCTGTTCCCAGGCTGCAAATTACACAGACGCATTACCACATTTAGCAAAAGCAGTTAACACAGCAATATTGCCAACATTGTCTACTGCTCTTGGGCTTCTTTATAATACTTGTCAGGCCTCGTTATTACAGTAACCCGATTTGAAGCACTGACCTAGAGCTAAGTTATGTATCACAAGCTGCAAAACCCACAAGAGTGCTGATTTCTCCTGTTATATAAAACATAGCTGAAGCACTGGCTCAACAAGACATTTAGTTGATTGCTAATTATAATCTCTCAAGGTGTTCTTGTTATGTCATAAAATGACATGAATAAAGGTAAGACATCAGATGAGAATGAATACTATGTTAAAAAAAGATGTAATTACTAATGTTGCCCATTACTACAAAAAGTGCCTTACTGAAGATGGATAAGATTTTTTATGCATGAAATAAGATTTAGAAGAAGGATATGTGGTTAATGATTATTACGTGTAACATTTTACAGTCCTTATAGTATTAGTGCTCAACAAATAGCCATTATATTTCATGGCAACATGTTAGCAAAATTGGTCAGTGGTACCAATAAATAACATATTGGGTGAGATTTCCCGGCAGCGGTCGTCCCAAAACCAGAAAATCCCACCTGAGATCAACGAACCTTTCCATGGTACGTCCCCTACAATTCCCATGATGGACGGGATGGTAAAATTCACCCCATTATGTCAGTAAATAATGACCCTTAACCGAATAGATGGCCCACTTCTAACTTCATAACATAAGAAGTGATCAGTTGATATTACTTAGACGTAGATAGTTTGTTGGATTTTCATGCAGTTATTTCACTCCCAGGGCTGGCATTGAATCTAGCTGACGCTGATAAAATGAAACATTGTCTTTCAATGTCAGCTGTGAGAGTCCTACCTGAAATTAACTTAGGATAGTCCTGGGTCAGGATCTAGTGGATGTGAGAGTATAGCACAAAGCTGTCCACAATTTAACAAACTGGCAATCTCACTCATAGACCATTTATATTAGCACAGAATGCTTCCAGTTAAAGTGGCTCTTCACTTTAACCAAATTCCCTAACAACCACAGATACCTGAATTATACTTCCAAGGATATCAACAGCAAGATGGATATTACAAATCTCATAATTGGGGGTCATAAAAGGCTGTACATCCATAGCAAGCCAACCATAGCAATGTTGGCAGCCTGTCACTGTCCATACTTTCTGATATTTTTCTTACTTTATTCAAGAGGTTGCTCTTAGAACAAAGAACAGTACAGCACAGGAAACAGGCCCTTCGGCCCTCCAAGCCTGTGCCGCTCCTTGGTCCAACGAGACCAATCGTTTGTATCCCTCCATTCCCAGGCTGCTCATGTGACTATCCAGGCCCCGTTTGAGTTCTTTCCTACTCTCCCTGTATTCCTCCAGAGCTCCATCTGTTTTCAGTTGCCTGGACTTAACGTACGCCTCCCTTTTCATTTTAATCAGATCCTCAATTTCCCTGGTTATCCACGGCTCTCGAATCCTACCTTTCCTATCTTTCCTTTTTACAGGCACATGCCTATCCTACAGCCTTATCTTAGATTGCACTGCAGACTGAAACAGTGTAGTAAGTCTCATATGTTGCAATAATCTATTAAGAAAATAATATAATTTTTGTAGTGTAAATAATTCTTCTCCAATGGCAGTGAACACATCAGGAGAGAAGCCAATATTTCCAAAGGCTGAAAGGAAAGTAGCTCTGTTACTTGCCAACAGGAAGCAGTTGTCCAATTAATCAAATTTATTGGGCTGTTGACAATTATTTTATAATCCTGCTGGGATTTGATGAAGTTCAAAATGATCCCCCGTCCCCACAGTACAAAGTGACAACTTCACAGTGGCTTTCTAAGAGGGAACTCCTTTCCACAAACTCCTTGGCCCAAGAAGGTGCATCCCTGCTTGTCAGAACCTGCTTGCCTGGCCCTGCATTTCCATCAATCCCTTAACCAATCCTTCAAAGATGCCCTAATATGGAGGCACCTTCTTCTCCTCCTTGTAGACCTACTGGTGGCACCGCCATGGCTACAGAGCTGCTGACCAATTTTAATTGAATGCTCCCGGTGGTAATATCGCCCTTGCAGTCTCACTGTCTGCTTGCATGGGCTTGAGAGCTACTTTCGGCTCTCCCGAGGCCCACAGCATGTTGGTAAGGTACTGGCTGTTAATTCTGCTTCCCTCTCCAAAGTGATGCCAGACCTGTTCAGAATGGTTTGGGTACTTCTCTGTTGCTATTTTGGACTTCCAGCATCCAAGGTACTTTTCCCTTGTTCCACCAGTTACCTACTTAGGTGCCGTAGCCCCAATTTGAAGAACAAAGAGTTTTAAGAATTCATTTCCTTCAAACAAAGATTGATTCCTCTCTTTGCTGTTTGTGGAATTTTGCTAAGCGCAGTGTGGCCTTTCTAATACCTCTTTCAAATAATTAATTCCATGTGAAAACATTGGGCCATTTTGGAGAGACATGAGAAGATGCCACGTGACTGCAAGTGTTTCTTTCTTCCAAAGAAATGGGGTTGATTTATTGACCAGTCCATGCTAACTTGGAATTATTGGCTGTGGTTTCCAGAACCTGTTCACCACGGGTGCAAATCGCATTATGGCTGCTCACTTGCGAGAGGCCAAAAATGGGATTTGTGCCATCAGGAACTCCAAATGCGATATTCCTGAGCCCTGCCTGCTGACGTAATCCAGAAAGGGTGAGAACCTGATTTGAGTGCATTTGAATCCATTTGAATGTTATTCACAAGGTTAAAGCCTGATGGCTGCCCTCGATGAATCTTTCCGCCCACCAGTGTGATGTCATGAGGATGCGAATTACTACCGCTTTTTAAAGATGGGAACCAAGTGTCATGACCTCCGAGAGGGAGGAAGGAGGTGAGAATGAAAACCCCCCACCACCTTGTACCGGAGTACACATGGGGAAAGTATCCGATGGATGAAGGTACAGTGGCTCTTCACTTCTTTGCAACAGGCCAAGCTTGCTGTCAGTTGAGGCACACTCCTGGCCCTCCCCTGTGAGCTCCACTGACCCTTCTTCAAAGAAAGACAGAATGCACAGCTCAGGCATGTCCCTGCCCATCTTCTCCCTCTTGCATGTGTCATGGGCTTATCTTCCACTGCAGTAAACCAAACAGGACATTTTGAGTCGGATACCTGGTGAGTCGGATGTCTCAGGCAACTGGCATTTGTGGGCACCGCACCTAGGCAGAAAGGAGTTATGATTAGTATAACCGGGGGAGTTTGAGTACGATGCTGGGAGGTCAGGTGCTAAGTGGTTCCAAGGTGGCAGGCAGCAAGTGGCTTAATGGTGACATTCCAGGGGTGACAGATGGGTTGAATGCCAAAGAGAGATTGGGGTCACTAACCCTTGCAGCTCTTGGGAGGCCAGTCATCCTTTTGTGACATTGTCCTGTGCTCCCAGTCATGTTGCTGGTACTAACCACTGCTGTCACCCTCTCCCAAGCAGGATTGGTCATGTTGATTGGTGGCCTCCTGCCAACACTTGGGTAAATGGTCGCTCACCTCTCCTCCATCGCATCCAATAATCTTGTCAGGGCCCCCTCCGAAAATCTTGGCGCAGCTCTGTGAGCAGCCATCCCCCTGGTTTGAATGAGGGTGAGTGCTGAGAACCGTTTATATGTAGCGCCCCTCCTGCCCGACTGCAGTCCTTAGCTGACTCTTGGGGCAGGCAAATCAGATGTCTGGTGCCTCAGGCAGTGTTTTTCACATGGGGGAGGAGGTATTTTCAAAGTGGCTCAAGATCACGATCCAGATCTCGCTGCTAGTGCCAATGGGAATCGCACCAATTTTCCCACCTGAAATGACACTTGGTATAAAATTACACACAGTCTTTGCTCACAGCCTGATGGGGATTCTTTGTTTTCTCGGTGCTATCTATTGTGAAGGCAGAGAGAGGAAGTAAAGGCTTCAGTTGTTGGCAAAGCTGGCTAAGATGTCAGAAGGGTCAAATGTAGGCCTTCAAGAATCAGGCATACACTACTCCTTCCCCACCCCCTACCCTCCGTTGCCTCGAATTAGGCGCTGAAGTTAAAACCTGCAAAAACTGAAAGGCTTGCTTGCAATCACAGGATGTTCTTCTTCCTGGATATTTTGAATTCTGTGAAAAAATATGTGTGGGGAAAGATCTTTGCTTACTGTTGAAAGGACTCAAGCTGTTTGCCAGCATTCACTTAAATCAGGGTTTAAGTATAAAAACAGCCTATATCATGGTTTTGCCACTTGAGTGAATAGGCAGACTGTAGCTAATTTCAGTGTAACCGTAATCATATCTGTGCAGTCAAATCAGCGTGAATAGCTATTTGGATTTATTAAATGAATGTACTGTATTAGAATAGAAATTGGTTTTCACATCACTGCGCAATAGGTATTTACTTCATAAAGTAATATACCTCTGTGCAATTAGTGATTGTCGCATCCAGGCATTTGATTCTGACACCAGCCTTTGCCTCTTTACAGGTTGCAAGATCTCAGGGGTGTTTAGTGTAATATGCTTTCCACTTTTACTGGCAAGGTTGATTGCTCTTGTGATACTGTGTTGTTGATATTAAAAGTTTTGCATGTGGGACTTGACCTGAGATTACCATACAGAGCCACCTGAATGCCGAGAGCTTCATGTCCCTTTTTTCAAAGCTATCTGCTTCGTGCAGCAGATGAAGGGCTCATTCACGACTCAGTGCTGTGCTCATTTCTCCTGATGTTCAACCTTGTCATGCACTTCAATCTGCCATTGAGAACTAGGTTGATTTTATTTTTTGTCTGATTTTCCAGGCTGTGGGGCAATATACTTTGCTTCATGGAGGAGGTGGAGAATTTAAAATGAGAAGTGTGTATTGATTTTTTTCCCACTAAATGAACGAGAAAGACGATATTAACTCATCAGTGCTGTAGGCACAAGCAAGTTAAAACAAATCTTTCCCACAAAATCAATAGCGCACTTAATTTGTCATACATTACTCTATTTATTATATATGTCTGTTTAATTCCAACCGCAGTAAACACTTTGCAATATGTTGTTCTTGCATTGCTTATGTGCAACAATTGAGAAAATGTAACTGAACACTTGCTTTGCTTTATTGCACTAAACTGAAAGTATTATAAACTCTGATTATTATGTTTGTTTCACAGATTCTGCTGAGTAAATATATTGCTATTGGGTACCAGCAACATAATAAAATGCATAGTATTGTATCTGCTGTCAATTCAGGATAAAGCATTGATAAACAAAATAATGTAGATCCCCCTCGTCCAAGTCCTTCTCTCCCTTTCATCTTGAGAACCAAGTGGTGACAAGATTAGAATTAAAACAATAAATGTCAACATTAACCTTGTAACACTGGGCAGAATTCTCCCATATGGGTCGAGGTCCCATGGCAAGGTGGGGAGTGTTTCCTGTTGCAGAGGCCGATGGGAAAACCACACCATATCTTCCTGCCCCAACCTTATTAATAATGCATCCAGGGATTTAGTGCCATATTCTGTGGTGGGGCAGGCTTGATTGCGCAGGTGCTATATTGAAAAGGCATCTAACATCACTGACCCACCCACCATTCAAGAAAGAAGATAGATCTTCTGATGAAAAAAAGTGACCTTGTGAAGAAAGAAGATGGATCTCCAGGAATCGTCTCAGGCTTAAAGATGGATGTCCTTGAGACTGAAACCTGAAGCTCTTCCTGATAGATAATTTCCCAACACCCACTGTTGTGGTGCTCCATGGTCCAGAGGACTCTGGAGGCCTTCATCCCAAACTTCAGAGGCAGCCCCAGGCATTCTACAGGTAAGTCCCAAGTTCTGCATGCCACGTTGTTCCAGACATGTTCTGGATCCGTGTGTTTTCCTGTTAGCATTGCAGAGAATCGGGCATGAGGGCAATTTTCTGGCCGGGACTTCATTTGCATTCCATTAGCAGATGTAAATCAGTTTCACGCCGGCCACTAGCAGGTTTCCTGATCCACCGTGGCAGGCAGCAGTGGAGAATCTTGTGGGAAATTCACACAAGTGGACAGCTAATTTTTCTGGGCCTCCGGTGGAATTCTCTCTCCCTACCCACTGCCCACCCCTGAACCTGTCATTGAACTCACCAGTTGGGTCATGGGACAATTCTGCCTATTGTCCCTACAAATAATGTTTCTCGTCAGTATGATGATGATTACAGCAATGTTGATTGACTGTCAGCTGTACTTGACTTGGAACTTTAAGACTTAAATATAGGTTGCTTAATAAAAGTTGCTAACATATGGAAACTATCACTCAAATACTACTTTGTTGTCAATTTTGATAGAGTTATTTGCTGCTATATAAGGCAATGTCACCCTCTCGTTAAAATGCTGACTTAACACTGGTAAAGTGCATAGACATTGCATGCCTCTATATCTCAGCAAGTCTCCTGTGGGAAGCTGGATAGTAAGTAGGTAATTTCCACTTTGTGATGATAGGAGTGCAGTGATATGTTTACGGGGAATGTTTAAAAATTCAGCTTCATTCTACAGGTAGCCAGTATGTCTGGTGGAAATGTAACTCAGATACTCGGAGGGCAGGATAATTACTCATTTTAGCTAAGTAGTGCTTACTTTGGATAGAACTAATGGTTTGTTGTTTATAGGTGGAGATTTCCACTGGGGCTTTTGATTAAGTTGACTGACAGAATGGAGTGATAATGCATTTTTTGTCCAGAGCTGGGTCTGTAACAGAGTGAAAAACTAAGCAGTTGCTGATGGAAGTCTGCTGAAGTTGTAGACATGTGCAGGCTGTTCCTAAGAATTCTGTCTCCACAAAAAGATCTCTCCGAAAGCTTCAAGGTTGTTAACACAATTTATAGCAAGAATGCTTGGGTTTGCTAACTGCATTTATTATAACTGCAGTTATAAGCTAAGAAGTAAAGTTGCTTCCTTTCATTTTAAAATATTGTTCAACTGTTAATGGCTAAGCTGTTTTACTTGTTATATTTATATTTTGTTTTATTAGTTATAAAACAAAGTTATAAAACTTTGTTTTATTATAAAAGATCCTCACTTGTCAGTGAAATCATTCCTCAAAAGAAATATCCAATACTCACATTTGTGTGAAAAAGGAAAAATTGTTGGGGTCCAGTCTGACATCCTAATGTAATTTGGGGTTCTGGTCCAGCACCTTAATATCATAGACAAACCTAATCTACTTGTCACCAATTATTTACATTGGCATTTTGAACTGTCGGGAGAGGAATAATACAGCCAGAATTCCCATTGCTCATCGTAATCCTGCTCATGTGTAAGGATTGCAGAAAAACAAGATTGACTTGATTATAATGCCCTCGAGATGAATAGCCTACTTGAAATCTAGGCCACAGAAGAAAAAATATGTCTTGAGGTAGGTATCAGGTGGAAGCCAGTGCCTCTGAAACTTGACCCCAATGAAGTGAGAGAATTGGTAGGTCTAGAATAACGATATGTTTACCATTCAGTAATTAAGATACACATTATAAATCAAGCCTTTTTAGAATTGAGGGTTGAAATTTCTTTAAGTGCTGCTGTTTAGCTTCTAATCTATTTTAAACAATTTAATAACTATGCTAAAATAACACAGAAGAAATAGATCATAGATCATAGAAACCCTACAGTGAAGAAAGAGGCCATTTGGCCCATCGAGTCTGCACCGACCGCAATCCCACCCAGGCCCTACCCTCTTATCCCTACATATTTACCCGCTAATCCCTCTAACCTATGCATCTCTGGACACTAAGGGGCAATTTTAGCATGGCCAATCAACTTAACCCGCACATCTTTAGATTGCAAAGGGTTAAAAATAACATACACTGGAGCATAAGCCCTAATTTTATGTCCAGTTTTGACATTGCACGTGATGGGAAGTACAAATCTGCTTGCATGTAGTAATTGATTTAGGAATTTCACTTTGTTTTCTTTTATAAGCAAAATGTTCACTTTACATAAACAGGTCCAATTACATTTCAGTTCAAACATGTTCAGTAGGAAGCAATGAAAGAATAACACGTCCATCCAATCAATCATAGCAGCTTTGGTTAGCTCCTGATAATGATTGATAGAAAGCAGTTTTTTTTTTACTAGCTATGTAACTGAACAATGTTAAATTGATTTATCCGGCCAAACTAATACCTTACAGTTTATAATTAAATGCAAAATATTTAAAATTGTTGTGTTTCTGGTACTTAAGGGATTATTGGTATATTGTCTGTAAGCAGTGTTCAACTTACCAATTACTGAACGCTCAGCCTTGTCTACCAAATTATAAACTTCACCCTTGTCAAATTTAGTTTCATGCTGCAAGATGGGTTCTCCTTGATTGACATCATTAATCCTGTTCTGCTGATGCAGTCAAATGAGAAGCATTTATCAAATGGTTTTTAAAGCTGTTAGTAGACATCATTGCCTTGTGAGGTATTCTTGCCACTCAATGTTCTTTTGAGGTCTCAAATGGAATAGACTTGAGATGACTTACAATGTAAGTTACTTGGTCTGGTCGGGAACCAAATTTACAAATATTTGTCTGGAAAACTTCAGCAAAACCATTTGACTTTCCATTAACTTCCCTGAAAATACAGATTTTCTTTTTGGAATTGTATTCATCACAGCAAGTAACCTCCTGTAAGACTTGAATTTCTTCACACATCAATCTTTGTTTCCCTGGAAAGGAAAAAAAGACAAAACAAATAAAGTGGCAGAATAAAGTACCAGTAGGTAGCATTACACTTATGCTTAAGGAAAGCTAGAATAAATATTCTTTTTGAACTGTGCTGGTAATAGGAGTGATCAATCCCCTCGATACTATCAGTATCAAATTGCACAACCAGCAGCTTAATCAATTTTTGAATTGTGTGACTAAAATCTTATTAAAGTTTCAGTGAGTAACTTGAAGTCTGCTTTTAACTCAGGTCACCACTCTGATTGCTGTATTAATAACAAAGGGACTGCAATTTGCGTTATGACCTTGCAACATGTTGGTGAAGTATGCTTGTGGATTGCTGACATTTAGCTGCTGTGGAATGAAAGCTATCAACATCTTCCAAATCAGGAAAGGGCTAATTGAGTTGGGTAGTGCACTAATAAATTTGTTAAAGACAGGTAGGATGTTTCCCTCATTTTACATCTCTCAACTGACCACAACAGATATGATTTAAAGAAGGGGTGTTTTAATCCCTTGAGTACAGCGATTTTCTTGAAATCTTTTAAAGAAGAAGAAATGTTTATTTCTCAACACCGGAATGTAATTGCAACAGCACCCAGTTGTACATGTACACGTGGCATGCACTCGCAAACACACACAAAAGGTGAATACAAACAAAGTAGCAAGCACTTTTCAAAGTCCAAAAGATAACTATAACTCTTGAGTCATTCAAGGTGGAAGCTGGAAATGTTGCAGTCCTGTAGATTTATTTTTGAGGAAATAAAGGTTGAAAATTTCTGGAGACAAATTTGGAGTGGCTTACTCCTTGCATTCACAGATATTTGGTTTTGCTCCAATTGAGGTGTAATTGAGCCTCTTGAGTGAACACAGAAAGAAGTCTCACAACACCAGGTAGATCCACCTCTTGAGTGAAGATCTGGCAAGTTATATAAATCAGTAGCCCCATCTCTCTGCCTAGTAGTGGATTCTAGGTAGGATTCTTACTTTGTTGAAGGGAATCTCTTCCCTTTGGTCCTCTTGTCTCACAGAATGATAACTGGGGCTGCAAACAAAATATGTGTTAATAAATGTTTTGTATCACAAGTTGGTTTCTGTCAGATGACCATGGTATCAGAATTCCCATTATCTACACAAATGGTCCCTGATAATTTGAGCATTGATACACAATGAGGTTTGAAACTTGACCATTTGGATTTATTTGTGATAAAATGACTTTTCCTTACTCCCACTATTTGGAATTGCATTCTGCAGCCACTGTGGAGTTAATCCTTTAAGCCACTGTGGAGTTACTTTGCATGGGTTTCTGTAGGTTTTTGGACAGTAGCAGCTATCCATAGGAGATAGCCATTGCGTTTCGAAGGACTACTATTTGGGATGTTCCAAAAAGTTGTTATATTTTAATGTCATGACCAAATTAGCAGGCTAACTCACAGCCTTGGGCAGTTCCATGCCTATTTGCAGACAATGAGAAACTCCTGATTCCTCCAACTCTATCTTATTTCAGCACAGATATCCATTCTTCATGTTGCTTAAAAAGCAAAGTGTCAATTTTTCCATAAATTTGTCGTGATAACAGCATAGGCATGACAAATTATATTGAAGAGCACCAAACATTAAAAAAGTGCTTAAAGGATATTCACAGTCTTAACTCCCACAACCATTTGCTCTCTAAAACTCTGTTGTAAAGCCTGCATAGACAAAGATTGTGCTGGAGCAGATGGCAAAAAATTAAAATGTAATTTAAAAATAGAAAAGTAAAGTAAAGTTAAAGTTTATTTATTAGTCAGAAATAAGGCTTACATTAACACTGCAATGAAGTTACTGTGAAATTCCTCTAGTCGCCACAGTCCGGCGCCTGTTCGGGTTAATGCACCTAACCAGAAAGCCTAGCAAGCCTAAGTGTTACACTAAGAAAATGGGAGATGGTGGTGTAGTGCCAATGGCACTGGACTAGTAATCCGGAGGCCCAGGCAAATGTTCTGGGGACACAGGTTCAAATCCCACCACAGCAACTGGTAGAATTTAAATTCAATTAATAATATCTGGAACATAAAGCTATCATCGATCAGTGTGAAAATCGATCCATTCACTAATGTCCTATAGGGATGGAATCTGCCATCCTTACCTGCACTAGGCTGTAGCGTAGATGGGGGCCAGGTTACCAACCTGCCCAGAGCTGCTTATAGTTGGATTTATTATAGTTGGATTTTAAACAGCAAACTGGAGGCTGCAGCTTAAAGAAATTAATATTAACCTGTTCAGCAAGCCAGAGTCTTGACTTAACCTCTTCACAATGATGTGAACAAAGGTGATTCATCCAGTGAATGGAAGTTGACTTTGTGTTCCGGACTGATAATGTCTCTGCCAAAATGGGTTGAAAACTGTTTATTTTTGGGGGGCTGGTGTTTGGGGAAATCATTGTCTCCATAGACTCACTGGCTGGAATTGTAGCAGGTGGGGGCCGGACCATGTATAGGTCCATTGACCTCGGGTGGGATTCTCCGGTTTTGAAGTGAGTCTGGCTGGAGAATCTTGCACATTATCTCTGCTAATAAGCGTGGCTTATCAAATGCAAATAGCCTTTGTGTATCTCTATTTGAAGTTGGTCTCTGCAGTTCCAGTTAATCTCTTGGAAGCTCCTCAGACATAACGACATGTGACATTTTCAAAACTAAGAAGTGAATTAATTTATTCACAGGCAAAGGGTCAGCCATCTTAATTATCTTCATTCAGCAAAAACATCCAGTTTAAAAAAATAAGAAATAGCAATAAGGCTAAAGTTTTCAAAAAAGTTTTGGGTTCTCTTCCATAACACTTTTGTGGTTCATGATACTCGCCAATAAAATTGATTTTTTTTCACAAATTAAAGCAGTATATTTCAACACAGACACAATAAATGATTCCTTCAAAATTTACAGCTTAGAAGCTTTAAACTAACAAATTTAGTCCAAATCGATGTGATGCAAACATTGTCATCTCAACAAAAAGTGTGTTAATTTTGGCTGCAACATGTAAAACTTTATTAAATACATGGTTGCATTTGCTGATTTGTTGTTGTGATTTAAGAAATTATTAATATGCCTGTGTGTTTCCCAAAATAATTTCTCAGTTTATTTCTTAACTCAGCACCTGACAACTGGTCTATTTGAGAAAAATCATTCCTTGGCACATATGCTATCAACTATATCCTGGTCATAATCTTTTAAGATACATCCAAAGAGTTACTCTGGCATCCACACAATCATATATGATATAACGAAGATAACCCCAAGATTTATTTTATCAGTTTAAGATTCATTTTAATGATGTACCTTTTTGTAACTTAATTTTCTTCTTATTTTCTGCCCTATAATTTATTTTAATGAAAAATCTTCTCCATCTGGAACCTTTCTGAAAGATATGATTGTGTTCTCGGTGCCTGGATTGTTAGTTTTCTTTTCCTCTGGGTCAGTTTCCTCTCTTTGGTTGTCTTCTCTTCTTGTGTGATACTTGAGAAATTCATGATGAAGTAATTCGCAGGCTTGAACTCATGTCTTCCCCTTCACGGTACTGCAAATGGAAGCTCCACCGGGGTTAGACAACCATGTTGCTTAAAATTACAACCTTGGAGTATAAACTAGGTGTTAGGACCTAAACCACCTCCAAAGCCAAGTGAAACGATACTCCTTTCCCCTTGAAGGAATTCTGCTCTGTTTTAATTTGATATTAGGTCAGGTCCTGAGTTCAGACTCGAACTTAATTTGTGCTCCATCTCTAGCAAAATCTCTTTGCAGTAAAACCACAAATTTATTGTAAACTTACAGAGAACAATGAAGAACAATTTGATGCAGTCTGCAACCTATTCCAAGAACAAAGAAAATTACAGAACAGGAACAGGCCCTTCGGCCCTCCAAGCCTGCACTGACCATGCTGCCCGACTGAACTAAAACCCCCTACCCTTCCAGGGACCATATCCCTCTATTCCCATCCTATTCCATTGAATTTACTTCCTCCACGGGTCCAGCTCAGTTGGAGTTAGTTGGACCAGTGCAATGTTATGAAAGTCACTGTAGTTGACACTAAAAATCAGGATTTATTTGCAAAATTCAGTGCATGTCAAAAAATAAATTCGTAAATTTGCACTGAGACATGACATAACACCACAACAATGAATTTTATGTCCCGAATTGTTACGATCGGTAATGGACTGCCTGAAGTGATGCCAGAATAATAACCTTCGAAAATAGATTGGAGCTTTTAGGGAGAAAAGAAACAGGCCATGGGAAGAAACAGGGAAGTGGCACTAATTGGATACCTCTGCCAATGACGGCACAGGCATGATAGGCTGAATGGTCTTTTTAAGTGTTATGGGATGAGCATCTACTCTTTAAAGTGGATGTAAATTAGAGTTAATAGTTGTAGGAAACTGAAGTTTTGAATCAATTGGCTGCAAGTAAAACATTTTGTGGGTAATAAAGGTTAGTGATCACATCAACAGAACATAAAAAATGACATTTTCATTACTGCACAATCATACGTATTGTTTTTGATATTGAAGGTGACTGTGCAGTACATTGTTTTGATCAAACATATAAAAACAAAGTACAATGGTAAGATGTGCCTGAGAAACTGGAATGTTTTAGGTTACGCAAACCATATGGTAGTAGGGCAACAACAAATAATAACAAGGATAGCAAAAACATTGTTCACAAAACAGCAAACATTACACTTGCAAATAAATTTTTTCTCTAACTCAAAGAAATGTATTGGTTTGTTGAGATATTTTATAAATACTATCATTATTTATTTGAATCTTCCTGTGTTGCCCAAAGTGTGTGGCACATGTCTCTAAGGGGAGAATGCAGTACTGTCAAAGCTGAGGGGAAATTACTTCTCTCAAAGTGTCATGAGTCTGTGGAATTCACTACACCAGAGGGTGGTGGATTTTAGAGAAATTTAAGGAAGAGGAGGACAGATTTTTAATAAGTAAGTGTTTGAAGGGCTATGGTGAATGGGCTGGAAAGTGGAGTTGAGGCTGAGATGAGGTCAGCCATGATTGTATTAAATGGCTGAGCAGTCTCAAAGGGCTAAATTGTCTACTCCTGCTCCTAGTTCTTATGATTTATTTCCTCGTGAGGTTTTCTTTTCCTAGACACTGTCCTCTTCGCCCAAATTAAACAACTTTTCCAACCATAAGACGTAGGACCAGAAGCCGACCATTTGACTCATTGAGTCTGCTGCACCATTCAAAGGGATCGTGACTGATCTGATACGATAATCCTCTTCTCCACTTATCTCCATAACCTTCGATTCTCTATCTGTCTCAGCCTTGAACATACTTATCGACCCAGCCTCTACAGCCCTACAGTAAGAAAGATTCACTACCAATGAAGTTGTTCCTCCTCATCTCTGTTTCAAATGGGCAGCCCCTCATTGTGAGACCATGCCTTTTGATCCTAGACTCTCCTACAGGGGGAAACAACCTCTCGGCATCTACTCTGTCAAACCACCTGAGAGTCTTGTATTTCTCAGTAAAGTCACCTCTCGTTCTTCTAAATTCCAATGAGTGCAGGCCCAACCTACTCAACTTTTCCTCATAAGAAATTCCCTCCATACCAGGGATCAATTTAATGAACCTTCTCTGGATTGCCTCCAATGCTGATATGTCTGAGATAAGAGGACCAAAACTGTTCACAATATTCCAGGTTGGTCTAACTAATGCCTTGCATATTTTTCGAATGACTTTTCTAGTTTTAGACCCCATTCTCTTTGAAATAAATACCAACATTCCATTTGTCTTCACTATTACCTGCTGAACTTCCATGCTAGCTTTTCATGGTTTATGTACGGTGACCCCCAAATCCCTCTGTGCTGCAGCTTTCTGCAGTTTTTCTCCACTGAAATAATATTCAGCTCCTTTATTCTTCCTACCAAAGTGAATTACTTTACATTTTCATTACATTATCTTGTTTAACTCCCTGTGAATTTGATCTTTTTTCCACTTGAGTGTGAGCTTCCAACCACGTTTCAGCGTGGCAAACCATAGAAACTTTGGATTTCTAGCTGCTCCCTCTATTCTGAATCCAGGCAGACTCAAAACATTGGGGTAAATTTTCTGGTCCCACCCACTGTGGGAATCATCGTGGGGGGGATGGAACATTTAGCAGATCATTTAAATATCCATTGACCTCAGGTGGGAATTTCTGGTCTTGGGGTGGATGCAACCAGAAAATCCTGCCCACTGCCTGTGATATTCAGTGATAGTTACAATGGTCTTTACAATGGTTTCCTCCACATCATTCTCCATGCAATCTGAATCACATTGACCTTGTATCCAGGTAGAAATGTTAATCAGCTATCCTTCAGAGCCCAACTCTCTTTCATAATGGAACTATGGACAGTTCAAAGCAGAACTGTTTGCAACCCACCATTCTCAACACTTTTTGGGATTTTGGAGACACGAAGTCTGCACTTTAATACACTAGCTGCTGCCATTGTCTCCAAGAGTAAATACCTTGAACCTTCTCCTGAGTCAAACCATTTAAGTCTTCCTTTGAACTCAAACAATCAAACCACCCAGGACTATTGTCAGGCAGACTTCCGATCAGGTCACATCACCTCCTTCATTTTACGGGCACTATCCCAAAACATAACAATCATATTAACCTGATAATTGTAACAGCAGCATCAAGTTTAATCTTTGTGCCAAATTAGTTCAGTGTGTTAAGAGGCAAGGGCTACACTCTTGAGGAATAGATTTCTGTGAAAATGAGGCCAAGTTGTATTCACATGGTTTGACAATGGCACTGAAGGTATAGTCTGTTTTTGGGCAGAGATGGGCTCCTCACATTGTCAATGGTGACATGCCTTGTGTTTCAAATTTCATAGATGGTCAACAAAATAATGTGTGACCATGAGACATTTATTGGCATCATTGTAAGCAGAATGTGTGAATGAGTTCCAGGTCACATTTAATCACCCTCACCTTTTAAAAATGTAAGTGCATTAAAAAATGTAAAGTAAAGAGGGAACTATTTCTAATAGCTTTATTGACCTTCTTCTGCTAAATGGCATTTCTAATGGCTGATAATTTGCCCTTCAGTACATAATCTGCCCACAAACTTGCTTTTAGTTACTCATTATTCTTTTCAAGGCTTTCTATAATTTGGCAGCATATCTGGTCAACACAAACCAGCAATCTGTTATGCAAAAGGCATCATTTTTAAACACCCATCATCTATGTGTGAAATGCAGAAATGTTCTTGCAGGTGCCTTTAAAAAATGGTGCCCTTTTTGATCCTTGCATAAGGTGTTGAATAGCAATCACAAGTATTTGAAATGCTGTTGGAAGTCCAGTTTTAAGGAAAGACTGATCCCCAGTGTTGGCGGAGCCCACCACATCCATATAAAGGACAAGGCTGAAGCTTTTGCAGCCATCTTCTGACAGAAGTGCTGAGTGGATGATCCATCTTCTCCTTCTCCTAATCTGTAATTAGCCACAGTTAACAAAGAGCAACAGGCATCTCTCTCCATTAGAGAGACACAATTAGTTATGTACAACTTAAGGGGAACCACTCTGTAAGCAAAGGGCAAAGCGAGGAGTCAGGCCTCCATGAACTAGCAGGGATTGAACCCACGCTATTGGCATCATCCTTTATTGCTCTGACTTTATCTTCCATGGGGTGTAATCCTTGTGCATCAAGGGCTACCCCAGGCAAGCTACCTCAGTAGCTTGTAAAGTACATTTTGTCCTCCTTAAGATGGACTCCAGCTTCTTTAAATCTCTTACCACCTCTTCTGAGTTAGTTAGGTGCTCAACTTCTTGTCGATCCAGTTCTCAAAACATCATTCCGGTATAATACAACTCGTGGCAGTGCTTGCAATAGATTTTCCAATGTTCTCTGGAAAATAGCACATTCCGATGACACACCAAAGGTTAGACGCATATACAAAAACAAACCTTTGTGTGTTTATATTGTAACAGAACCTCGGGAAGTATCGTCTAGCTCAAGTTGCTGATATATGTGGCTTGTATCCAGCTTTTTATAAGATTGGCCTCTGGCCAGCTTTGCATACTGGTCTGCAATCTTCAGGATTGGATACTTATCTAACTTGGCAGCCTGATTAACTGTTAATTTGTAGTCTCCACAGATGCGGACAGTCTTGTCAGGCTTTATTACAGGACTATCGGTCCTGCCCACTCTGTGAATTGAACCGGCTGGATAATACCTAATTCTTTCAATCTCTTCAATTCTGTGTCCAACTTTTCTTGCAAGGCATATGATACTGGTCTTAATTTAAAGTACAAGGGGTTGCTTCTGGATCTACTTGGTTTTTGTCTGGAGGCCCTTTATTTTACCTAACCTGTTGTAAAAACCATTCTCACACTTCTTCATTAACTTGGGCAGTTTCCCCATCCCATACATGGAAGATCTCCATCCAGTTTAACTTGATTACTTTGAGCCAATCACAACCCAAAAGACATGGCCCTTAGCCTGACACTTTTATTACTGGGAGATGAGCTGACTGCTGTTGATAGCTTAGAGGTAACGTCAAGGACCACAAAGAGTTCAGTGGGTAAATGCCATCCCAGTGAAGCTTTGAGCCATATAAGCTTGGTCACATAAGAACATGACTGGGCCAGGAGTAGGATATATATGGCTGCTGTTTTGCTGCAAGTCCATTTTCCCATCTGATCCCCATATCTCTTTGATCTCCCTTGAGTTCAAAAGTGCCAGTCTCAACTGTTGGCAACATTGCTGCATAAGTAAGGGAAAAATCAACAATATATTTTTTATTCTTGATTCGCTTCGAAGAATTACAGTTGAAAAGTGCCAGAATGAGAGCTGCAAATACCCATTATTGTCCTTTAGAGAATAAAACTTGCCTTTCTTGATTAGTCTTTCCTTGACTCCAGTCCACAGCCTCAGAATGACTCTACTGTCCTCCGAAATGGTCTTACAAGTCATTCAGTTGGATAAGTCCTTGACAGTAAAGACCGTTCTCCAATAATAAATGTCAGTGTTGCTGGTAATGGCCACATCCCAGAATGAAAAGAAACACACAGTGCCTTATCTTAAGGATGAGAAAAATCATCCACTGTTATTCAGTGACCTTGATGTGGAGATGCTGGCGTTGGACAGGGGTGGGCACAATAAGAAGTCTCACAGCACCAGGTTAAAGTCCAACAGGTTTATTTGGAATCATGAGCTTTTGGAGCGCAGCTCCTTCAGCAGGTGATGAAGGCAGAGTGCTCCGGAAGCTTGTGATTCCAAATAAACCTGCTGGACTTTAACCTGGTGTTGTGAGACTTCATTCAGTGACCTGCTCTGGAAATCTGTGCCTGCCCCATGAGGGTAGAATATCATTCAGCTACAATATAAGCTCACTATGAGGAAAAGCCACCTGACTAAGGTACTACAGGGCTGCTGAGACGAAAGGGCCTGTGACTCCAGCATGAGTCATTGCTTTGAGAAGGGCATTAAAGAAACAGGAAGGGTTAAATATAGGACTGTTTGATTCCCAAATGCTGATGTGCATTTTAATCCCGTCATTCTTTATCTGCCACAAGGTTTTGCATGAGGACTGGTAAACTGGGAAGTGGGATGGGAATTGGAATCACCACTTTGTTGTTGTGGGGGTCGAGTCTTCCGACAGTGCAGATCCAGTAGCAGAATACCTCATGCTTGTCGCTGCAGCATGTTGCATAGTTACAACATTTCAACAACAGAACAAGGAAGTCTGTATTATCATAGAATAATTGAATCCCTTCAGTGCAGAAGGAGACCATTCGGCCCATCAAGTCTGCACCAACAACAATCCCACCCAGGCTCTATCCCCGTAACCCCAGATATTTACCCCGCTAAACATTTATGATTGCAACACAAAATGAAAACACATGAGCAGTGAAGCATGCTGCCAATTGAAGCAGAAAGAAAGTGTGCCAAGTGCCATGTTTACATCACCTAACCTTAAAGTATAACACATATATATGAAAATATTACATACAATTACATAGATTTAATTTTATTTGTGAGCAAGATTGTCCATAAAAATAGTGAAGTCACTGGCCTGCTTCTTTTCCCCTCTACAATAATACAAACATAAAAGTAAATGACCAACATTTGAAAATATAGCAGGCCCAGGTATTAGATCAATTAAATTATGTCAGCCTTTGACAGGATAACCCTATATATTACTCAATCCACCAGAGTAAAGAGTTGATATACAATAAACTATAGACAGAAATATAAAACCATGCAGTGCTATGGCTCCTTGATGGATCCAGTTCCACATTTTTAACCAACTATATGTTTCTTTCCACATTTCTTGGTTTAGGGAAGGATTGTACCTGAGAATGATGCTATTTTACTGGTGCCCACCGTTAATGGGGGGAAAAAATGTGCTGAAATGGACAGCTTGCAAGTGAGCAATTTACCACTAATCCGTTGTACAAGCATGTTTCATCTCAGATACAGCAGCAATATCTACTCTGCAATGGTTTCCACATCAGTCATAGTCAGAGCTGAGGGAGCATTCCAGGCTTTTATCTTCAGATCAATCTTTGTGCTTCACTTCATTTGAAAAAAAATGATATCACTTGACATCCCTGAGGAAAGCCTGCACAGAGACAACTATAACATTTCCCCTCCCAGTGCCAGAGAGGTTGTCATAATGTCAAGGAGATGCTCTTTGTAGTTTGTG
The DNA here is from genome assembly GCF_964213995.1 of Mustelus asterias. Lineage (NCBI taxonomy): Eukaryota > Metazoa > Chordata > Chondrichthyes > Carcharhiniformes > Triakidae > Mustelus > Mustelus asterias. The sequence continues at coordinate 41,352,000 of NC_135817.1, forward strand.
AATTCTTAAAAGTGTTCATGATGGGCAGCGGCATTGTCATCATTTAACTTCGACCTTCTTTGTCACATTCCACTGGAAGGTGTGATTAAAAGATGAAGAGTCAATACTTGTTTCAGTACTTGGCAATGAAGAACCTGGTGAATAGGCTGCTGAAGCAGGCACTATAAATTAATTACTGGATCTTTCTTTCTTTCCCATTTATAATCATGTCACCTGTTTGATCTATTTCACATGCACCTCTCTCATTGCTGATCTTTGAGCAATGAGAGCAATGTGAACTGAAACTAGATTTATACAATTGTGATTGCTTTTCGTTTTTTAATGTGCCCCAATCATGTTTCATGAATTAAAAGCAAGGGAAATACATTCAATTAAACATTTGGTTCCACTGACTGATTAAATTCTGGTATATCAGCAGTTTGTCTTTGAGAGGTAAAAGAAGACAAACTTGTGTTTATCCAACACTTTTCACACTCACTGGATGGGCAGTATTTAATGCAGGTGGCAGTGAGATCCCCACATTGCATCATTTGGGGAAGACCTCCAGCATTAAGTACCACTCGGGCACTCAACAGGGCAGCAGCAGGCCTTCCCCAGGATCAAGAGCCCCAGAGATAAAACATGATCCCATCTGCCAAGAGCTGCCAGCCAAAGGTCGGGAACAATTAATTGAACGGCATTGCCCCCCTCCCCCCACCTTCCCCAGGAGACTGCAAGCAACCCTTGACAGGGCCTTAAGACTCTGAATTGAGGGATAAATATTGGCTAGGACACTAAGGTTAATTCCCTGCTCTCCTTCGAAATAGAGTCATTTACATGTACAATTTTGCATTTAACGAAGCAGGCAGTTGGGGCTTCCATTAAATGTTTCATCTGAAGGATGGCACCTCCAAATGGTGCAGCAGCCCCCCCCCCCCCCCCCTCCCCAGTATTTCTCTTCATATCCCTTGATGCCTTAAAGGCCAAAAATCATAACCTTAAGCAACGAAGCTCCTCTAATTTTTGAGAAGCTATGAAAGCTGACCTGGATGACTGGTTTTCTGATTTGGCTTCGTTCCTGATATATGGCATATCTCTTATTTTCATCTCACCAACGATGAAGAGGTGATTTGAAGACAAACTTAAGGAATCAGATAAATACCCCTCCTTTTAATCTTCTGAAAATTAATACAGTATAAACTTTAAAAAAGTGAAATAGAAGGTTTTAACAAGAAACACTAATTCAAGTTAACTGAAAATTTAAAACATATGAGTTTCCCTTACTCTTACGACAAATGGATGGAAAAGGGAAAACACACAACGAGCACAAATACCACTGAATTCGACTGTATTCATTTTAATATATTGGGTCTATTTTGGGGCATTGATGAGGCTCACACAAAAATTGGATAGCAACATTTCAGCTCACTAAAAACAGAAGGATGCTGAACTTCAGGCCTGAAAATAATTGCTGCAGGGGAAGTAAACCAAAATAGCTGGTAGCAGTTTGAACACCAGGCCACCTACCAAGAAGAAATTTATGTTTTTACCTGTGATGAATGTTCAATTAAAAAGCAACGTGAGTCCAGCAGTCCATAACCCTACCTGTCTTTGTTATGTGGAATTTTCTTTAACGCACACTACTTTGCTGAATGACAGTGATAGACATACATCATAATATCAAGCATTACTAAGACAGCATTGATGGAAGGGCATTGCAGATTGTCACAATATCATTATCCTCTTATTTAAGTATGCTGCCTCTATTTGGGTGTTGATGCCGGAATGAACAAAAATGAAGAGGGAAAAATGGGGAAAGATGTGATGCAACCATTTCTGTTTAACTTTTTTAAGAATTAGTATTCTGTAACTTGATTTCTGTGTCTGTGCACTGTTGGAGAACAGAGACCACTCCATCTGACGAAGGAGCAGCACGCTCTGAAAGCTTATGGTATTTGCTACCAAATAAACCTGTTGGACTTTAACCTGGTGTTGTGAGACTTCTTACTAACTTTTAGCCCCCATTAGTCTACTCAGTACAGTACTGTTAAAGGATCAGTGATAAAACAGAGGAAAATCCTATTTATACTCTCCTGCTCTCGTTGATGTCAGGCAGGTTTGGAAGCAAGAGTGGAAAGTATTGCAAGAAGGCCTTCGTCGCATTTCACATTGACGCGAATGCAGAACACAATCATCCCCTCCCTCTGTCAGTAGTGGATATGACTAGTTTCAACAGGTATTCACCATGCGAGCAGGATGCCAAGGGGAGCAGCTCTGCATCTTTGGGGGCGGGGGGGAAGAATAGGGGATGAGTCAGATGGACAGTAGTTGATTCAGTGGGGGGACAGAGTTTGAGTTGGGGGGAGCAGGAGATCTACAAACAAGTCTGAACAGCGGTATTTTCGAGAATGCCTTCTGCTGCTGAGCCTCTTGGAAGGGCTGTGGAAAGGGAAGAGAAGCGTGGGGTGGAGGCAGCACAGACGGAATGTTCTATGCAACATGCCTGGCTGCCTCAAGAGGGAGAGACAGCTGGATGACACCCCCCCCCCCCCCCCCCCCCACCTCTCCCTCTGGTGTTGACACTGATAGGTGCCAGCAAGTGCCGCAGCCACTGAGTGCAGCTCCTACGGCAATGCAGGACAGATGTCCTGGACCAAGCTCTCCATGGCAGTTGCCACCCTACCAGTGTTGACTTGGTGTGTTGGCATGTCAGCACTATCATCTTGGTCTAAAGGTGGACGGACTCCTCCATCATGCCTTGCAATCTGATGAGTGCAGCGGACATCTCTGCCTGATTTTCCCGAGCTTATCTTTGCACTTCAGCAACTGAGGCATGACCTAGTTCAGAAGTTCCTCTTCTGACTGGGACTCAGCAGATACCCAGCCTCCAGCAATCCTCTGATTGCTGGCACCCTGGATCATCCCTGCCTCCACGTGCTGTGGATCAGACTGTGTGATGTGTTCACCGGATTGTGACCTCAAGGATACTCTAGAATTAGGTCTCACCGCGGTGTGTGTTTCTCTGTTAGTGGAAGATATGGGTGAGCGCTGTATCTGTTTTTCTATTTCAGTTCCCATAAATCCTGCTTTTTTCTTCAGTTGGCCTGGAGCCGAGGCTTGTGGATCCCTTGGCTGCTTCTCAGGAGTACCTATGAAAAAAAAAATGGAGAGATCATGAGTGCATGGCAGGGGCCTGAGAAACAAGGCATCATTGTCTGATGGATTTTGCATTGCTGGATTCTCACTTGGTTCAGCAAGGGCCGCCTCACCATCAGCACAGGAATGGTCCACATCCTCGGAAGGCAGTGAATGGATCTCTCCTCAGAGTCAATGACGACCTTGAGTTCTGACATCCCTGCACAGTCTAGGATGTCTCCCTCATGTTGTGAGCCAGCTTGGCCTGTGTGAAGACAGATAGAGAGAATGTAAGCAGGATGCATGCCAGGGCAGATGATAAAGATATTTGGCATATGTGGATGGTAGGTGGGACCAATGAGATGATGAGGACATGACCCGCAGGGGAGATGACAATGTGTGTGGGAGTCCCATGTGTCGCATTGAGTGAGATCTCTGTAGGTATGGGATGGGTCTGTGAATGTGAGAGTTGTAAGTGTTGAGAAGAGAGAAGAATGACTTACCCTGACAGAACAGAGGAGACCATTCATCCACTTGTAGCACTGGATAGCATTCTTCTTCTGCAGGGCGTTAGTGCTGATCACTGCTGCCACCTCCTCCCATGCTGAATTAGTGACCTTGCTTGCAGCTTTTCACCATGAGCTTGGGTAAAGTACATCATGGTGAACCTCCATTGCATCCAGCCATATGCCTGAGGGAAGTATTGCTAAACTTGGGTGCCGAATGTTTCCTGGGTCTGGCAGCTATTGCTTCCCAGTGGCTTCTGATGTGGGCTGGCTGTGTGCAGGGGCGGCTTTAAATATGGTGTCTGGATCATTGAAGCACTGAGTTGATGGCGATATGGGCAAATCAGAGACCACATGCCAGCAATACAGCGTGAAAACCCATGCCTTCAATTTGTTTCCTGCAAATGCCACATGATACGATGAAAAATGCCGCCATTGCTGTCAGCATGCTTAACATCACTCTCCCTGCCTGAAATTGGACTTTTCCAATTTTGGATACAATTTTGCTCATTATGTTCCATGAAAAATAATGTTTGCAAGAGCCATTCTCTGTGTTCTTTAAACAACAAAATTAACACATGTTGGAAACCTGAAATGTAAAAAAAAAAGCCGGAAATGCAGAGCATTCCAAGGGTAGATCATCAACAGAAGTAATACTTCTTTCTCTTTACAGATGTGGATGTTACAGATATGGATGTTAATTTCTCTCATTCCCTTTTTTTTACTCTGTATGTTGTTTAGAATGTTTTTTAAAAATCTTCTTTGCTTTTAAGCCTTCATTGAAAAATTGTGCTTGATATTGAATCACTGTTATTGCCCGTGATAATTCAGGAAATATACAAATGTGGTTATTGAGATGTTGACCAGAATTCTCTGACCTTGCCTACCGTTGGAATTCTCCGGTCCCGCTGAGGTAAATTGAGATTTGGGCAAACGCCAAATCCTCCGTTCTCACTGGCAGTGTTGGCAGGGCATACAAGACTGGAGAATTCCGGCTGTTATGTTACTTGACACCTCAGGGACAATGTTGAAGTTAAATTATGTCCCCATTCTGAAAGACAGTCACCTGTTAGTAATCTGATGGGCTCAGTGATAATGTCTTCTTACTCAGGAATTTAATACAACTTCAACCCAATGCAGGTATGTTTGCCACATGTACAGAAGAAGCTGTTAGAATCTCCACCTAGTTTAGGACAGATTTGTGGATTGGGCTCCTCTTCGTGATGAATTAGATAAAGTTGGGCCTTATTTCACTTGTATGCACATCGAGAGCTGTGGACTTTGCTGAATGTCATGGCTATATCAAGGGTTTTGTCAAGGGTAAAGTTCATGACCCGGGTTGTGGTAGTTCTTTAGCAAAGGTGGTATTTCGTGATCCTTACAGGTTCAAAGGAAGGACTGAGTTGTTCATTGGAGTGGAGGGTATCCAGACTGGTCAGTATATCTACGATGGCAAGAAGGCACAATTAAACATTGGAAATGTCCTCCCTTTGGATACTATGCCAGAAGGTACCATTGTGTGTTGCCTGGAGGAAAAGCCAGGTGACTGTGGGAATCTTTTACATGCCGCTGGTAATGATGCCACGGTCATCTCCCACAATCATGAGACCAAAAGATGTGTCAAGTTTCCATCGGGTTGTAAGAAAATTGTTTCCTCAGCTAATAGAGCTATTGTTGGTGTTGTTGCTGGTGGTGGTCGTATTGACAAACCCATCCTGAAGGTAAGTCAGGCTTATCATTAATACGAGGCCAAAATAAACAGCTGGCCACGTGCCCATGGTGTCGCTATGAATTCTGTAGAACATTCTTTTGATGGTGGCAACCATCAGCACATAGGGAAACCATCGAGCATCAGAGGAGGTGAAGCATCTCTTCTTGCCGTATCGGTCGGTAGACTATGCTGCACCAAGACCTTCCAGGAGAAGGCAAACTGGTTTCTTAATGTATATGCAAAAATTTGCCACAATGAAAATAATTTTACAAAAAGAGCCTCGACGAGTGAAAAGATGCTCGTGAAGCTTGAATATTGATTTTTAGCTTCCGAACATAACTGTAACCCAGTGTCTCCCCACCTGTTGTAAAGGAATGACACTGAGGATTGGCTGCATGGCATTTTACTTGATGTATAGACTCCTACAGTTCATATAGGTACCACCATGTAAAAAGCTGACAGAATCAAATACAATAGACAATATCAGACAATGATTAATATACCAATTAACTCACTAAGCATAAATTTTAATGCCTGATTACATTTGATTCCTATTCCAGTAACTGAGTAAACAATATAATGATTGACAAACATATGAGTTGCAAATATATTATCTTAATGAATGTAATTAATTACTTTGGTACTTTATTGTTAGTTTTAATGAATGGTGTATAATTTCTCCTTTCAACATTAATGGAGAAAAAATATAGTGTTACATTGAATATTGTCCTGTCTAATTAGTATTAACATACTCAGTTACAACAGTGACCCAAATTTTGTTCACATTGTAAAATATTAATTTGATAAAGTTCCAGCTTGCAGTTTCCAATTCATAGCCTGAAATTTATTCTGAAGTGTGTTCTACTTATTAGTCAGCTGTATGACTATGATTGATAACAAAATTAGCTCCTCAGCTAAGGTTCATAGCACCAGTATCTCCTAAATTGTATGAAACTAACATTTCTTTTCAAGTTTAGCTTATTTTAGAATTGAAGGAGTAGTAACCTCCAATCCCCATTTAGTGGCACAAGTTTTTTTCAGATATGATGCCATCATTGGCAGTAATCCTCTTAAAATGTTCGTTTTTTTTCTCAAATGCATTCCGTGTGGAAAATTACTCCTGACGTTCAGCTGGAAACATGGGTACAATTTAATCCACCCCTCTGTGGTGGGAAACCTGGCAATTGAGCGCACTTAATCTCAAGGAACCTGCATGTCAGTCTCCTGGTGGAAGAAAATCTCCCAGGATTGAGCTGAAGTCAGGAAGGGGCCCATGCAGTAAACTCACCTGCTCATGGCTGGATGTCAATTAGACTCATTGATGAGTTAACTGACACCATTCATCTCTGAGGCCACCACAATTTAGTTGTGGCTCAGAGATTAAATGGGAGTTGGACAAGGTTCCCGTCCCTCCCAAAGGCCAGCCTTCTGGGAAAGATCCTCATTGTCAGACACGCTGTGCCCAATCGAAGCACTAACATCAGGAATGTGCTACTGAAAGATACCCCCGATCTTTTTCTCTGATATCTCCCCCCACCACCAAAATGCCAGATGTGTGCAGCTGATTCAGGAATAAATATTTCACACTAAAAATTGGTCCGGGTCTTGACACTCCTGTCACAAAAATTGACTTCAGTTTGCATTCTTTATTTTTTTTTGTTCATTGAGTGTGGGTGTCACTGGCAAAGAAAGTCAATCAGCATTTGTTGCCCACCCATAATTGCCCTTGAGCAGTTAAGAGCCAATCATATTGCTATAAGTTTGGAGTCATATGTGGACCAGGTAAGGACTGCAGATTTCCTTCCCGAAAGGACACTAGCGAACAACATGGGTTTTTATGCCAATCTATGGTTTGATTTCATGGTTATATTTACTGAGACTAATTTTCAATTCCAGACTTTTTAATCAACTGTAATTTACTTCCACCAACTGCCGTGGAGGGATTTGAACACCCGTCTCCAGAGCTTTAGTCTGGGCCTCTAGATTTCTTGTCGGGTGACGTTCCCACTGTGCCACCATCTCACCAATATATTCATCACATTGTTACGACCAACATTTCATTAAAAGTAATCTAACAACAAAAATATCATATTAGGTAACACAGCTAATTCAAAATGAGAGATATAATATGAGCAGGGTAGCAATTTATATAAGCTCAATTAATCAGTTGAAACTAGGGCACCAGGCCACATAACAGGATACAGCACTGCTATTTTCACCTTGGGGTATAATCTAGTTTGGGCAGATGGATATGATTATTGTTTCACAAAGACTTTTTAAGGTTATCATTGAAATGATTGTGAGCTTTGCCCAGGTCCGAGGTTCATGTAAAGCAGTGTTCTGAATCATGCAACAAATGGCATACATTCAGCTTCCTCAGAAAGATGATTCTTGCATATTTCATATCTCTGAACTCTGTAGCAATAATATAAATTTTTATATGTGTAACAGAATTAGACGTGAAGTTTTAAGTGTTGTCATAAAACACAGCAACAGCAAGAACTTTCCCTCCCCCCCCACCCAACATGCTCATCCTTCCCCCGCCAACCCCAGTATGAAATAGAAGTCCTGGTTGAATAGAATAAAGGCTTAAAGTGAGAAAAATATAATTATGCAACAATGTGGAACTTTAAGGCTGTGCATGAGGATGCTAAAAGAATACTGTGCTGATGGATTTGTGTAGTGCCTGTTCGGATTCCATTTAAGTTTTTGTAAGCCAGTCTGAATTTGAATAAATGACAAAGATTTCAAACAAAAACTCAACTGATGTGACCATGTGCTGATGGAGACTGGTGAATATTGCAAAAGAAAATCCCCAAAATTCAGATGAGGAAAAATAACATTGATAGCTGGATTTAATTATTCATTATTCCCAAAGCATGTTGTCCTCCAAAGAGATGATTTCTCTTTATAGCTTTGATTTGACTTAGAGTGTGATTTGTAAACAGCTATGGCATTGTACAGCATGTGTCCTGTACTGGTGGAACTGTGTCATGACTCATGATCCTCTGCCCATGCTGACAGCTTGGACCCTGGTTGGTGGTAGACACTGATACCAGAGGCCAGTGACTGTGCATTATTCATTGTTCATCACTAAGTCAGTTTTGCATTCAGTTCTCACCTGTACTGAAGATCCAATACTGCAATGACTTTAAACTGAGCTATTTTCCTTGTGTTTGATAGTACTAAAACCATAATGGTCTTATTTTCATTGTTTTTGGATGTCTGTAACTGTTAAATGTCTTGAAGGTTGAGTACCAAAATAGGTTAGTATTTCTGATGCAGGATTATCTGCAGAGTCCAATTAGTTATTTATTGTATATGTTTACAATTTGCAAGTTAGTACATACAATAGCAAATATTTCTCAGTTTTAAAGCAGTCAGAAATATTTGTTTGCTAGAGTGAGCCTATCAAAGCACTGCATCTCATGCTGTTCATGGAACAGTTGGTATGAAGGATTCTACATGCAATGCCACAAGCAGCAACTTCCTGTGAAATCAGAACATTTGTCCACAGTGTGTGAAGATAATTTCAATGGCAGCTGTCCCAATGTCTCACCTAGTGGCAAGCTCATGAATAACATTAGAATACATTTGGTTCAAGTTATCTGTCAAATCTGTCAGTTTTAGAGTTGCAATCCATTTGGAAACATGAAAAGAGGGAGTAAACAAACTAACAGTGAAAAGATCTTAAAAAGCAATTGGATGGGAATCTTTTTTAATAAAATTTGTTAAATTATCGAGTCAGGCCAAAGAAAACAAAGAACAGTGGAGTAGGCTACTGGGCCCCATGACTCTGCTCCACCATTCAGTAAGATAATAGCTGATCTGATTGCAACCTCAAGTCCACATTCCCACCTACAGTAACATCTTTCACCCCCTTGCTTATCAAGAATCTATCTAGCTCTGCCTGAAAAATGTTCAACGGTGCTGTTTCCACTGCCACTTGAGAGAGTTCCAAAGACTCACCACCCTCTGAAAGAAAGAAATTCTCCTCAACTCTGTCCTAAATGGACAACCTCTTATTTTGAAACAGTGACCCATAGTCCTAGATTCTCAAACAAGAGAAAATATCCTTTCCACATCCGTTCTGTCAAGATACCTCAAGATCTGATAAGTTTCAATTCAGTCACCTTTTGGTCTTCTAAACTCCAGCAGATACAAATCTAGCCTGTCCAACCTTTCCTCATAAGACAACCGGCCCATTACAGGTATTAATCGAGTAAACTTTTTCTGAACTGCTTCCAATACATTAACATCCTTGACTAAGAAGACAATACGATACACAATACACCAGCTGTGGTCTCACCAATGCCCTGTATAACTGAAGCATAACTCCCTACTTTTGTATTCAGTTCTCCTCAAATTAATTATAACATTCTATTAGTTTTCCGAGTTATTTGCTGTACTTGCATACTAACCTTTTGTGATTCATGCACTGGGACACCCAGATCTCAGTGCTTTGCAGTCTCTTACCATTTGGATAGTATGCTCCATTTTTATTCTTTCTGTTAAAATAGACAGGTTTACATTTTCCCACATAATGGGCAGGATGTTTTGGCCTTGCTGACGCGAGACCGGAAATTCCTGCCTGAGATCAACGGAGATTTCCGTTGCACGACCCTCGCCTGCTCCGATTCCATTGCGGGCAAGGTGGTAGATTTCCAGCGAATATTCTATTTGCCAGATACTTTCCCTCACTAAAGCTATCTAAACCCCTTTGTAGCTTCCTTATGTCCACTTTTCAGGTTATGTTCCCAACCATCTTTGTATCATTAGCAAATTTAGCAACCATACCTTCTGCCCTTTCATCCAAATCATTTATATAAATTGTAAAATATTGAATCACCTGCACTGATTCCGATGCCACTCCACATGTTGCATCTTGCCAACCAGAACATGACCCATTTATGCTTACTCTCTGTTTCCTGTTAACCAATCTTCTGCCTGTGCCACCATGTTACCCCATGTATCCGGGCCACTGGCAGTCTCCATTCTGAATTTCAGAGGCAGCTTCAGGCATTCTTCAGATAAGTTCCAACTTCTTCATGCTACATTGTTCCAGACTGACATGTTTTCTCCCTGGCGTTGCAGAGAATTGGGTGTGGAGGAAGATTCTTGTCAGGCCTTCATCTGCAAATCAGGTTTATGCTAGCTATCAGTGGGTTTCCTGATCTGCCACGGTGGGCACCAGCGGAAGGTTCTGTGAAAAATTCACATTGTTGTGAAACTGATTTTCGGACCTCCTACCAAATTGTCCCCCTGCCCGACATTGAACCCAGCAAGAGGGCATGGGATAATTCCGCCAACTATCCTGATAACATTCTATGAAATCTTCATATAAGGTACTTTTTTCCATCTTATATTTCCAGTCTTTATGTTGTTTAAAATTTTGATACTCGCTGTACCTTTCTGACGAGCTCCAATTATTTCTTCTTTGATACCCCTTCCTACCATGTGGTTACTATTAGGGAGCCTGCATTGCATTTCTCCAAATGACTTCTTGCCTTTTTCATTTGCATCTCTACCCAAACTATATCCTCGTTTCCTCAACTTGGGTCATCCATCTCTATTGCGCTAATGCAATCATTATTAGCAGAGTCACCCCATTCACCTTTCCATTACTTCCTGCCCTTCCTAAATGTCCTATACTTTTTAATATTCAAGTGCCAATCCATGTCATCCTGCAGCCATGTGTGGAATTCTCACTGCCATGGAGGCCCAGGAGCATTCAGCAGGAGGCCCAAGAAACGGGTTAATGCCAGCATGAATTTCCCACGGGATTTTCCACTGGTGCCCACCATACCAGATTGGGAAATCCGCTGGAAGCTGACATGAAACCAATTTTCATCCCCCTAATAGGATACAAATGAAGGTCCGACCATCCATACCCGGTTCTCCACAGTGCCAGCGGGAAAACATGCCGATGTGAAATATGTCTGGAATAACATGGTGTGCAAATGTCAGCACTCACCTGAACAATGCCTGGGACTGCTCCCAGAGTTTGGGATGGAGGCTGCCAGAACCGTGGAACCCAGAACACCACAGCAGCAGGAGGGGTGCATATAAAGATGGAAAATGCAGATTTGGTGTCCTGGAGGCATCTTCCAGGCAGAGAATGTTCCTGCAGATCTCTCTTCATTTTTAGGGGTCTATCTTCTTTCTTCAGTAATGGTTCAGTGATGTTGGGTACCTTTCCAATATGCAACGGTGGACTACGCGCCATCTGGCCTGACCCACCATGGAATGTGGCATAAAGTCCTCAGGCTTTCTTCCCCCCTGCCATTGTCCGCTCTTTCAACCCAGCACCCACCCCCTGAACATCCCTAAATTATCACCCCCTCCCACCTCCATCGGGGGCTCACACTAGGGCCCGCTCCTGGCACTGCCCTCTGGAGGGATTCACTCGACTGTTTCTCATTTGGCCAAACCTGTTGTGAACCTTGCCGACCAAGTATAAATATTTAGTGAGGGGGGGGGATCATGTGGTGGGGGACATGTAATTAAATGAGATTCCTGCCCTTTATGGGCAAAAGCCTCTTGACCTCACTGGTGAAGGGTGGGGAAAATGAGCAAATGCGATCTCTCCAAAGGAAATTGCATTTCCTGAGTCTCTCTGGGTTTTCCGCCTGCGTCACCATTCTCTGGTGCTGAATGCGGGCTGAAAACCCCCCAACAAGCTATTTTTAAAATTGTGTAATGTATACAGAATGATGGATGCCTGTAAGTGAGTGACATACAGTAATTCAATCTCACAGTCCAGTTTAAAACTTCTTGAATCCTGAGATTGAATTATTGTTTGTAATTGATTGACAACCATCCAGAGCTGTTCATAATGCTCATATATTGTTACAGGTCGCCAGTTCTTTAGTTGCATTGTGCATCTTGAGGGTGAATTTTAGATTTTGTGTGTGTGCGTATAGGAAATGCTAGGATTAATAACTATTTAACATACACATGCTCCTAGTTTCCCTCCCCTCTGTTGGGATGGTGGTGGTTAATGGAAACTGAGAGATGTAGCAAACATCATGAATTTAGCAGTTCTGTCAGAAACAATTAGTGTGAGCTCGATCCACAATTAAACTGCCCTTTGTACATTGATGCAAAATTGTCAAACTATTTCCAGAATCAGGTCACTGATGCATTTCCCAAATGCGTGAATTCAGGAGTTATAATACCGCCTCATATCACATGACTTTGTAGTGTTTATAGTGTAACTTTAGTCTGATGGGAAGTAGGATGTTAAGGTTGTCCAGGTAAACCATTGTCACACTTGAGAACTCATTATATCTCATTTGTAAATTTACCAGCAATTTTCTAACTTACAAAAAATAGTTGCTCTTTTGTTCAAAGTAAAACTCAGAATGAGATACAGTCAACAGCGTTCATCTGACAGATGACCTGATTCCATTTTTGTAATCCATAGATACTAATCAGAGATCACGAAGTGTGTATAAATGATGTTTGGGGTAATTCATCTACTTGTTACAGGTAACGTTATTTTTACTTGTTACAGGTAACGTATTTTTTGAACTATCATAAGTTTTAATATTTGGATTATTTTAAATTAACGGGATATAAAATTAGGACAATATTGCTCACGTTATTTTTTTTACTTAGTTAACAAGAGACACTCCCAAATTTTGACAATTATGAGCATAAAATTATCAGTAATTAGTCTTCAAGAAAAATGTGTTTGGATAGTCACCAAGCTATTAAAACAACATGAAGTAAGAACATGTAAAAATTGAATGCCATGCAAATACATTACACAATAACTCAGTGACATAATGGGTTTATTTGCATTTTCAGTACTGTCATGCCTGCAATAACATTTGCAACCTTTTCACCATCTTGTTTGCATGACTAAGTTGAAAAGAACACTTGTGAATTTGAAATTTAAAAATTTGATCAAGTCTGGCCCTCCAGTATCTTACTCTGTGTGAGCAGATCTGAGTCTTCAGTTTTGCTATCCATAAGTAAATTCTTATTTCTTTATTTGTCGATCCAATGTAAGTGGTATTCTCCACTCCTTGTAGAGCCTTAAACTGTTGTTGTAATTTAAAGCAGCATTTTACCAATTAGATGCTATTGTACAAAAGCAATATTAAATTGTACACTTCAGATAGAAATAGGAAAACACATTATACCGTGATTTTACCTAATGACAATTAATGCCTTTAAATGTCACTTGATACTTTCCAAAGATTTTATTTTCCATCAGTTGTTATTGGTTGCTGATTACGATTTTCCAATTTATCTTTTTTCTGGAGGTGGGCTTTTGCATTCATCATTCCAGAGGCATTGTTCCACCCCCAGATGACTGCATGTGATCAGGTTATCAAATGTCAACAGTTATTCAACAGTAGAAAGCATCACAATTGATCAAACCTAGCATCCATCGACACTCATTAAGAGAGTCACTGGATATCAGTTAAGAGTAAAACAGCAGGCTGAATCTTCCCTTTACCTCTGGATGCTGTGATAAACTCTGTCCTACTTGTGCACCATCAACACAATAGTTTATATTTATATTATGCCTTTAACATAATAAAACATCCCAAGGCACTTCACAGGAGCATTGAAAAAAAATCGACACTGAACCATGAAAGGTGATGTGAAGGCAAGATGATATAAAGCTTGATCAAAGAGGCTGATTTTAAAGGAGTGTATTAAAATCGGCAAGAATTAGAGAGGCAGGGAGATTTAAGGAGAGATTCTAGAGGTTTGGGCTTAGGTACCTGTAAGTATGGCCACAAATAATGGAGTATTGCAGTACTTATACCAGTTGAGAATCAGACTGTTTGCCTGCCATGCTACTCACTGTTCATGATGCAGACATTTCATTAAAGGAACCGTACGCACCCAAGAGTCAGCACATTGGAGAGAAGTGAAAATTGACTAGAAATGTACAAGAAAAAAAAAGTAACAACTCTGTGTGCAGCATTAAGTGAACAACATGGATAGAATTAAAATGTTGTCTATCCTTATTGAAATTATAAATGTCAATGACTGAGCCACAAAATACTTAGAGCCAGTAAAGAACATCTGCATCTACAGAAAGGTTTGAAATTATAAAAGATCAATGCTGTCATTTTAATCTATCCCAGGTTTGACTTTCAATCTCCTTCCACTAATCAGATTGACTCTGATCATTGAGTTTCTGACCTTGAAATTAGAAACCCAACTGAATCATTGCACCATAAATCTCTCTGAAATAAAAAAAAAATGTCTGCATGCTGAAACAAAAAGAAATGCTGCAGTGTCCATGGTCAGGTTCTTTTCTATTATCCCACATAATGCAGTCACATACAGTTTTAAAGTGCAGCTTGGAAAGAGAGATGGGCTTCCTTGGAACCTGCTGTCCTTTGGAATGGTAAGGACAGAAGGTATTTTGTGAATCTAAGTGCATTTTATGATATTTCTGTTTGAGTTCCCATGCAAAACATAGCTTTTAAATAAACTAATAATTTAATTTGGTGCTTAGTTCTGAACAGTTAGTCACAGCTTCTTGCAAAATGAATATTGGCTCCAGCGAGTTTTCTACAGATAAACCGAAGACTTGGCACGTTTGTAGTTGCTGTCAACATGTGGACAGCAAGAAATTTCCATCCTTTCTTAAGTTGTCAATGTGTGCATAAATATTCTTATTGTGACATTCTCATGTCTTAAACATGCGCAAATAAGGAAGAATTAAAAAGTCAATCATTAAAACCCAAGATGGATGCCAGCTTGACACTTCATTTTCAACTTGCTATATGTGTGTAAATTGGCATTTTGGATTGGCCTTCTGTTACATCTCCCATTTTCATAATTTCAATGGAATTGAATGGGATGCTTTCTTTGGCCAGTAAGCAAAATTGTACCCCAAAGAAGGGACAAATGGAATACACATTTAACATTGTCTTTGAGTTTTACAAAATATGGCCGAATTATTGCTGTTAAAACAAAATTAAACATTATGGCCAGTGATTTAATAAATATCTCAGAAGGGAAAATGAGGACTCGTTTCATCCAACTGAAGTGATAGATTATAAGACCTACCATAGATTTTCAGATGTGGCACATGTCAGTACTCAAAGTTTTCACAATCTCACCACATAACAGCAATCTCATTAACTTTGTTGCTTTTTAATTCCATGCCGAATTTGCATTCTTGCATTACAATCTTGTTTTTTAACATTTATCTTAAATATGACATGCAAAAAAACAACATTGTTCTCAAACCATATGACCAGGACCATTAGCCCCATGTTGTGATGATACTTGCCTTTAAGAAATGTACAACAAGTGGCAACAGGAGATTTAACTGCTTCAACTAGTGAAGAATGCTAGATCCTATGTGGGGAAATGAAGAGGGAGGGAAGATGTGTAATGGATGAATAAAAGAGAAGCAACCTTTGCCCTTTCAACCTACCTTTTTTTGGCTTTGTCATGAGATAGTTTTCATTCTAAATACCATGTGATGTAAAACTTGTTCCTATGTATCAAGCCTGATTGTCCTTATTACATGCTTTCCTTGTACAATATATCAAACCTGATAAAAGTTTAACCTTTAAGTCCTCTGCAATTTGTAGAAAGAACCAGAAACCGAAATTGAAAAACTGATTAATTTAACCATAGGCTAAACAGGTTGCTAGGTAACAGTGTCTAGTAGCAACATCTTATAAGTATTGGCATATATTAATTGTCAATTCGTCAAAGGGTTAATGTAGTTGATATTGTGTGCCCATAATTGAGGTTTTTTGGTTTAGTATGATTGAAAGTATTTATCAAGTGTGTAATTTAAGGAAGAGAAAGTGGTGTCCAACAAAAATGATGGAGAAAATTTAGTTGCAGTTCAGAAGGACCATGGCATTGGCAGAAAAACATTATCTATCTGGCCAAGGAATAATTGTATTTGTCATGTGGATGGCTGCAGAAAATGAGGGAACTGGAGCATTGGTGCATCCTTCCCCATGCCGTGCCCCATACCTTCAATTTAATAGAGGAAATACAGACAATACCCAAACCCAAATGATCAGAATAGTCTTGAACACTATTTCATTCTACCTTATATTGCTATGAAACAAAAGTTCCCCAGTTCTAATTTTCTGATGGGTTTGCACAAATATACTATTTTCACTGTTTGGTCATCATTTTTTTAAATTTAATTCATTCATAGGATGTGGACATCATTGGTAGGTCTTTACCCAACCCTTCTTGCCCTTGGGAAGATGGTAGTGAGTTGCCACATTGAAAAACTGAAGTCTGTCTATGTAAATCCATCTATTATTCATGTAAATTGAGTCTGTGTCTTTATAAACTCTGTTTGTGAACAGAATTCCCACTCACCTGAAGAAGGGGCTTAGAGCTTCGAAAGCTTGTGTGGCTTTTGCTACCAAATAAACCTGTTGGACTTTAACCTGGTGTTGTTAAACTTCTTACTATGTAAATCCATCCACAGTGTTAATTAGTAGGGATTCCATCATTTGATGAGCAACAATGAAAGGATGATGATATATTTCTTAGTCACAATGGTGTGTAACATGGTGGAAAATTTGTAGGTGATGGTATTCCTATGCACTTGCTAACCTTGTCCTTCGTGACAATGGATCCCGACCGGCATAGGTTTGGAAGGTGCTGTTGAAGGAGTTGCTACAATGAATCTTGTATCTGGTACACACTGCAACCATAGTGCGTCCACGGTGGAGGGAGTGAACCTTTAAGGTGGTGCATGGGGTGCCAGTCAAGCAGGCTGTTTTGTCCTGGATAATGTTGGACTTCTTGAGTGTTGTTGGTGCTGTGTTCGTCCAGGCAAGTGGAGAGCATTCCAACAAACTCCTGACTTATACCTTGCTGATAGTGGAAATGATTTGGGGAGTCAGAACGTGAGTTACTCACCACAGAATATCCAGTCTATCATTGTAGCAACAGCATTTATTTGGTTTTCCAAGTTTAGTTTCTGGTACTCCCTGAGATCTTGATGGTAGAGCATTCAACAATGGTAATGCTGCCCAGTTGGATTTGGATATTAGCCAGCATTAATGTGGCCTGAATGTCACTTGCCACTTACCAGCCCAAGCCTGAATGTTGTCCAGGTCTTGCTGCACACAGACATGTACCGCCTTATAACCTGAGTAGATCAGAATGGAACCAGACACAGTACAATCATCTGTGTCCATCCCCACTTCTGATCTTATGATGGAGGGAAGGTCATTGATGAAGCAGCTGAAGATGGTTCATCCTAGGACACTCCCTGAAGAATTCCTCCAGTCATATCGTGGGGTTGTGATAATTGGCCTTTGATAACCATAACCATCTTTTTTTGCACTTATAATCTACTTTGAACTACTTATAATCTACTTTGAACTGTAGATGTTTGCAAGCTAACACCATGTAAAGGATAATAATTATTCACAGGTCATCCCACAGTCAAATTAAGTCTCCTCAATTAGCACTAAACAGACTTGATACAAGGGAAAATTCATCAAGTGTGAATTCAGTTCTGATGACGGATTCAATCTGAAACACAAAGGGCAGAATTTTCCCATCCTGCCTGTGGTGGGTTTTATGACACGTGGAAGTGGAGAATTTGGTGAGAGTCAAAAATTTGGATTTCCACTGGCGTTAAGAGTTTGTGATGCTCCTGACAACTGTTTACTGGCTGGTTGATGGTGGAGTGGGTATCTCGCTGACTAGAGACATGAACACTATTTGCACTCATCACCATCTCATGAATGCTCATTAAATATGCTTCTCACCAGAAATATGTGGCACCTTCTAATCTTGTGTTATGCCAATGGGAAATCATGCCAGTCTGGGTCATGTTTGAAAAAGAGTGGCATGCAATGTTCAGAGCTCACTTCTTTCATGACACGGAAGTGAGTGTAGCATTCATAGCCTACCTGCAGGATGTTCTGCTGGGTTTATTGTGATGTCAGTGGAATGCCACACTGCTGGGTGTGTAGGGTTGGTCTGTTCCTGGTGAGTGCCCCCCCTCCACTCCCACCCCTCCTCCTCTCTCTCACTGCCAGCCCCTTGCAATGCCTTCCTGCCCCTGTGCAGTGGTACTCAGGCAGGACTGTACTCAGAGACCAGAATTATGACTGGGGGAGAGGGGACTGGGGTGAAGATAACAGACAAATGGGGGGTAAAGGGGCAAGAAGGCATCGCAAGGGGTTGGGGGGCAGGGGGAATGATGGCAGAGGGAGATTGAGTGGTAGGGAAGAGGGTGTAGGTGTGGAATAAGAAGGATGGGTCACACACAGAGTCATGAAGGAAGGGGGAGATTCTCTGGCCCCATGTGTCCATGCGCAACTCATAGCCAGAGAATCTTGTGAGAGGGGCTGTTATGCAATTTGCACCGGGGAGACCCCCTTTTGGGATTGTCCCCACCCCCATGGCAACATAATCTGGTTCACACACAGCGTGGGCGTGAATCAGATCAGCATATTTAAATCTTAATTTAAATATGCATTTCCGGGTTTTAGTCGGATTCACCCAGATCCCAGTATTCACCGACCCACCACTACAATGTGAAGTTGGCAGGAATCACTGCTGGTCTTCACAAATGGAGACCAGGCATGATGGCCACATGGTTCGGCGGCGGGGGGGGGGGGGGGGGGGGGGGGTTGATGCTTGTGCTCAGAATCCATTGGAATCCCAGGTGGTCAGGGACATACATGGCTGGGCAGTGCCTATCCTGAGTCACCCTCAAGTGCCTCACATGTTCAAAGGGACTGATTGTCTGCAGGGATGGTGGTTTGGAGATGAGGGGTACCCACTGAAATGCTGTCTTGTGACACCTGGTGTTGGCCTCAGAGTTCCTCAGATGAGAGTTACAACACAGTTCATAGTGACAGACAGTCGAAAATTGAGCAGACCATTGGCATCCTGAAGGTGTGCTTCCGATGTTTAAACCATTCAGGTGGCAATCTGCTGTATATCTCAGTCATGGTCTCCCGCATCATTGTGTGTTGTGCCCTTCATAACCTGGTGCTGCAAAGAGGTGAGCCTTTGCCGGAAAGAGAAATTGAGTAGAATGAGAGCTCCTTGGAGGATGAAGGGCAGAAGGGCATGGAACCTGAAAAGGCTGATGGGGGTAAGCTTCCAAGGGATGATTCCATTAAGGAAGCACAAAATAGAGGACATGCCTATGCTACTTTAATTGCCACTCGATTACAGGGGAAGTAAAGTGAAGATAATAAGAGATGCCATATTCTTCCTGTTCCTTAATGCCATTCCATTGTATTGAGTGATGTTCAGTCACACCAAGACCAAGTTCAGCATTCAGACCTACACCTTCTAGCCTCATGATACATCAAGCCATGACCTCTGAGAAAGTCAGTGGTGAACTTTGTATGCACTCGCTCTGGAAAGTGAAAGTTGACACCACAGCAAGAACACTGCATCCACTAACTTGATGCAGTTGTCACCACATTGATGATAAATTACAGTAGCCAGTGAGATGAGGACATGGTTGGGGATATCATCCTCTTGTCCAGGTCTTGTCCTTTAGTACTACCACCGAGGAGATGCAACTGCCTCTAATCCTTCAAGGCTGCTGAGCTGCTTCATACAATGGTGTGTCATGAGCAGACACATGTGACAAATGCATGTAGCACACATTTCTAATAAAGATTTTAACCCATCTACCTGACAAAACACAAAGATCCGGCAACTATCTTCAGTACAGTTGACATCACATGAATCTCAAAGAAGGTTAAATCTCACAATAAGAGGATATGTATGTAAATAAACAGGTCTCTAATTGAACAAGCCACTCACATGAAACAAAAGGTATTAACAAAAGTGCAATCTTTATAAAGTGGTTGCACAACTATAACCAAAGTGATTTCAGTATTTCTTAATTTTCTTAACCCTACCACTGTGCTTTGGTGCAGCCCCAACATCTGCAGTAGAGGTGGAGATCATCTGCCACCAACTGCTACATCCTGCCATCTGTGATTAACTTGGCAATGTCCTCTGGTTGCCTGAGGCCTGGAGGGCCCTGGCCTGATAAGGGTCTCATGCTCAGGGCAGATGTACCCTCCTTGGTCAGAGCAACTGGAATGGATGTGGTCACAGGCAGAGAGGATTCTGAGTGGCTGGACATCCTTGATGTGTCCTGAGTGGAGACCTGGGAGTGTCAGCTGATGCTGTTCCTCTGTGGATGCCCAAGGACCGCTCCCTGACACCTTGTGAAGAAGGGGCACTTAGCGAGTGGTCAAAATGTCCCAATCCCTTATAGCCTAGACACTCATCAGTACTGCCAGTATATGTGACTATGGAGTCAAGGACTGAGCCCAAATCCAGCAAAACTACTGGACCAACGTGTCCATGGTGGTCACCAACCTTCCCATGGTGACCTTGAAACACTCACATGTTGGAGCTACAACATCAGAAGGAAAGCAGATGGAGTCCTCCATCCTTCTCTCTAGTCTGCTTAGTGACTGTTACATCTGTGCCTAATGTTCTGTGGCATTTGCATTTTCAGCATTGTGTCTGGCAAATCACAGAGGTTCATCATCTAACTCTGATTGAGTGGGTGACTGATCTCCAGCAGCCCTCTGAGTGCAGGAGACCTGGGCTGCCCCTGCTTCCAACTGCTGTGGAGACATGTCAGTGAAGTTTTCTCCAGCAGGTGAGCCTGAGCCTGACTCACCGAGATGTGTGTCTCTACGCTGGTGAAGGGTGCAGGTGAGTGCAGTGACAGTTCTTCCTAGGTCGCTTCTTCAGGATCCTCCCCTGAGGTGGTCTGGGCACTGTGGCTTATGTTGGCCCTTCACATCTGCCTAGATCTGCTGGTGCCTGTAACAGCGAAGATAGCTTTAGTTCATGAGCAGGCATAAAACGAGATTGCATGTCACTCACTGTGAATGTCAAGATGTGAAGAATTCATGAAAATATCATCCATACTAGATCACTGGGACAAGCTGATCCCCCCTTCCCTTAAGGAACACCTTTAGATATATGCAAAGTGAGTCATGGGGAGTTTGTTTTGAAGGCATGTAGTTTTGGTACTCAAGGGTAAAAGAATTAATCAAAAGGATCTGAAATTATAATTTACTCTCATTGACCTGAGGGTGTTGTTCAAAAAATGAATTGAATTTCAATTGGTTTGAAGACATGCTACAGCTATCTATCACTGTGCTATGTCTGGGGCAGGAGCAGTGCCAGATATATCTTCAGGCAACTGTCCCTTGTGTTACCGAAGAAAGTATCAGATAGCAGGTGGATGGGAGGGGAAGTTGAATAGATGAGTTTTCCTGGGACTGGTCACTCATACTTCATCTATGGTGTCACTTCAAGGGGAGCCTCTGTCAGGACCCTGTAGAATATATGTTTGTCCTCTCTGCTGGCATATGCAGCTTGGTAAACAGTAAGACAACAAGATAGTTTTTTTTAAAAAAGCTATCCATTTAAATTGTTAATGTGCTCTCCTTTTTTCGTGTTTTTCTTTTCATCCTCCTCGCGCGGGGGCATTTCTCAATCAAGAGCCAGGAAGGCGATCTGATCAAAGCTTCCTTTGTATTGTTGAGCTTCCTTCAGTGAATATGGTACAGCTGCAGCTGAACCCTGTCACTCCATTTAACCTCCTCCGCTTATGCTTCTGGAGTGCCGCAGTTGAGATGTTATTGGAAAAACATTTCCTCTGTTTCCTTTGGTAGCCAAGTAGTAACAGCATGATGAACATGTTTATTACTTGGCTATAAAACAGTGTCAGGAAAACCTTCTTCCTCGTGTCGCAAATCACTGCAACAAGAGACCAGGAATTGCTTAGGTTCGATCCCCAGATTTTGCTGACTTAGCTGGTCTCAGCTGGGTCAGTGATGAGAATGCGATGAATGCGTTTAGTATTCCCTGAGAGGAGCAAAAATCAGCTGCAGTTCCTGGCTCTGTTCGCTACTCAGTGATCCCTGCTAGAAAGGGCATTTGTTTGGACATTGATTGAAGGAGGGTTGGATTCATCTGTGAGGCCTGTTGGTAATTGAATGATCTGTCCATGAATCTGCTCTTCTGTGAGTGGAAGGGAGTAAACTACACCTTAGCAGCTGTCAGCAATTTCGGAAGAAACTGCGGAGACATTGAAGAAAAAAGAACTATGACAGAGGCAGATGACAAGCCCTTGAAGATTTTACCTTTGTGCCGTGTGGAAACAAATTTCTTCAGCAGCGATGCAATTACGCACTGCAAGCAACTGATGTCGCTATAGGGTGGCACATAAAATAAGTGAATTACTGTTTGATTGACTGCGCTCTTACTGGATTAATAACTCAACATTGAATCCTTTCGTGTCTTGTAATTTCTGCAGTGTTACAGCCTGTGATTTTCTGACACATTACACAGACTTGAGATCTGCTGCCTGTTGCCTACAGCTGAACAAAATATAAATCAGGAAGCACAGTTTAATTCGAGCCAGAATCATCATTGCGAAAGAAAAGTGGGGATTAGGTAGTGCGCAAATTGCTCTCAAAAAGAACTTTAAAACTTACAACATCGAACACGGACCAAACAAAATGTGCAACTTGCCTAAAGCTCATCTCGCCCAGGATAAATCTGAGCTCCACAATTTATCTAAGGGGGGTGATCCATTTTTGATTAGATGTGGGTTTTCTGCCATCTTGTGGCCACTGATTATTTTGACAAGGACGTGCTGCCTTCTGCTCACTGTCTCAATTCAAAATAGACCTAACAATTGAATGAAACACGGGACGATTTTGTTCACGTGGTGATATGCAGATTTATGCAGTTAAATTTTCAATTTAAGTTCCTGAAATATATAGGGCTTATCACAATTCTGCAAAAATAAACAGACCCACAAATCCTGTGTGTTTATAATGAAGGATGGGTGCACAGCAGTGAAACTGTGTGATACGGAGGTTAGTCTGTGGGCTGAATTATTGTGTTGCAGTAGGTCTCCCGATGTCTGTGATTAATTTTATATTTTTCATCCTAGGCAGTCCCTCGGAGTCGAGGATAGAATTATAGAATCCTTACCGTGCAAAAGGAGGCCATTTGGCCCATCAAGTCTGCACCGACCACAATCCCACCCAGGCCCCATCCCCTTAACCCCATCTATTTACCCTGCTAGTCCCCCTAACACTAAGGGGCAATTTAGCATGGCCAATCCACCTAATTTTGGAGTGTGGGAGGAAACCGGAGCACCCAGAGGAAACCCACGCAGTCACGGGGAGAAAATGCAAACTCCACACAGACAGTGGCCCGAGGCTGGAATTGAACCCAGGTCTGTGGCGCTGTGAGGCAGCAGTGCTAACCACTCTGCCACCGTGCCACCCCAATGACTGTTCAATGAGTGGATGACTGTCTTCAGCAATTAAAATGAGTTTTCAAGTGACTGAGGAGTCCAATGCGCGACCTACATTCTCTGTCACAGGCGGGGCAGATGGATGACCAGGTGGGAGTAGTGTCCAGGTTGCCAAATGCTCTTTTCACTGACGTCTTTTGGCTTGAGCTTGCTCTCCGTGATGAAACCTGAGGTGTTCAACTCCTTTCTCTCCACCACAGGTGATCTTGTGCCAGGGATTCCCAGGTGTCGGTGGTGATGTTGCACTTTTTCAAGAAGGCTTTGAAGGTGTCCTTGAAGCATTTCTTCTGCCCTCCTGTGGCTCGCTCGCTCTGTCGAAGCTCTGAGTAGAGCACTTGTTTCGGGAGTCTCGTGTCAAGCACATGAGCAAAATGGCCCACCCAGTGGAACTAATCGACCGTGGTCAATGCTTGGATGCTGGAGATGTTGGCTTGAGGGAGAACACTGATGTTGATGCTCCTATCCTGATATGGATTTGCAGGACCTTGAGTGGGTAACGCTGGTGGTCCTTCTCCAGGGTTTTGAGGTGCCTGATGTACATAGTCCAAGTCTCTGAGCCATTTAGGAGGGTTGGTATCATTACTGTTCTGTAGACCATGAGCTTGATGCCAGGACTGAGTTCCTGATACACTCTCTTCTTCAGGTGACTAAAAGCTGTGCTGGCACATGTTTAATGTCTACCCTTGTTGACAGTAGGCTTGCAAGTTATGGAAAGTGGTCCACATTGTCCAAAGCCTTGTCATGGATTTTGATAACTGGGAGGGCAGTACTGTGCAGTGGGGACAGGTTGGTTGGGGACCTTTGTCTTATGGATATTTAATGTAGGGCCCATGCTCTCATATCCCACAGTGGAGGTATTGATGATGGCTTGGAGCTCGGGTTCCAATTGTGCACAGACAGAAGTATCGTCTGCACATTGTAGATCAATTACAGAGGTTGGGTTTGGATTTGGCCTGCAGGTGGCGAAGATTCCTGTTTGTTCTGCACTTTAGCACCATTCCAGTGGAGAGCTTGCTGAGGCTGAGATGGAGCACTGTAGCAAGAATTACACCTTCCGAGAGATCTGTGTCCTTTTCAACTCTTGTCACTGAAGGCACCAAGGAGAATCAGCTTGTTGCCCGTTGGTTCTTGGGCCAATGATTGTTTGAGGCTGGAGTAAAATTCCTCTTTCGATTCATCTGTCGCTTCCAGTGTTGGTGTGTAGGCACTAAGGGCTGTAGCACACTGGCTCTGGGCAAGGATAAGCTGAAGAGTCGTGAAACATTTGTTTATCTCACAAGAGGAATCTCTGACATGAACAACAAGTTTGTTTTCAATGCCAAAGCCAACTCTGTAGCGGCGGGATCTTCTTCTGGTTTACATTTCCAGAAGAAGGTGTAATTGCCACCTTGTTCCTCAATGTGGCTTTTCCCCTGTCCATTGGGTCTCACTAAGGGCAGCGTTGAAAATTTTGAAATGCCTGCGCTTCTGGACAACGATAGTAGTAAGCTTTTTCAGTCTGTTGCTGTTAGGGTGGACCATGCGGGTCCTGACATTCCAGTTGTAAGAGGTGGAAGATGCCTGTGTGTGAGCTCTTTTAACGTGGGGTTGCTGTTGCACACTAGCTACCACATCGGCTTGACGGAGCAAGGCCTTGGTCCAGTGGCAAGAGGTCCACGATGTCTGGAGACCAGGCTCAGCTGTATGGGCCTGAGACACACATGCCCTCCTACCATCCTACTTTCTCCTTCCCAGAGGACCTCTCTCCCTGGGATTCATAAAGTAGAGTGGCAGCCTTATGAGGGTGGTGCTGGCCTCTCACTGTTAATGACCGCATGGCTCCTCTGTTGCTGTGAATGACCCACTGTTCCTTTCCCATTGTTAGTGGCTCCATTGCTCCTCTGTCGCTCTTAATAACCCGGCTGCTCCTCTCTCACTATCCTGGTTCGTGGTCACGGCCCCATATTCCTCTTCACCCACTCTTCTAAGTGATGATTGTCCTAATATAGTTTCTTTATGCTGCTATGGTGGTGACTCATTGATCAGATCCTGAGGCTCGTGTTTAAGCAAAAACACCTTTGCTGATGGGCTTTAACTATTGTTCCGAACATAGTCTTGCATGATTTTTCTCCCACCATACAGGCTAGCTGCTTACAGAGTGTTCTTCTCGACTTTTCTCTGACCATGTGACTACATACATCACACTGTGGGTGATACCACACTCCAGTCCCATGTTTACACATGCTTTGCTAAGCGCTTAAAATTATAATACATGCATGCACATATCATCACATCCCTTTTTTGAAAATCTTCCTTCTAACAGCGGATGCAATACAATCTTTGGTTCCAAACACAATACAACATGGTGTTAAGTCTTGCTCTGCTGAGCAACTGTAAATTATAATGCATGCAGGCACATATTACCATAGTGGCTACTGTCACTGGGTTCTCCTTTCACCCACTTCTCATAATTTTATTAGGCTGTACTCAAAACAAGGGATAGTCTCAGCATTGCCAGTTGATATTCTTTTCTGAATAATCCTTAATTATTCACTAATTATCTACTAATTTCACATTTTAATGTCAGTTCACTCCACGTCTTTTCGTCCGATATAAATTAACAGCTGCTGAAGCCATGGCCAGGATTTTATGGCACCACCAAAGTGTGTCTTCCCTGGTGGATGCAGCAAGCCATTTAAATTTTCATCTCCTTGAGTGTAGCCCCAACAACACTTGAGAAGCTTGATGCCATCCGGGACAAAGCAGCCCACTTGATTGCTACCCCTTCCACAAACATACAATCCCTTCACCACTGATGAACAGTGGCAGCAGTGTGTACCATCTTCAAGATGCACTGCAGGAACTCTCAAGGTGCCACAGGCAGCAGCTCCCAAACCCTCGAGCACTACCATCTACAAGGACAGCAGCAGCAGATACCTGGGAACACCACCACCTGGAGGTTCCCCTCCATGTCACTCACCATCCGGACTTGGAAATATATCACTGTTCCTTCACTGTCACTGGGTCAAAATCCTGATATTCCCTCCCTGACAGCAGTGTAGTTGTACCTACACCACAGGGTCTACAGTGAACTAGGAATGGGCAATAATTGCTGGCCTAGCCCACATCCAGTTGAATGAATAAAATAAATTCAGTTCAGCAGAACCATAATATCCCGCTGGGCAGGAAGGGCCATAAAATCCTGGCCCATGTTTTTCGTGACCACATTTTGGCCATACTTGTGGGAAAATCATATTCTGCTCATCTGAGATTAGATGACCAGTGCATTGCCCAACTCCTCATGACCTCAGAACTAAATCTGTAATACAGAAACCTTTGTTGTAACTTGGCTGTTTTTTAAAGTTTCTTTGAGGAAAACCTATTCATGCAGGCATGAAATTCCATTCTCATAAGTTTGTGCTTCAATAGAGCATGGTCAAAGGTTACAAAGTAGCAGGGACTTAGAGAAAGTAAACTGCCGAGTGATGAGAGATCATGTACAACTCACACACAGGCCCAATTGGGGATTGTTTCTGTTATAGTGGCCATGAAGGACATGAGGCATTATTAATTGATCTCCCCACAGGCTTTGTGGAATATGAGTTCCCCTATTGAGCAAGTGGGAGCTCACCCAATGAGAGATAAATGACGGGTGTTTAAAATGCGCACTCACAGCCTGGACTAGGGTTATGTAGGTCCAAAGTACAGGCACTGATTTGTTGTAAGCCGTGAATGTGACCTTTCTTTTGTTTTAATAAAGCAGTGTTGTACCAGAGGACTGCCCTTTGCGAGGTTGTTACATTAGCGACGAAGGTGAAAAATATGTTTTTTCTTCTTCTACTCCTGGTAACCTTCATCAATGGGCGGAAAGCACGTTTCATCTCTGGTCAGAAAAGAAACAAAAATGCCATAGAGCACATGCACTACTACTTATGGGAAAATAAGAGTGAGGGAGGTAAAAGACAGAAAGTAATTTTTCTCAACATGTGGGGCCCCAACATTCAGCATAATAAAAAGCTTGACTTACCCAGGTACCCCTGATTCAAAGACATTCAGTGAACTTGTAGATTTGGTTAAAAACTACTTTGATCCAAAGCCCTCAGTCATACTCGAGGTACTGTTTTGAAACAACAGAGTGAACCCCTGAGGAACACAGTAAAGAATTTTTGGTCAGATAGCAGAAATTGGCAGAACATTGTGAATGTGGGTCATCTCTGGATGGAATGTTGAGAGACAGATTGGTTTGTGGAATGAACAACTCATTAATCCAAAACAAACAAGTGACAGAACCTGATCTGGACTTATGAATTGTTGCAAACTCCAAATAAAAAGCATGAACAATAGAAACCCTGACTATGACATCAAAGGATCTTTGAGGTGACAAACAAACATTGTCATTGATTTAACTCTTAGATGATATAAACCTGTTTCGTCTTCTCTATGCTGTGCTGTTTAATTAACATTTGTCTGTCACTGTCAGTTGAAAAATGGAAGAGACATCGCCAAATTGATATGATCACCTTTGAAGGTAAGGACAAGGTATATATTCAAAAACTTCCAAACCTGCATTTGGTTAAATCAGCGGAGGGAGAAAAAAAGACGTATTGATTTGTCAATCCAAAAAAAGCACTGCTGGTGCCATCTAGTCTGGCACCTGTGAGTGCAACACTGAGGATTTGTTTAATATTGAAGTGCCTGAAAAGTCCTGCAGAATGGTGTACACGAGCTATGTAGGTCATCTTTCTCATCCATGACATATTAGCAATTATATTCCCCAATGGCAGACACAGTTTTAATAAATCCTTCTTTTTGTACTGCAAAGCACAATTAGGCCAGCTATTCAGTTTGTGTCATTGGGAAGCTGTTTCAGCTTTCCATCAAGTCAGATTGTGCAATTCAGTCACAAAGTTTTTGGAAACAAACTTAAGTAGAATTTTGGGGGAAGCATTTGATAGACTATCATAGAAAGAAATCATAGAAACCCTACAGTGCAGAAAGAGGCCATTTGGCCCATCGAGTCTGCACCGATCACAATCCCACCCAGGCCCTACCCCCATATCCCAACATATTTACCCACTAATCCCTCTAACCTACGCATCTCAGGACACTAAGGGGCACATCTTTGGACTGTGGGAGGAAACCCATGCAGACACGAGGAGAATGTGCAAACTCTGCACAGACAGTGACCCAAGCCGGGAATCGAACCCAGGTCCCTGGCGTTGTGAAGCAGCAGTGCTAACCACTGTGCTACCGTGCTGCCCAGGAATGTTTTAAACTTCAATTTTTAGTAATTTGATAGCTACTTAGCTCTCACCTAACATGTAAAATGTAAGCAATATTTCGAAGCTAGAGCACTTTATTTCCCCTGGTTAAGGAACAACAGAATATCCATTCAAAAGCTTGGACTGACAAGTGCAAGTAATATCCGCACTACGTAAGTGCCAGGCAATGACCATCTCCAACATGACAGAATTTAGCCATCTCCCCGTGACATCCAACGGCATAATCATCACTGAATCCCCTACTATCAATATCCTGGGGATTACCATTGACCAGAAACAGAGCTGACTGCTGTGGCTACAAGAGCAGGTCAGAGGCTAGGAAACCTGTGGCAAGTAACTCACCTCCTGACTCCCCAAAGTCTGTCCACCATCTACAAGGCACAAGTCAAGAATGGGTTAGAATACCCTTAATTTGCCTGGATGAGTGCAGTTCCAACAATACTCAAGAAGCTCAACACCATTCAGGACAAAGCATCCCACTCAATTGGCACCCATCCACAAAACATTTACTCCCAGCACCACCAATGCACAATGGCAGCAGTGTGTACCATCTACAAGATGCCCTGCAGGAATTCACCAAGGCTCCTGAGACAGCACCTTCCAAAATCATAACTGCTACCATCTAGAAGGACAAATGCAACCGACACAAAATGATCTGTTTATCCTTACTGTTTCCTGTTGGTTAGCCAATCCTCCATCCATGTTGATACATCATCCCTAACACCATGAGCTCTTACCTTGTGCAATAACCTTCAATGTGGCACCTTATTGAAAGCTTTCTGAAAATCGAGTACGACATCCTCTCGTTGCCCTTTATCCACTCTGCTTGTTACATCCTCAGAGAACTCTAAGGCACGATTTCCCTTTCACAAAATCATGTTGACTCTCCCTAATTATATATTGTGTTCTCAATGTCCTCTTGCTACCTCTAGCCTTTTCCGACTGATAGAGCTAGCCTAACTGGCTGAGAGTTTGTTGCTTTCTCTCTTTCTCATCTCTTACATAGTGGTTTTTCAATTTTGTTGATCTGGGTGAGACCTCTCAGTTTGTCACCATCCAAATGGGATAACCCCCAAAATTGTTACAAACCTGGGTGAGGAAGGATGACTGGCTCCTTGTCTTTACTTACCCTGCCCTCTGCTGGCAGCAATAAAGGTTTAATCTACTAGGTTCCCTTACCCTTGGATACCTCTTTCAAACCCAATATCTATGTTTAAAAATGAGACAATTTAGCCAGGTTTTCTTGAGCCAAGATAGAATAAGTTTATTATCTACTAAAAAGGTAAGAAGAAATGGTCAAACATATGCATCCAGATTAGAAGTAAGAATTGAGTGTCCAATTGTAAGTAAATAGACATAAAAAGTTATGTGGAACAGTCCTTGACTTGAGAGGAGATGATGATGAAGCATGTTGCTGTTATCATTTGATTCCAGTCGAGTTGGCTTCTACAAGAATAAAGTTGGGCCGGAATTCTCCCCCAAAAATTCTACGTGTTGAATTCACATGAAAACTGGAATAATTCACACTGGTTTTTGGGTGGGAGTTCAGAGACGAATTTCGCACACTCTGTGCACTGCAGAGGTCACTAGCTTGTATATCATTAAAAAATCATGGGGCAGGGCCTATCCCTGCCCAGGAGGCTGGCAGCATAACACTAAGTGGGCCACTGCACATACGCTGATCTGTCAGCGCTGAGATCGGCGCACACAGTAGCCCCACACTGCTGGACTCCCGATTAAGAGTTTTAACAACACCAGGTTAAAGTCCAACAGGTTTATTTGGTAGCAAATACCATTAGCTTTCGGAGCGCTGCTCCTTCGTCAGATGGAGTGGAAATGTGTATTCCGCGTTCTCAATGTCTGCCTGTGTCTGTCGATCTGTCTGTGAGTGCTGAGAATATAGGCAGATGCAAGTTTTTCCATGCTGAAAGTGTGTGGTTCAGTAACAGAAATAGTGACCTTGCAAAATGAAACTAGCCATCTTTTGCAGGAATATCTCAAAACTCTCTCTCTGACTGGGGAAGTTAACCCAAGCGGCAAAACGATCACAGCTGAAAACTAACTGGAATTTTTCTGCCAAACTACTGAAAACAGAAATTGAAGAACCAACGATTTGCCTGCAAAAACCAAGGCCGCGATTCTCCCATCCAGCTGCTCTGTCTCCATATCAGGACTCCCGATTGCCGGCCAGCTGGATCCCTGGCCAGCCCCGCGATCCCCGCATTGCTGGCCCTCCAACACCCCCCCCCCCCCCCCACCCCCCCATGGCCCAATTGCTGGCCCCCCCGATCATTCCCCAACCAGCCCCGAACTCCCCCACCCCCTTCCCTCCCCCAGCCCATCCTGATCTCAAGCCCCTTCCACAGTCCCAACACATACCCGCAGTCCCAACCCTGCCAGCAGGCTGACCACTCCCCAGCCCACCCTGATCTCCCGCCTCGATCCTTCCCCTTTGATCCTATCTGCAAAGTGCCAGTGGGACCCCCCCCTCCCCACCTCCACCGATTGGCCCACCATGCCCTTCCCCCTTGGCAGCCACTAGACCCTCTGGGGGGCCCTGGTTGCCCCCCCCCCCTTCACTCCAATGTGGTCAGGCCACTAGTTCCCCGTTAGTGGGGAGCTACTGTAATCCCCACTGGAGCGAACCACGCTGGTCGGGCGGGGGGGGTTTGGGGAGATGCTAGCAGGCCCGGATATTTCAGTCCCGGGCCAGCTAATGAAATTTTAATTATATTTAAATGACCATTTAAATAGTCTTAATTGACCATTAATCACACTTTGACAAAGGGTCATCTGGACTCGAAACCAGCCTTTTTCTCTCCAGACCTGCTGAAATTTTCCATCATTTTCTCTTTTGATTTAAATGGTCTTGGTGCCTCTCTGCCAATTTTCAGTGCAGAACTGACCACTGGAAATCTGGCACTGGGAGAGACTATTGGGATGGGAATGCATACGCGAACCCCATGAATCAGTCAATGCGAGAATCTCCTGGCCCACTGTGCTAAACAAATTAGAGCAGCTGGATGGGAGAATCGCAGCCTTGGTTCTTGCAGGCAAATCATTGGCTCTTCAATTTCTGTTTTCAGTAGTTTGGCAGAAAAATTCCAGTTAGTTTTCAGCTGTGATCGTTTTGCTGCCTGGGTGAACTTCCCCAGTCAGAGAGAGAGTTTTGAGATATTCCTGCAAAAGATGGCTAGTTTCATTTTGCAAGGTCACTATTTCTGTTACTGAACCACACACTTTCAGCATGGAAAAACTTGCATCTGCCTATATTCTCAGCACACACAGACAGATCGACAGACAGACACAGGCAGACATTGGGAACCCGGAATACACAGACCGTCTAGGCAAACATACCCAGGGTCTTTGAGATGACACAGTTGTTATATTCATCTGTCTCTACTAGGGATCATAATCAATCTTTGGATGCTTTTAGAAGTATCTTGTCTGGAAACAGGATGCGATTCCAATATCGCTTAGAGAAACACCCTGCAGTCATTTTTGGCAGTGATTAACTGTACATTCTCAGTCATCTTCAGGGTTTGATTTCATTTAATTTATTATTGTCACATGTATTAGTATACAATGAAAAGTATTGTTTCTTGCAGACAAAGCATAGTATACATAGAGAAGGAAAGGAGAGGGTGCAAAATGTAGTGTTGAAAGAATTAAAATAGAGTTTTAAAAGCATAGAATGAGAGTAAACAATAGAATTCGAGGGTATGCTGGGCGCAGCTTGCAAGAAATCATCATGCTCCGGCGCCATTTAAAAAAAATATAAACTCGGGTCTAGTTAAAGTCCAATATTTCAATGCATACTGCCATGTTTTTTTTTCCATCATCGTAGCATCGTATCATGTCAATCAGATTACCCACATCCTTCGTAACTAACACAAAATAAAGAGAAAATACGTTGATGCAGGGTACTTGATGACGTTGAATGTGTTCCTCATTTCTGCAAACATTTCTTGTGAGTCTAATTTACAATGGAAATGCCTGCATCATCCATTTCTAACTTTATTTGCAACCCATGTTCTTTCGTCAAGCTCTTTGATTCTGCCTGAGTCCTGTGGCCTAATCTCTTGCAAGATAAGGCTTCCTTTGCTCCAGAGAAAATCTACATAGTTTCAG
Organism: Mustelus asterias; assembly: GCF_964213995.1. NCBI lineage: Eukaryota > Metazoa > Chordata > Chondrichthyes > Carcharhiniformes > Triakidae > Mustelus > Mustelus asterias. The sequence goes on from NC_135817.1 coordinate 41,385,033, forward strand.
CAGCCATAGCTTTAGATCTAATCTCTTAAGAGTCATTCACCAATCATTGCTTCTCTGTCAAATAATGTGAGCATCAAGGAATGCCACACAATGAAGGTGTAATTGTTGTTCCTAGATAAGAGCTGCTGTTTTGCATAATTAAAATGTTGTGTCTTGAATGTTAATGCAGTGCAAAAAGATCTCAGGTTCCCACACTGGTATAGGAACATAGAAAAACTACAGCACAAACAGGCCCTTCGGCCCCACAAGTTGTGCCGAACATATCCTTACCTTCTAGGCCTAACTATAACCCTCCATCCTATGAAGTCCCATGATAGAAACATAGAAAAAGTATCTTTAATGACTCTTCACATTCAGAGTCATCTAGCCATTTGGCAAAAACTGTGGAACTAGTCCAGCTGGGTCAAAATCCTGGAACTCCCTCTCCAACACCACATGGATTGCAGTGGATCAAGAAGGCAGCTCAGCACCACCTTCTCGAGGGCAATTAGGGATGGGTAATAAATGCTGGCCTAGCCCAGGAAGCCCATATGAATTAATTTTTTAAAAGTCCAACTGATGCTGCCTTTATTTCAATTCTGCAGTCCGTTTGGAAACTCCCAAAAACAATATTAACACTAACCTCAATGAAAGCTGTAAGGTGCGATCTTATCAAAAAGATTCTCAGTGTCAAATGAATGTGAAAATGGGAGAAATTTGCGCCGTTATTTTGGGCGACTTAAAAATCAAATCTTAATTGACATAGTCAAGAATATGAGGCAAAACTTGAAATCTGACAGTAGGGGGAGTGGGCGCAGCCTAAACCATCCAAAAACTGACTGATAGCAGCAGACAACGCAATTACACATGCGCAGATTGCTGAACGCTGAGAGCACAGAGATCTGCCATTGCCTCTGCGAGTTATAATCGGCCTGCCTTTGTTCCCCCTGCCACACACACACACACACACACTACTGCAGGGCTCTGTAGCTGATTTAAATGCGATTTAAATATTGAGATCAGCCTCTTCGTGCGCGAGACTGATCTCGCCAGATATCTAGTGCTAGTAAGATCATGAGAGGCAAGAAATTCGGGTGAAAACCTGATTTCCCGGCTCGCTTGCGATCTTACCAGCTCACCCTGCCCATTGACCAGTGGGGCGCAGTGGTAAGATCACCCCCACAATATCAAAGGCAGCAGCAGGCAAGTGTACAAATCAGTGCTGGTAGACAAAACAAAAGTGGAGACCCAGTTGGCAAAATTAACTAACGCATGGAACAAAATGCAGCAAAGTCAACATAAAATGATGAAAAGCTCAAAAGATCTTCAAAACAATACTTCCTGGAAACTGCTGTCACATGGAAGCTCTTTCAAAAGGTTGTTGCATCAAATTTATTTTTCCCTGTGAGTAGACCATCATCCAAAAGTAAAAAATGTGGGGCCCAAAACATTTTCACTGAACTTTAATATATAAATGCAGCTGCACGTTCTGACAACATGGACTTACTGAGCTCCAGATTATTCTTCATAAGATTTAATTCTAGGTTTTTGTTAGGATAATCACAGGCAGTCAGCAATGAATAACAGTTTTCCTTTGACAAGTTTCAGTGAATAAAGGAAATAGCACTGTTGCTATAGGAAATGTGGTGGATGTTGGCATATATGGATGTTCAGAAAGTGTTGATAAAGTGTCACATAAGAGACGTTACAAAAATCAAAGTAAGTAGTCTCACAACACTGGTTAAAGTCCAACAGTTTATTTGGTAGCACAAGCTTTTGGAGCGTTGCCCCTTTATCAGGAGAGTCACCTGATAAAGGGGCAATGCTCCGAAAGCTCGTGCTACCAAATAAACCTGTCGACTTTTAACCTGGTGTTGTGAGACTACTTACTGTGCCTACCCCAGTCCAACACCGGCAACTGTGTGGAGTTTGCACGTTCTCCTCGTGTCTGCGTGGGTTTCCTCCGGGTGCTCCGGTTTCCTCCCACAGTCCAAAGATGTGCGGGTTAGGTTGATTGGCCAGGTTAAAAATTGCCCCTTAGAGTCCTGGGATGTATAGGTTAGAGGGATTCGTGGGTAAATATGTGGGGGTAGGGCCTGGGTGGGATTGTGGTCGGTGCAGACTCGATGGGCCGAATGGCCTCCTTCTGCACTGTAGGGTTTCTATGATTTCTATATAACTCCACATCAAAAATCAAAGCACGTGGAATTGATGCAACTGCATTGAATGTGAGCAAGATGTGGCCATTAGTTTGTCTCAGGAATCTGTAGTTACACCTCTATCAGTTTGGACAGATGGGCAGCAGTTACAGACTAATGCAGGAAAATGTGTGATCCTTTATATAAAAAGGAAAACTGATAGGAAGTACACATGAATGCTCAGACTGGGAGTGGGAGAAACACATGGGTTGCAGATACACAGAAGTTTAAAGATATCCTTGCAGGTACAAAAATATAACAAAAACCTAATGGAATTAAATAACAATGACTTGAACTTATATAGCACCTTTAACATATTAAGACGTCCCAGTGCACTTCAAAGGAGAATTGTCAATCAGCACCATCCATCTTGGATGGTAGACGCGAGTTGCCTCACATCCTTTAAAAAGTACCTGGATGAGCACTTGGCACGTTGTAGCATTCAAGGCTATCGGCCAAGTGCTGGTAAATGGGATTAGGTAGAAGGTCAAGTGTTTCTCGCTTGTCAGTGCAAACTCGATGGGCCTCTTCTGAACGGTATGATTCTATGATTGTATGAACCAATTTGAGAATATAATTTACAGCAACAGCAAGATAATGATGTTGAACTTGCAAGTAGTCCATTGCTAGTTAGTTAAAATGCAGTTCTGGACCTTCCATTATACAAACAAAGGAAAATACAAATTAGGAATAGTAGGCTACTCGGCCCCTCAAGCATGTTCCACTACTTAGTATGATCATGACTGATTTGATTGTAACATCAACTCCATTATCCTACCTATACCGTATAGCCTTTTACCTGCTTGCTTATTAAGAATCTATCCGCCTCTGTCTTAAAAATATTCAAAGTCCCTGCTTCCACTACCTTTTGAGGAAGAAAATTCCAACCACACTCAAAACTCTGAAGACAATGAATTTCTCCTGATCTCTGTCTTAAATGGGTGACCCCATGGGCGGAAGTTCCACTTTTCTGCACAGAGTGCTGGCTGAGGTGAGAAAACCATTGAATTGTAGAATCCTTACAGTGCAGGAGGAGGCCATTTGGCCCATCAAGTCTGCACTGACTGCAATCCCACCAGACCCTGTTCCCATAACCCCACATATTTACCCTGCTAATCCCCCTGACACTAGGGTCAATTTAGCATGGCCAATCAACCTAAACTGTACATCTTTGGACTGTGGGAGGAAACCGGAGCATCTGGAAGACACCCATGTAGACACGGGGAGAATGTGCAAACTCCTCACAGTGACCTGAGGCTGGAATTGAACTCATGTCCCTGGCACTAAGAGACAGCAGTGCCCAACCAGCTTGCTGCACAGCCAGCTTCTGTCACCACATCGTGCAGCACTGCAAAAACGATCCACAGGTGTGGCTCAAGTGGTCACGCTGGTGATGGGGAGCCAGAAAAAGCCAGTAATGATGGAAATTCTGAGATTGTAGTGTCATTGTTAAAGGGCTCCCCGCTCTCCATAAAAAAACAGAGATCACCCCCCCCCCCCGCTCCCCCCCACCCCCCCCACCACCCACCACCCCCCCCCCCCCCCCTCCCACACACACACGCAAGCAGAAATCCCCAATGGAGACGGGGAACTCCCCCTCCGTAGGGATAAGAGGAACCCCAGCTCAGTGGAACTCCCCAGAGGGGTCCCAACTTGGCACTACATTCTGGCAGTACCAGGAAGCTAAACTTCGCTGATGTCACATCACATCGACGAGGGGGGAGGCCTCAATCTGGAAGAAACATACCACAGGAAAGCTCTTTAATGCAATGATAATTAATTTAACTGAAGGGCCCGACCTTTCTGGGTGGGAATCTCCTTATGTCACATCTGAAAACAAGATCTCACCTCTGAGGTTTTGCACCCATGTTGCCATGATCCTGCTCCTTATTTTTAAACAGTGACCCATAAGTGCTAGATTCTCCCACAAGAGGAAACAACCCCTTCACATCCACCATTTTTAATTTAAAATACATGAGTATTATAGAAAAGATATCAGAACTATGGAAAAGATTTATGAGATTGAATGATTTTGAGAAAGAGACGTTATATTATGAACTATGGAACTTCACAGCATCAGAGGAGGTCATCAGTATATTGCATCTGTGTCAGCTCTCTGAGAGAGGTATCTACTTAATCCCATTCCCCTGTCTTTCCCCATACCATTTTGTTACTTATTTTTCTATTATTTATTCATTTTCCTTTTAAGGGTTATTATGGATTCTTCTTCCACTCCACTATTTCTGGTGTACGAACAAGTCCCTGCGTATGAAAACATTGGCCTAGATTTTCCTGTCAAAATAATGGTGAGGATAGTGGTATTCACAGTTATTTATATGAAAATGGTACAGCCACTCCAGGAAAAGCACGGTCACACTTAAAGATCCAAAAGTTGCTCTCCAAGTTGTACCACTTGAAAAAATGTTACTGAGAAAATGGGATATTGCTGTCTTGCTCAACGTTTAATACTGATATCGTCCTCTGAACCTCTTCACTGTTCTCTCCATGGTCTTGACCTATTTACAAAACCGACTGCAATATACTGACTACAATTTAACCCATGATTTTTAAAGTTCTGGTGCACAACCTTGGGTTCCAAAAGATGTAGCTGCATTGACTTTGAAAAATTTCCTTGATTCTAGAATGGTCCAGTAAGGACAGAAGGAATAGGAGCATGAGTAGATTGTGCTGCCGCTCAAGCTTACTTTGCCATTCAATATTGTCATGGCTGAACATCTGCCTCAACTCAACTTTCTCACCCAGTCCCCATATCCCTTAATACCCTGAGAGACCAAAGATTTGCTTATCTCAACCTTAAAGATACCCAACTGTGGACCATGCACAACTCTCTGAGGTAGAAAATGACGAAGTTTCATGATGTTCTGAGCAATTTCTCCTCAGCTCAGTGCCAAACGACCAATCCCTTATCCTGAGACTCTTCCCCAATGTTCCAAATTCCCCTGGCCAAGAGAAACAGCCTCTCAATGTCTGCCCAGTGCAGCACTGCTATTCAAGAGAAGAGGAGCAGAGAAAATGGGGTGCTGTGGGCCAGTTAGTCTCACATCATTTACTGGCAAAATGCTGAAACTATGATTAAGGAAATGCAGAAAATCATAATATGATTCAGCAGAGCCTGCTTGATTTTATGAAAATGGAATTGACCAAACTATTAGATTTTTCTTGAGGACGTGTAGTGCAGATGCGTCATTTAAGTTACTCTGTAATGCATGCATATCTCATTTTAATAGATTTTAGGTATCGACAGACCAAATAGCTGCTGCCCTACAAAACTTTGGTAAAACAGTAATTTCCAGCTACTTTCCCATCAAATATAGGTTACGCTGTGGCCAAATTTCGAGATTGACAAAATATTAAATGCAGATTAAATGCAGATTCCAGTATAAAGACAGAGTTGCTGAAAGACAGTATGAAGATTTTAGCAATTCAGCAAATTTGAGAGATGTAATGGACAGAAGGGGGTTTAATTTAAACGGTCCTGATTTCTCCTTTCACCACCTGTCCATACACAGAAAGGTGTTTTGATTTCAATTTCCCCTTTTATAAGTTGTGGTTTATTTCCCAACACCTAGGTTGTGGTATGATGCAATTTCTATTAATAACCCCACAGCAAACTAGAGATAGGATGAACTCCACAGGATTAGTTTATTTCCACATACTCAAATGTGAGAGGAGAGTCACAACACAAACTCCTTTTTGCTCGTACAATAATAGAGGGACAGAGGAAAAGAGATTTATAGAGCAAAGACCACAGAGAAAATAATTATTATTCCACATGAGTCTAGAATCAAAGTCCAATGATAAGTTCCTTCACAGAGGTTGGCAGGCTGCAAACTGATGCTGGATAATTCATTTTTCTAGCATTCCAGCAGAGATGACTTCTATAGTGAGATAGACACACACAGATGAAGTAGCATTTTAGGTGATGGAACAGAAATTCCAGTAGACATAGTGTAGGTTGGGCCAGGCATTCAAAACCTGGACAGAGCCTTTTCCCTGTGTTGTTGCTTGGTTTATGATAAGATAGACATACTGCCAGATAGATATTACCAGATAGACTCTGGTAATTGCCTACTTTCTTTGGTCCTGGCATATGCATTACACTAGCTTCTACCAGTATTGGTATTATGCATTAGTAACAAAGCTATTCTGTTAATCTTATTATCATTCCATTTTAGTATCCACCAAATGCCAATAGTCTTGCCCTCTCCTTCAGAATAACACTGCTTCAAAGTGTATAATTAGCAAAGCAGATTGCTTTGGAGCTGTGTGTGGGCAGTATTAAAATGGAAAATTAATAAGGCAACACATTGCTTGTAGGAAGGCTGGACATGAACTATCTTACAGATAAATTGACAACTAATGCAATAAGTGCAGCTCCTCCTGAACAAAGTGGTGCATTAATGAGAATGTGGGAATTGGGGTTTCATTATGTAGTACCAAACGCCACTTACATGGCTAATGGTTAACCACAAAACATTCACCGTGATCGACTTGTAATGAATTCTGATTAAGAACCATGTCATTATTTAGATTATACTTCCATTAAAAGATTGTAGCAGAAGAGAGTGGGTCAGTCAGATAGGATGTGTGTATGCCAGTTGAGAAAACGAAGCATTGCTTCCACTTCAAAACAGTGCCCTCACTTACCTGATTCCTGATTGCAGACACAATTCAACAGCCAAGATTTTTTACTGATTAATCTTGAGATGCTAATCACTGGAATTAATTTCAATTCGATTAGAAAGATGAGAGGGAACCAAATCACTGATTTCCATTTAAAATATTGGTTGTGAAAATTAAGGCTGAATGTAAACTGGGGATACCACATGAAGGGCACCATCTAACAAAAGTTGCAATTTGTGATGTTAGACTCCGATCTCAGAAGTATTCTTAGGTTTACAGCAGCTTAGAATGGACTTAACATGCTTCTTGTTGATGGTATTAATAAATCGGCACCTTTGCCATCATTTTCTCTCGCTGTAGTTCCATCCCTCTTTTGACTGGAGTTAACTGCAACTATGTTATCAAGAAATTGTCTTTACAAAGCTTAGATACTGCCAGGATAGAATTTCATAAGCAATTTTCAGTGGGTTTGATCCTCTTTCTTTCATTGCTCAGTGGTGCTTGCAGTCTTGCTGTTACATTTCTGAGTTACTGCCAGGGCCAGTCTCCCTCTGCTGATGTCTCTGCAGTGACCAGACTGTCATTCATGCTTCACATATCCTGTTGCTCAACAGCTGATTACTCCCATGTTTTACAGTGGTCCCTTGCTATCAGTGTCCCAGATGATTGTTCTGACAACAGGGTTTCCCATGTGACTTGACCCATTCTGAAGTTGAGCTGGAATTATAAATTAACCCAAAATATTCCCATAAAGGTAATTCATGCATTACAACAAGATGTCCGTAGAGGACCCCCAGCTTGCTCAGAAACCAATAACTTAACCAGGGCCAAATTAAATTAAGGAAGCATCTGCTGATTATAACATTTATCGTGGGTACAACTCTCAAAGCGGGCAAATGCTTCAGGATGTTATCCACACTAAAGGAAGACTGCAAATTATTGAAATCAAACAGCCTCATCAGGGTGTTCGGAACAAAGCTGCATTTTGTTGACAAATCAGTTGACAAAAGGCTGTAAGTGGTGAAAAAAATACATAAAATTCAGGACCTTTTAAGAAGCAAGTAGCATTCTTTTTTTAAAAAAATAATTTGCATGATGTCGGCATCACTGGCTAGGCCAGCATTTGTTGTCCAACCCTAATTGCCCTTGTGAATGTGGTGGTGAACTGCCTTCTTGAACCGCTGCAATACTATAATTTCTGCTATCATCCTGGTGAATTTTCACTGTCATTGACACATTGTGAGTGCAAGTGATTGAAGAGGAGAAATTATATTATGCAGAGAGGAATAGAAAGAATGAGAGAACAGTGTGATGGAATGTGGCAGTTATGAAAGAGGTCTATTAAGATAATTAAATATCTTCCATTTGTGTGCCCACAAAACCACACTACACTCTATAGCTAAAGAGTGTCTATAGTTGCAGATAAAAAAATGAAGAAAGGAAAGGTTCAAAGAATATTGATTATCACCTGAGATTTTCAATACCCAGAAATGTGCATTGAACACTCTTGAGTGGTTACAAATGAAACTATCTTAGAGAGATGACATGTATACTTTACACCAAGTTTAGCCATTTTCCTCTATTCATTCTTTCATCTTCCTTTTTCACTATTCTGCTGGCTGCCACAATTCAATCTCATGAGAAAGCTAACGTGTGGTCAGGTGTGCTGGAATGTAGTCGGCAGAGGAAAGCAGACCTCAATTTCATGTCGTGCCTCAGGCTAAATCATTTAATCACACCTGTCGAAAATAGCTTTAGTGAGGACACTATCTATCATCAAATGGCTGATTATTATAAAGATATTGTAAAGCTAGTTCTGAACTGAGAATCAAAACATGAAACACATAAAGATATGCAACCTTCAAAAGAGTCACTGGTAACTTGGGTGAATATACCATGTGGTGATTTCAGATCCCAGATTGGTCTTGTTCTTTGTTAGTGGATCTGCTATAAATAGCTGCTTTATTTTTGAGCTCAGTAGAAGAGAAAGATAGCAGTTTGTGGACAGGATATGCTTCGGCTGTGATGTTCTGAGATTTAAGTAGCCTTCTCAGTTTCTACTCTCGAGTACAAAGAAATGCCATATCATAGAATCATCATAGAAACCCTACAGTACAGAAAGAGGCCATTCGGCCCATCAAGTCTGCACCGACCACAATCCCACCTCGGCCCTGCCCCCATATCCCTACATATTTACCCACGAATCCCTCTAACCTACGCATCCCAGGACACTAAGGGCAATTTTAACATGGCCAATCAACCTAACCCGCACAACTTTGGACTGTGGGAGGAAACCGGAGCACCCGGAGGAAACCCACGCAGACACAAGGAGAATGTGCAAACTCCACACAGACAGTGACCCAAGCCAGGAATCGAACCCAGGTCCCTGGAGCTGTGAAGCAGCAGTGCTCACCACTGTGCTACTGTGCCACCCCAAATAGGTGAGCTGTTTGATTCTGGTTGTCACATGAGAAGGTATAGCCCCAACAATAGCTTATTGCCCTTCAGAAGATAAAACAGAAAAGTTGAGGAGAAAAACAAAAGCATATAACAATTTATGAAATGCTCACCACTCTGGTTTATTTGTGAATTTGAACATCAGCTGAAATCATCTTAAAAATGGCAAAAAAAAAGGTAAAGACATTGGACTGGATTTTCTGCTCCTGCCAGCTGCAGAGATTGTAGTGGGTGGGGCGCTTAATTTACCATGATTGGAAAAAGTCAGTTCCTGGCTGGCAGGAAATTATTTTGGAGTTTTGTTCTCCCAACTTTGATAAATGCAGTTTAAAGGTGGGTTGAGAACCCAATTTGCATTCATCAGCATTCCGTGCTTGCTAATTAAAAGGCATCCACATCCGAATTAGGTTTGTTCTCCAAATTAAGTTCTCCGCTCGCAAAAATTTAGAATGTCTAGTTTTATACATGTATATAAGTGTATAAGAGCTTCACCTCTTCCATGACATTGAGATGCTTTTGCCTTCATGGAGACTTTGTGACCGGCATTCAAGTGAAGTTATGCAAACTCTGCACCAAGGTTGAACAAGAGAGGCAAGCGGGGTTGGTTTAGGGAGGGGGAACTAGTCAGGTGGCTTGGATAACAAGAGAAGGCAGGGTCAGGCTGGGTATGGAAATGGCTAATGGGTGTCAGCTCTGAGGAGAGGGAAGGCATCTGGAGGTGGGATCATTAGAGGGTCCAGCATAATGGGAGGAGGTTTAGGAATGACAGAGGGGAGAGGAATGGTGATAGAATAGTGCCAACGTTTCAAGTCTGGACACCCCTTCGTCAGAGCTCTGATGAAGGGTCATCCAGACTCGGAACGTTGGCTTTATTCTCTCTCGACAAATGCTCTCAGACTTGCTGAGATTTTCCAACGTTTTCTGTTTTTGTTTCTGATTCCAGCATCCGCAGCATTTTGCTTTTATCTTCGCGGAATGGTGATATTGGGTTGCCTATGGTGATAAGGGAAGTTGGAGGTGGTGGGTGTGTTTGAAAGTTGACACACACTATTTTTCCAATTTGACCTTGACCAGACAGTTAGTCAGTGTGACCTCTCAATGTGGGAGGAGTGCCTTTTGAGGCAGGTGGACGTCAAGGTCAGTGCCTCTGGTCAACTACAGGGATTGATATTTGAAGCAACTGGACGCTCAGTTGTGTTCTCCTCTCTGTGGTAAAGTCTGCATTGCGGCAAGATTCTTCCCGACTCGTGGGTCTCATAACATTGAGATACCAGCAAGGATCGGATTACTGGAGAGATACAACAATAGTGGGAAAATATAAGAATTGGTTGAATGACCAGGATAATGGACAAGCAATGAAGGCCATGGGCTGGGAATGCTGAGTGCATGAATGGAAAATAGGGAAGCATAGCCCAAATGTGCTGTTTGCCATTGGCTGCTGTCAGAGACAGGGATGAAGGGAAAGAGGGAGGTGAATGTCTCCAAGGGCCATGGCTGGTGGACAGCAGCTAACTTGCAACTCCAAATGTCTACCCTCCCTGAAGAATGGTCATGGTGATGGCTAATGTGGTTAGTCTTTCTACGCTGCCAATTCAGTAGTCTCACCATCGAGTTTCAGCACTGCGGTTATTAAACTTAATATTCTTTATACTAGACTTCATATTCTCAAATGTGAAAAGGTTGCCAGTGCCTCTGTTTCTCTCTTGTTTGCTTTAATTTTCTAAAGGGTGTCAATTAATCAAAAAGTGTTATTAAACTATCGCCTGGAGCACACTTTTTTACGTTGTAAAATGACAATCCTGAATGATATGTCTCAAAAGCAGAGATTTACAGACCGACCCAATAAGAGTAGAAATCTTAAACAAAATTTAAATTTTAAAAACTCTGCTATATTTATGATGCAGTGCACATTATGATAGCATAGGGCACCTTCAGATATTAGTAAAGACATTTATAACAGACGGTATCCTGTGTGTTGTGTTAGTCATATCTCTCATGTATTGCCTGAGTGAGTGAACAGTTGCAAGATGACAGAGGCATTAATGTGAAATGGAAGCACAGCAAATTGTTTTGACTTTGATCTGTGCACTGAGTACTTAAGCACAACCTACTGCATTCCCCTGATTCAATATAAAAATATTGCTGGCCGCACTGTGATAAGGATAGCCCTGAGAAGCACTCCCAAGCAGGTGTTTCATTTTGCTCATGTCAAATTCAGCAAGACCTATTGTTTCACTGATTAAATTTACTCCTGATTAACATCCTGTTCAAACTGTTGGTGCATGGATGTGTAGAGTGAGTTTAGAGAAACTAATTACAGTGGTGGTGACACAAATCATTTCAAAAAGGGAAAAATAAATGCTTCCGTTAAGAGTAGTTTACAACCCACTGGCACAACTCAAGTCGGTTAACCTTTCTAAGCTTAAATTTTCCGTAACATTAATTGGTGTCAGTTGCCAAGATCTGTGAAGTTCATGAGCTGCGAAAGAACCAACAAAACCCTACTCAACCTTTCAACAGACACCACAAAGCACAAGTACAGTCTGAATGAAACGTGCTTGTGTTAATACTGATTACAGTATTAGTTTACAGATGGTTACAGGTATTACAGATGGTTTAAAGGAATGCCGTTGCTTGATGAAGTGCCTTCTAAATGGAGAAAACTCTATTAGCAAGATTGGTGATGTAATAACCATATGTATCACAAAACCTTTAGGAAACACTGAAAATCTGCCAGTATATTAACAAATTCATACCAGTTTGCTACATTTAAGTGTCCTGATAGTTGTGTTGTGCAGGAGTCTAGGTAATTCAATTCAAAATCTATGACTTGTTTTTCATTTTACGTGAAATGTTAAGCGACCTTGAACCTAGGGTTCCTATTAAATTTAACAATTTAAAAGTTTTGTTTAAAGGAATGCCGTTGCTTGATGAAGTGCCTTCTAAATGGAGAAAACTCTATTAGCAAGATTGGTGATGTAATAACCATATGTATCACAAAACCTTTAGGAAACACTGAAAATGTTCCATGAAAAATGCAGAAGGAAAAAACATCAAACTCTCGCTAAAGCTCAGGATGCAGCATTTACAATTGTTGCTGCAAAATATTTCCCCAGCAGCTGAAATGCTGGCACTGACCATTTCTGAAAAATGATGTTTCTACATTTGACAAGAACAGAATCTGTTTGAGAACTATTGAGGCAACACCATGCTTCAACTGTGGTAACATGGCATCAATTTTTTACTTAAATGAGCTCTTTCATCTGTATTAACCTCTAACACTCTTCCTGAAGAATGTAGAATCATAGAATCATCATACCACAGAAAGAGATTATTCTGCTCATTGCATTAAAGAAAACTTTTTGAAAATCTGCCAGTATATTAACAAATTCATACCAGTTTGCTACATTTAAGTGTCCTGATAGTTGTGTTGTGCAGGAGTCTAGGTAATTCAATTCAAAATCTATGACTTGTTTTTCATTTTACGTGAAATGTTAAGCGACCTTGAACCTAGGGTTCCTATTAAATTTAACAATTTAAAAGTTTTGTTAATCAATTAATTTTACAAGCCCTCTTTAAATTGATAAAGAATGTGAAACCTGCTGCATCACTTCAGACAACTGCTTCAACTTTAAACACGTTATTAATGCTGACTCTTTAAACTGCCTTAGTGCATTGCAAGTAACTTGTTAAATTTTGACTTGTGCTTGAACATCCTATTGGATTAAAGCAGCTTTAAAACTCTTTTTAACTAACTATTTACATGTTTATTTGACAGACTTTTAATTTTATTGTACCATGGTAAGAATGCAGTTTCATGAATCAAAATCAATGCAAAGTTTTTGGACGATGATGAATTTTCGCTTTGGGGACGGGAACAAGAATTGGGATGGTTTTTGTGCCGTGAATCTGCTCTCGGAAGGAAGTGGTCACTGATCTGGCATTTTTATGGAGGCATGTCCTTAATTGGCATGGAGAAATGTTCCTTATATAAGTCAAGGTGGCAGCCAATCAGAGGCCTTCCACCCTCAGCGGGACTGCAAGAAGTAGCGATAGGTAAGATACTGACAAGGTACTTCAACTTGGAGGAGCCCCTTGCCAACTTTATTACAAATTTAAACAAAATACAGAAAATGCAACCAGATCATGACTGTAAGGGGCTGGGTGTGGAATACCTCTACAGGGCACTGTTTAGCTTCACCTGCACCCAGGCAAGCATGCCCAGAGCTCTAATGTTCCAAACTATGGCTTAGGTGCCTGACTCCAGATCCTCAAACTTTCCCCATTGAGAAGTTTGCATTGGGAAACTGGAGGATAATTGAAACATAATTGTCAGCTTCCTTTGAGTGCCCTTAAAGTAGTTAATAAGCCTAATTGGCTATCTAACTTGCGAGGCCAGGTAGCCCTGTCGGCCCCTCCTTGGCACAAATTGCTGGTACTAGGAATGGGGTTGTGAAACTGGCATGCTGGCCAGTGTGATATTTTCAGGCTCCCTCTCACTTCGTGCTCACTAGGCCATTTTTGCAGAGGTAGGTTCAAGAGCCAGCAGTGCATTAGAAGCAGTTCAGAGAAGGTCCACTCAGCCGATCCCTGGGATGAAGTGGCTATCATATGAGGAAAGGTTGGACAGCTTGGGCTTATACCCATTAGAGTTTAGAAGAATGAGAGGTGAACATACCGAACATATATGATTCTGAGGGGACTTGACACAGTGGATACTGGAAGAATGTTTTCATTTATGGGTGAGATGAGGATCAGCCGATAGTTTAATATTAAAGGGTTGCCCATTTAAGATATTTGAGATATTTTCACACAAGAGGGTCATTAGCCTGTGGAATGTGCTTTCTCAGAGCAACAGAAGCTGGGTGATCAAATATATTCAAGGCTGTGTTGGATCCCTGATAGGCAAGGGAGTCAAGTTTTATGGGGGCAGGCAGGCAGGAAAATGAAGTTGAGGCTACATTCAGATTTTGCCACGATCTTCTCAAATCACGGAGCAGGCTCAGGAGCTGAGTGGCCTACTCCTAATTAATATATTTGTATGTATGTTCACATGTTCCACCAGTGACTGTTTAGGTGCCTGGATGGGGGTGGGCGGGGGGATGGGTGGGGAGACAGGTGAGTGACTGTTTCCCTGGGCGGCAGTAGATTTGACACCTGCAAATAGTCCTGGCCTCAGAAGAGAATGTCGAAGCCCAAGATGTTATTTAAGTGGAAAAGTGACAGTGTATAGCCAACTGCAGACATGGGAGTGGGGATGGGAATGAAGTCCAATGTTGAGGTATTGTAATGTTGATGGCAACTTATTTATGATTACTGACCAATGGAGCAGTTGACTCTATTCAATTCCAGCCAGCATCAAAAACAACCTGGTTCAGTAACTTGAGTGTTTCCGTGTTGCGTGGGGTAGATGACTGAAGCAGGTGCTGTAAGTACTGCAGCTTGCTCCTTTATCATAGGGGAGATTTCACATTATTGGCTTAGAAACCCTTATCAGGTTTCAGAAATAAATCCAAGAAAGCTGAAGTGACTGGTGATGAAGTTGCGTCACTGTGTTGCTGCTGTCTTAATTTCTTTCTATCCCCGTCTTGAAGATGTGGCTTTCTTAAGTGACTAATCTTTATCCGTGCGCTTGAAAATTGAATGTCAGCAGGAAATTTGACTATTTAAGGGGGGCGGGGGAGTGATTAGAAATCCAAGAATCTTCTCCACTACCTAATGAAATTGATTATATATAATTTAAAAGAAAAATACTGTGGCTGCTAAAAATCTGAAATAAAAAGTTGATTATATGTTGCCTTTACTGAATAGGTGAGTTATAAGGATAAATTTCCATCCTCACTGCTGAGATAGTCATGTCCCTTGTAAGAACCCATCTGATTTTCGTTCCATTACAGAACAAAAATCAAATGGGTTCCAAGGAATGTGTGATCCATCTCACCAGATTACCATTCTCGAAATGACGATGGAAAGCCACTCTATTGTGTAAATTACACCATTTTTAGTTTGCTGAACCAATAAATATTTGTAAGACAAATGCTCCTCTGATGAAAATTGTGAAGTAAAGGAAAGGAATAAAGAAAGAGAGACATTTCCATTGTCAGAAGAGTCATTTACAAAGGTGCCACTTGTAATGTATTCATCATGATGAAGGTTTTAGCTGTATCAGAGAAGACATTTATTTTTTAATAGAGTTCTAATCATGGGTGAGAAAGGGTCCTGATTGCATGTTAGAATTTGGTTGCATTCATAAAATGAAAGTAACCTGCAGAGAAAGCAGGTGGCGAAAAGAGGACCTGGAGGTAGTAACTATCACCTAGAAGAGCTATCCAAACTAGTCCAGTCGGCGGCTCCAGAACAAAGAGATTGCATTCTGAGAGAAATCAAACTGCTACATCACAGGAAAGCAGATTGATGGGTGAATATTTTGCTGATTTGTTTTCAAAACATGTGTAATGTACAATAAGTTGTACATTTTTATTAGTTGTACTAAGGTTTACTAGCAGTACTGAATATTATTGGGCAGAACAGTGTTTATTCATTATAAATTAATTGAGAAAAATAAATTAACACACAAAGACGGTTGGGCAGGTAAATTGTTGTGAATGCAGAATGTGGGGGTTCCTGGACACCAGGGTCAATCAGGGAAAACAAGTCTGCAGTAAATGTCTGCAGTTTGAGCTTCGGCTCAGAGGCATTGAGCTGGAGGCTGAGCTGCAGACAGTCAAATGCATCAGGGAGGGAAAAACTTGTTGGACACTTTGTACCAGAAGGCAGTTATAATTCAAAGACAGGGTCTTTGCATTTAGTCAGTGGTCAGAAAAAGTAGGCTGTGACTGTGAGTGAGGCAGGTATGGAGACAGAGGAGGTAGAAGTGAAAGAGCCTCAGATTTTGTAATTGTCCAACAGGTTCAAGGTTATTGGAGCCTAAATCAATGGAAGTGGTGGATGAGGAAACTGATTGTGGCACCGTGTTACAGGAAGCCATTCAAGTGGGAGGATTTAATAGGGATGAGGTGGTAGTTGGAGATACTATTGTCAGGAGGGTAAACACAGTTCTCTGCAGCCGAGAGCAGGAATCCAGATGGCTGTTTTGCCTTCATGGTGCCAGGATTTGGAACATTTGCCCTGGGCTGGGGAGGAACTTGCACAGGGAGGAGAGTGATCCAGTGATCATAGTCCACATAGGTACCAACTGAGGTATGAGGGTCTGGCACATATAGGGTTAACATTGGACTGAATACAGTACTGCCCACACAATGATGTAAGAGAACACATGACCTACACCTCGGGGTCAATCTAGTGTTAGACAGAGCTGTGTACACAAGCAATTTGGAGACAACTCTTAGCTTGAACCCTTAACTGTTTATACTTGCATAGTTCTTGTAGTTAATAAATACATGATAAAAACTGGGTGGCATGGACAAGTTGAGCCAAAGGGCCTGTTTCCATGCTGTAAACCTCAATGACTCTAAATTTCTAAATACATACCATACCCCATTTAAGACCATAAATACTTCATAAGACCTACATTGGTAATGGTACCCAGCACCAATTCACATGGTGACAGTGAATGGAAAGACCCAAAACATTGCAGGAAATGCAGAGAAAAAGTAAAATCCTGAAAGACTGAAGAAAAGTTTGCAGTAGCATTCTGACCTGAAGAACAGATAGAGAGGTGAACATGCAGAGGAACATTGTTAGGGAAAAGAAAGGTTTCAAAGCTTAAGGCAGACATTACAGCAACAGAAGATTCAATAGAATTATTGGAAACTCCATCTTCAATACCCAGAATATAGTGTCAGCAGACTTGGCTGGGTGAGCTAAAACTTTTAACTTCCAGCTTAAGGCAAGTCTTCAGAAACGTTTAAATAGTTCAATGGTCAGAAATAGCCATTTAAAAACTCCGTCAGAAAAACTAGAACACCATACCAGTGCTTGAAAAGGAAAAAGATAATTTTTTTTAGAACAATTGTGACTAAAGAATCAGCATTGCACTGAAATACAGAAGTTTCAAGTGAGTCAATCCAAGAAGCCATTGTTTAAAATGTTTTCAAGACTGAGCACAAGTGCCATTGCAGCAGGACCCTGCCAAAAAAGGCAGGTGTGGGAAAACCCTTTGTCTTCAAATGTATGGCAATGCCACCTTGAATTTCTGCAACTTTTTAAAGCTAAACCTACACGTACATTTTCTATCCATGGATCTAACAGGAAAAAAACAAAAGCTATTAGTGAGTTCCAACTCCATTGTCGATTCCTGACCTTGGGTGATTCTTGGGAATGATGAAGCAGCTGGCAAAATCTTTGATTTGGTATAGGTTACAGAACAGTCGAGGTTTTTGCTTGGGAGAGACCAGATATGGTATCTCCTAAGCAAGCAATCACTCATGTCAACGCAATGTTGTTCTTCACTGACGGTCGCGCCCACTATGACTCATTCTTGCCCACTGCCATGACAGCAGATGCCTCGTCCACAGGCCTTGGAGTGGAACAACTCGATGAAAGTCACTGACTGGTTTATTACAGAGGATTGGAGAGGATTGTTGGACATGGAGATGACATATGCCATCACAGAAAAAGAAACCCTCACACTTGTGTGGGCATGTGAGAAGTTTTCAGACTATATCATGGGCCTGAAGATCATAACCAAAGTAGACTATAAGCTACGAGTCTCAATAGTGGATGAGACAATATCATGGCAGAATTAAGTTTGAGAGTGAGAAACTTGTGAGGCAGCAGCGCTAACCACTCTGCCACCGTGCGCAAAAATAGTTCATGACTTACAACAAAGATATATCCCAGCAAGGATGAAGGATTCTAGGAAGGGGATAAATCAACCATGGTTTATTAAGGAATTAAGGATTAAACAGAAAAAAAACACAATGTGACAAAGATTAGTGGTAAACCAGAGGATTGGGCAAGTTTTAAAAACCAACAAAAAATAGCCAAAATAAAATAGAGGGAGAAGATAAACTAACAATGGTAAACAAACAAGTAATATAAAAACAGACAGTAAAAGCTTTTTTAAAATATAAAAAGGAAGAGAGAGGCCACAGTGAATGTCAAGTTGCTGGGTTGTATAGAAATGATGACAAAAGACTACAATTTAAAGGGTTCACTATAAAATGTTCAACCACTCTTACATGCCATGCCTGTAGCCAAACTGCGCTACCAACATGTCACTTTCTGTGCACAGGTCATGGTAATATGTACACAAGTACACAATCCACAGTAACCATGAATCCAAGTCCAATTGTTCAGATCACTTGTGTCCTTTAGGGAAGAAAATCTACCATCCTTATCTGGTTTGGCCTACAAGTGACTCCAGACCCAAAGCAAGACTATTATTTGCCACATATAATAGCTAATCAAGTCACTAGGTTGTCAAGGACAATTGGGGATCAGTAACAAATTCTGGCCTTGCCTGTGATGCCTACATCCCAAGAAAGAATTAAAGAAGAATAGATCTATGCATTTTCCAGTGGATATGTAATTGATCAAGTCCATGAAATGTAGTCCATTGAGCACTATTTAAGAGCAGCAGGTTTGAAAAGGCTTTTTCAACAATTTCCATAAACTTGAACTAATCTAAGACTCTGCTACCATATCCTAAATTGAATTATGTTCTGCATCCCTTCACCCCTGTGTTTGCTGATCTACTCCTGATGTGACCTCAATTTTAAAATTCTCTTCCTTGTATTGAAATCCCACCATTACCTCACCCCTCCTTGTTTCTCCAACCTCTGAAAACACTGTCCTCCAATTCTGGCCTCGTGCATATCCTTTGCATTAATATTTCCATCATTAGTGGCCATGCCTTCAGTGGCCGAGGCCCTAAGCTTTGAAATTCCCTCCCTAAATCGTTCTGCCTCTTTATCTCGCTCCCTTCCTTTTAAGTCAGTCCTTAAAATCTACCTTTTTGACCTTGCATTTGGTGGCTCGGTATCAAATTTTGATTGGTAACACTCCTGTGAAATGCCTTTGGATATATAACTATTTTAAAGCTGCTATATAAATACACACTCTTGTTGTTCTAGCACCGTTGCTTCATTGCTGCACACATCCTAAATCAGAACAGCTATATCTCTTGACATCAATGCAAATTATTGGGAGCATTGTTATGCCAGTTTTGGCTTCATACAGCCCTCTCACCTCTTGAGTTAGAAGGTTATGGATCAAGAGGTAAGTTTTTTAAAAGAAATCTAAGCTGACAGTCCAGCACAGCACTGAGGGAGTGCTGCCCTGTTCAAGGTTTGGTCTCTTGAATGAGAAATTAAACTGAAACCTCTTCTGCCCTTGTTGTGTGGATTTAAGAAATCCCATATTTCAAAGAAAGGCAGGAGCTTTTTCCCTGATGTCCCAGCCGCCATTCATTCTACCATCATCACTAAATGTTTTCTAGTCGTTATCACATTGTTTGTGAGATCTCACTGTATGCAAATTGGCTGCTGCATTCCCTGCAAGCAACAGTGACTTGACTGCAAAATACTTTATTGGGATGTCCTGAGAGCATGAAAGATGTAATTAAAGCGCAAGTCTTTGATTTTTATTATATGCCACATTTGGGCATCACCACTGCTGGCATACTAACTAAAAATTCTGGCTGCCTTGAAATTACTTCAAATAATGTGGCTGTGTGAAAGATAACTTGATAGCAAAGCTCATTACATACACCAAAGAATACTATACAAAATAACACCTTTTAAAAAACTTGTTTCCAGGATTGTCATATATAAGCATCACGCTGCGATAAAGCATCTACCCTGCTGCTGACTCTCCATCTCATCGAGCTTTCTATTTGCAGCTTTTCAGTCTCCGGTGACTTGGGTCTGCTACAAACTGAATACCCTTTGGAAATTTACAATCAGATAACTCCTATAGTTGTCAAAATGTGTTTTCCATAGGTTACTAATGGTGTATGTCAAAACACAGATTTGAGAAAACATGCAACATTCAACAGTTCTTCAGCCTCCCTTTTCTGTGAGAGGCCAAAAAGGATGAAATTGTTTCAAACTAAAATGCTGTTTTTTTTCCCCTCTCTCTTTGGCTTTGTATCTCCATGTTATTCAGTTGTAGAAATACAGGGCCCGATTCTCCCAAAAAAACTCTAAGGGCAGAATTGGCGAGAAAAATTGTGTAATTCATGATTGTTTTTTTCAGTGGGAGCTCAGACTCGAATCTCCCACACTCTGCCATGCTGCAGATAGGATCGGTCGGGGCTGGAGAAAGGCCAGTGATCAAGGCGGGCTGGAGGGGGGGTTGTCTGCCTCCTGGAGGGGAGGGGGTCAGCAGAGGTCACAATTGTGAATCTCATTAAAAGCTCGCGGGGCAGGGCCTATTCACGCTAGTGTCAGGTACTTCCAGGCCTCTGCGCATGCGCAAAGCATACGCGTGTGCAGTAGCTCTGAACTGTCAGACTGCAGTTTGCTGGCCAGCTCAATTGCTGGCCAGCCCAGGACCCCTGCAGTGCTGCCCCGACCTCCACCCCCCCCCGCCCCCATCCCCTCACAATCTCCAGCCGCCACATCCCCACCCCACTCAGCAGTGATGATCCCACTCCCACACCCCCCCCAACCGGCAGACATCTGTCACAGATCTCCCACAGGAGGCAGACACCTCCCCCCCGCAGCAGACCACCCCCCCGCCGCAGACCATCCCCCCGCCAGCCCTGATCACTGGCCTCCCTCCAGCCCCGACTGATCCTATCTGCAGAGTAGCAGCGGGACGCCCCACCCCTAGGCCTCGCCCCTTGGCCCACTTGCCTGTCTTCCTGCCAGTTTCCAGTGCGGTTCCGATTGCGCCTGCTCTTCGGCTTTGGGAGATGCGAATGCGTCGGGAATGCATGCGCGAATCCCGCGAATTGGCCGACATGCGTCTCTCCCAACCCGATGCGCCAAAGAACGTGCGCATCGGGATGAGAGAATCGGGCCCACAGACTTCAAGGATTACATGGTGTACAGAAAATACCAGAAACACACAGCAGATTGGTCAATGACTGCAAAATAAAAATAAGTTAATATTTTGGGGAGGAATATTCCATTCTAATGAAAGACTACACCAAATGTATTATGTCTCTCTTTTGGATGCTGACTGACCTCCTGTTCATTCCCACTTGTAATCCGAATTTCCAACTTCTATGCAATCTCATGAGTGTTATTATCATGTCAAATAAACATGGCTAGTATCTCCACACCTTTCAGCCATTTCTAAACGCAAGTGGAAAATAATCTGCAACGGTCTCCAATTTAAAAAAGAGTTTTCTTTGATAAACTGGACAAGATATCAATGGGTTTGAACACTATTTAGAACTCAGAGTGGCCCATATTAAACAATATACAATTACATCATTGTTCCTTGCTATCATTTTATTTCCAGATGGTTGACTTGCATGGATCTCTACTCTTGTCTGTACTTCCCACATAGCTCAGCTGCATCTAGTTCATTGGGGGCGATTCCCCCAGCCGGCTGTGCTGCTCTAGCAGTGCGACGCCTGAGGAGACATCAGCGGAGGTCATTTCGCAGGCTTCCTGCTGGACACCTGGGCCTCAGCACATCTCTGTGGCAAAACTTTTCAGAATAATTAGCTCCGTGGCAGAAATTGGCGCAGAGCTGATTCCAATATTTAATTTCCCATTTACATTGAATTAATGGGCATGGGACTGAGGTCTCTAGGCCCGCCAGCATCTGCCCCCCTGCCTCCCTGGCACTGCCCAAAGGACAAACTGGAAATGCCCAAGGGGCACCTTACCACTGCCCATTGGGAAGTGCCAAGGGACGGGGGCTTATTGGGGGTTGATCAGTGGGGGTGAGGGGTCCTGCTGCCACTCTGCCAGAGGATCACAGGCAGAGGAAGGAAAGAGGTGATCAGGGCTGGTCATCCGGGTTTGGGAGGGTGGGGGGCGGTTGGGGCTGCTGGGGGAATGGGGGGAAGCTGGGTGCTGGGGGGGGGGAGGGGAGGGGGGGGATCTGCCGGGGGAGATCAGGTCTGGTCAGGAATCAGGGAGATCGCAGCTGGCCAGGGGGTGGGAGGAAATCAAGGTTGGCCCAGAGAGGTCCAGGAGGCCAGTGATTCGGGGGGGGGTGAGAGGTCGGAGGGGCAACAATGGAGGCTGCAGGGCTGGTCAGCGATTTTGGCTGGCCAGAGACCAGGAGGCCAGCAATGAGGGGCTACTGTACATGCGCCGATCTCTGCTCTGATGGATCGGCGAATGCGCTGTGGCCCGCTTTGCAGTATGCTGCCGGCCTCTCCAGCGGAATAGGCTCCAGCCCCTGATTTTCAGAGGCAATCCCGCTAGGGCACCCTGCAGTGCTCAAGAGTGTCGGAGATTCAATCTGAAAATCATGCTAAAGAAACCAACGAGAGTTACTCCCATTTTCACATGAATTGAGGACTTAGATTTTTTTAGGGAGCATCCCGGCCATTATATCTGCCACCTACTGGCTCCTCTGCTTGTTTTTCATTGATCCAGGTTTTTCATTGATCTTTACTTCCAAAAATTATCTCCATTTACTATCTGCTCTAATGGTGTGACCAAAATATTGTATCTTTCTCTCTTTGATGTTATGCACTAAATTCTTCTGTTCTCCAGCATTTAGTCTCTGTGTCAGATATGTGGTATGTCCTCCAATGTGTCTGAATCAGAATGTATTCAGCTGATCAGGTGGCTCTGTTTGTTGTCCATGTCTCCGAGGCATATAACATGGATGACAAAATATATACCTCAACATTCTTTTGGCTCAGTTTCTTTGATGTTAACAAGTCCTTCATTCTGACAAAGCTGCCCTTGGCCATGTCAGTCCTCCTTCAGATCACACAATCATGTCAATTTTCACTTCTGAGGTTAGGTCTCTGCTTCTTACTATCGTCGAATTCATCGTTATATTCATTCTTAATCCATGTTCCACATTCCTTGCTTACACTTTCTTCACAATTTCCTGCAGTGCTTCTTCTGATTTTGCAATCTGTATAGTGCAGTGTCATCTGTGCATTTTAAAATATTGGCATTCAACCCACCAATGTTGCAACCTGGTGGATCTTCTATGTCTCTGAAGTTAGCTTCAGTGTACAGGTTGAACGGTTTCTCGGACCTAACATGCTTATCTCACTCCTCTTTTGTTTGAAAAACTGTCTGAAAAGCCACTTTCAAGTCTCACCACTGCTGATTGTTATCGATGTATATTCTGTATCATTACATAAATGGTATCATAAATTTGTAAGAATACTATCTGTTACAGATTTTCAAATATGCTGTCACAGGTGAAATAAGGGTAGCATGTAACTGCTGTTTGTGTACTTATGGGTTAATAAACATTATTCACAATTTTCCTATTTCAGCACAACATGCCAGGCAGTGTAAACAGGAAAAATACAACTTTTCTCAATTAGCTGTGAATTGCAATTAGGAGGTGGTTTAACATTTGAAGAGGAGGTGTTCAACCAATCTTTCATACAAGTGGATGATACAGAGTGATCAAAGACAGATTATCAGCATAGAGTTATCAACTACCATGATTCAGGAGGTTGAGGCATACAATTCGTCATGTTTTGTCTCACTGTGACCAGTTTATTTGCCCTAAGGTGCATCTCTGCATCTTGTCAATACTCCTTTTCAGCTTCCTTTGGTCTTTTAACCACTTAACTGTTTCTCCTTTAGCTTCTGCAAACTTGGACACCACTGCTGAGAATCCAAATCATTGATGTATATCATGAACAGTAGTGCCCCAGAGGTCAATTGTGTGGGACACCATTATGCATACTAAAAACTGTCTAAACTATTCTCTGTTTTCTGTAATGTATTCAATTTTAATTCAATTTGTTATGATCACTTTAATTCCATGCTACCTTTTGTAAAAGCTTTCAGTTTTGACGAGTACACACAGATTGTTCAAGTAGTTCTCAGTTTTAGTACTCAATATCTGAATATGTTGTAAAATATAATCTGTTTTTTCTCAAAACCTGAATATCAGTAGTGTTCAAAAGGTTCACCAAGAGTAAATCTCTGGAGGTCTACAGGATATTCTGTATGAAACACTTTGTGTAATGCATCATGGAGTCCAATGTAGTATTCATCAATCCATGTAGAAAATGGGAAAATTGAATGTAAAATTTGTTCTGAGTTTCAAAGCATGAAAGCTCAGATTCAGCAAGCAGTGATGGAGAGTCTATTTTCAAGGTCTATTTATATTTGTTCTATTTAAACAAGAATAATTACCTGTGTACTTTTGCAAATTAATCAATCTATTTAGGGTCTTTTCATGAATCTTAGTTCATCATATGGGCACAATGGAGTGAACTGTCAGTTTACCACAGGGTAAAAACAGATGATAACAGATTAGTCACTTGTCTTACACCTGGCCAATTTTCATTTCTTCATTGACGGCATTAGAAAGGACACCAAGCATCATGTGGACCAAACGGCTGATTTGCTATTGTCCATTTTGCATCCAACAGTAAAAGTCAAAATCCACCACAATGTGCTCAGCTGTGCTGAGTTCAATATGCAACAGAGATTGGGATTTTATGGGCCTCGTGAGGCAAGGTGGGAGGGGCCGAGAAGTCGAGAGAAGGCATTTTGTCAGTGGTAGGGGAAAAGGTAATGAAAATGGTACCCAGGAAATAATAATGGGCTATTTTCTTTCGTAGGTTGCATTCTCGTGCCCATTGACCCACCTTAGTTCTCAGTCCACCAAAACCTTGAATTTAAAATGTTAACCTTTGTGCTCAAATCCCTCTATGGCTTTACAGCTCTCTAGTTCTGTAACATCCTCCAGCCTCACATCCCCCTGAGGATTCAATGCACCTCCAATTCTGGCTTGTTGATTTCATGCCTCAGTCCTGGGATTAATGGCTGCTGCCTTTCCACGGATGTTTTTCTTGTATATGCTGTAAATAGTACAATCTGTTCATCAATGTCAGGTGCCCTTTAGGTTGCACAGAGTGGTTAAGCTTTTAAGATGGGATTTGTGATATGCTTCCATGACTGTAGGCCTTTTTGGTCTTGTTAGCAGTATGTTTCATACCCTTATTACAAAAGGAACGCTGTCTTTTTAATAAGCTGATCGCTTTGTAGATGCCTACATATCACAACAGTTTTATGTCCTTGGAGAATTTCTTTGTGATGCAAATAACAGAAATCCTTTGAGCAATTTCATTTTGCTACTTCCAGAACTGTTGGCATGGAAATGGTAAAGGTAATTGGAAAGGATTTTCAAAGCCATAATAACAAGATAACACAATAAGAGAAAACTTTAACTTTGAAATCAAAGGCTAGATTTGATAAATATTAATAGGACACAATATTGCTCTGGGGGATAAAAATGAGCTTGGTAAAATAACATAACAATCTTTTGTCAAGATTTTCTGAAACAGTGGTTGGGAGTTTACAGTAAAATAACAATCCACAGTCATGTGAAAAGCTACAGGTCAGCTACTCCCCATACACATCAAATCGACTGATCACAGAACCAGAGGACACAGCCTCAAAATTAACTAGCCTCAAGTGAGACCAAGAATAGAAATTTGAAACAATGATTTCCCCACTGCTACCCCACCACTATAGTTCAGTAAAAATTAATATGGCCCACAATTCTACCTGGCTCCACATTCAGAGAAGTAAAACATTTGAGGAGGTAATCTCCAGAAGTGCTCTTAAAGGATCCCTCGTTTACTTGTTTTATGCCCATGAAAGCTACCTGTCAACTGCATGGTGAGCACTAGGGTCAGTTACAATTAGATATGGAAAATGAAACTTACCTGAATTTGCATAGAAAACATACATCACGCTGGCTTCAACTGTTTCAACAATGCTACTGTCATTAATATAGCCCCTTAATATGATAAAATATTCTCAAGACGTTTCATAGGGGTGTTGTCGGACCAAATATGGTACCAAATCACATAAGGAGATGTTGAAACCAAAACATTGATCAAAAAATTAGATTTTAAAGGAGCATCTTAAAGAAGAGGAGAGAGGTGGCGAGGTTTAAGAAGGCAATTCTAAAGCTTCCAAACTGAATACAAGCACAATTTTCAACTGTGTCTTGATTAAAATCAGGGAAGAGGCCAGAATTAGGTGAGTTCAGAAATCTGAAGGCAGTAACAAAGATCGGGAGAGGTGAAGACATGGAGGGATTTGAAAATAACAATGAGCATTTTAAAATTGAGGTGCTTCGAATGTAGGTTAGTCTGCACAGGGTTAATTGTGAATGAAGGGGTCAGTTAGCTCAGTTGGCTGGACGGCTGGTTCATGTTGCCGAGCAATGCCAACAACGCAGGTTCAATTCCTGTACCGGCTGAGCCTATTCATGAAAGCCTAAGGTTGGTGAGCCACAGGTTAAATCACCACCAGTCAGCTCTCCACTTCAAAGTGGGGGAGCGGCCTATGGTTATCTGGGACTATGGCAAGTTTACTTACTTTCAATTGTGAATGGGACTTGGTGAAAAGTAGAATATGAGCAGCAGAGTTTTGGATGAGATCATCATTACCTTCTCAAGGGCAATTAGGGATGGGCAATATATGCTGACCAGCCATCAACACCTGCATTCCATGAATGAATCCCAGGTGGCATGGTGGTGCAGTGGTTAGCACTGATGCCTCACAGCACCAGGGACCTCGGTTCAATTCTGGCCTTGGGTCACTATCTATGTGGGGTTTGCACGTTCTCCCTGTGTCTGCATGGATTTCCTCCAGACACTTTTGTTTCCTCCCACAGTCCAAAGGTGTGCATGTTAGGTTGATTGGCCATGGTATGTTGCCCCTTAGTGTCAGGAGGACTAGCTAGGTAAATGCGTTGAGTTACAGGGATAGGGCCTGGGTGAGATTGTGGTCGGTGCAGACTCGATGGGCCAAATGGCCTCCTACAATGTAGGAATTCTTTAATTTTTTAAAAATTAGTTGAGTGAGTGAAGGTGTGGCAGGTGGAGCCTCGTGTGGAAAAGTGCGAAATTATAACTCAGGGAAAGTAAATCGTGATGTTTTCTTAATGGTGAGAGAACAGGAGTTGTGGAGGGGCATTGGGATTTAGATGTCCATGGGCTGTATTTTTGCAGATGTTAGGAGTAACTCCATTGTCATTTAAAAAGTGGAGGAGGGATCCAATTGAGGATTCCGCCTTTATTTCTGGTACTGTTGATTTTCACCAGCACAAGCCAATTCTACACCCTGCACTCCTGATCTGGCTGGCTCCATTGTTAGGATAGGCATTTCCTAGCTGCCTCCCATTCCCAATTTTCATGGTGTTAGCCCACCTCCTCCATGACTAATGGTTCACCATTGTTGGAACATCACTTCATGCAGGCTTCCTTGCCATGAGGCCTACAAGAGAGAGAGCAAGATCATGAGACATTGCATCACTCCTGTGATGAGGTATACAGTCTCAGTAACATATCACACATTTGCAATTAACCACTTACACTGCACAGTCCATTTTGTCGAAACAGATTTACTGCTGAGCTAATGCTTATATTGGTCTGACTCACAGCCAAGCATGCACAATGAGGACAGGAGGGCATGAGGAACCATGAGAGGGATTGAGGGCTAGGTGGTATGATGGGTGAGGGTTAGGGGGCTAAATGCTTTTATTACAACTGGGAAAATGTTCCAGTACAAAAAGGCTATGGAATGCCATTGCCTCCATCAGAGCAATATAAGAGTAGTTAAAATGTTCTTCTGTGTGTGTCTTATGCTGTTTTCTTTGTCCTGTCTAAAGCTTTCCTGTGTCACAGATGCTATCATTGTGTTTGACATCACTGGAATCTCAACAAAGATGGAACCACATTTAAACAAAGATGGTAATTCTGAAGTGTATCCTTCACAGTCTATGTTAGATTTTGTGTGATGTGGTGAGGGATTATGCAACTGATAAATGGTGCTTTTCTGGTTCATTTGTGTCTGTTCTCTGGCAGTCTAGTGTTTGTGGGTGGAAATGCATCTGTTCCCCAGTGGTTCCGTTGTAACTGGTGGACGTTTATTCTGGCAAGCAGGTGCAGGTGGGTGGATACATGTCTGATCCCTGGCAGCCTTTTACAGGGTGGGTGGAGATCTATCTGATCCCCTGTGGCATTATGGAAATAGGGACATGTCTGTTCCCTGATAGTCTATTGTGGGCGGATGGCTCTGCATCTGTTTGCTATTCTATTGAGGAATGGATATGCAACAATATCCTGATAGTTAGTGCCAGAAATCTCTGGCAATGTAATGTGGGCATGCACCTGATTTGGCTGATCATACTCCCTCAGCAGAACCATTTTTCCTAATTCTATCTAGTTTGCATTTACATGGACCATGACCACTGGATTCTCCCACTGCAAGTTCCTCTCTAACCCAGAACAGGTGCTCCAAACCCTGGTCCCGTGCAGGTAACTCAGCCATCTGGACTCTCACTCTCGGCTGCAGAGAACTGTATCTATCCCCATGACTATAATGTTCCCTACTACCACAACAGTCCAATTAATTATCTCTGTTTGAATGGCTTCCTGTACCATAGTGCCATGGTCAGTTCTCTCATCCACCCTGCAGCTACTGTTTTCATCCATACAGTTTGACGTTTCCTTGGATCTGTTGGACAATTGCAAAGGCTGAGACTCCTCTATTTCTATCTCTGAGTCCCACCTGCCTTACCCGCTGTCATAGCCTCCTGTCCATTACCATTGACTAAATCAGAAGACCCTATCCAAAGAGGTGCTAATGTCCCTTCACACAGAGTATCCAGGTAACTTTCCCTTTCTGTGATGCATTGCACTGTCTGAAGCTTGGCCTGCAGCTCAATGATACTGAGCCAAAGATCGTCAAACCACAAAGTTTGTCCTGGATCACAGTGGCATTTAGGAGCTTCCCCACACTGCAGTCGCAACATATCACCTCCATCATAATCAAATATTAATTAATTTATTTTTATTCATTAATTTATGATTAATAAACACTGCCAGCCCACCGCTCCCCCCCCCCCGCCCCCCCCCCCCCCCCCCCCCCCCGGCAATAACCTTTACTACTGCTGCAAAACCTTACCACAACTCATAAAACCTTACAATTGCTCATTAATTACATGAGATTTGAAGATGGGTAAGTAATTGGTTGGTAAATATTTTTCTTTATTTTGTGATGTAATGGTGCCATAAGGTGTACAATTGTGTCAGTTATAGGTTTAAACTATTGATATGTGTCCAGATGAGACTGGGAGCAGGTTCCTTGCTAGATATAGCAAGTCTGTAGGGATGGTAATTGCATCCATTAGAAATACAATTGTTCATATGGACTACAGAATCAAAGAATTGCGTTGGTGGTTGTGATGTCTGACCCTTTGAAGGGAGATATTCTGAAAGGGTTAAATGAGCTGGACTGACCAATCAGTAACTGAGTTGGAGCTTCAGCCAACCTATCTGGGCTTGTCCCAACAGTTAGACCCCAGAGTGATGTCTGGGAACATTGAAACTTCACCACCCTGTAAATAGTTGTTCGTTAATAAATGTTTATAATTAATTCTTACCTGGTGGAGCCAATTTACTACAATGGTAAAGCATTTAATTTGTATTTCTGTTTAAGACCAGACCAAAGCATGACATGTTGTCTTAGGGATGGGTTATTGGGGTAGTAAGTTCTTTGTTTAAGCTGTCAGGGTGTTTACTCAGAAAGCAGATAGTTGCAGTTTTGCTTTGGTGAATACTGCATCTCACCAGATTGAGAGAGCCAATGGGACATAACTGTTAGTCAGCTTTAATTTTAAGCCAAGAAAATCTTAACCTGTACCATGTGGAATGCAGCTCAGGCACAGACTCGCTCTGTATTTGGTGAGGAAAGGATGGCTGGAAAACTTTCCCAGTTTGCTGCTGGAGGAAGTAATCTACAATGGTCCTTGCAGAGCCTTGTGATAGAAATCAGGATGAAGAGTTAGCTCGGAAGCTGTGAGGAGGCAGTTGGGTAGCTGCCAACAACTGGAGCAAGGAACTGAGATGTCCACAGTCACGAGGGTACTGAAGAACAGTTGGAGAGTTACATCAGAAAAAAGCTCATGGAAGGATTCATTACCTTGGGGAGTAGCTGGAACACTGAGCATAACGAAAGTAAATTCCAGAGGGCTGTGGCATACCTCATGGGTAGGTCCCTACAGAAGTGAGTGAACTTTCAAGTTTCTCTAGTATGTAAGGAAATTCATGGCAGAGGATGAGTCAATCTGGGTTTATCGCATAATTAATTATACATTTTCACATTTAGTTAATATTGCTCATTTTATTTAATTATAACATACAATAAAATGTGTTTTCACTTAAGAATATGGAATTTTGTTGTATACTTCTGTCAGTTAATGGTGGGGTGTTAGGATTTCTCTTTAAACTTTAATGAACCCTAACAGCATCAGAACAATCTCTATAACACTGCATAGCAACTAATAATAGAAAATGATGCTACTGTATAAACCAGTCTAGAAATGGATCCACAAAACCAAACTGCAGTGACTGGATCTGTCCAGAAATTGTTGGAATATCATACTGAGCTTTACTAGTGATGCCTACAGTGCTGTATAACAAATTAGCAGGTCTCTATCATGGTATATAGCGATTCTATAATGCACAATGTACCGCACAGCACAGCATAGATCTGAAGACCGGGGCATCACGGTGGCACAGTGGTTAGCACTGCTGCCACACAGCACCAGGGACCAGGATTCAATTCTGGCCACGGGTCACTGTTTGTGTGGAGTTTGCACATTCTCCCTGTGCCTGCCTGGGTTTCCTCCGGGTGCTCCAGTTTCCTTCCACAGTCCAAAGATGTGCGGGTTAAGTTGATTGGCCATGATAAACTGACCCGAGTGTCAGGGGGATTAGCAGGATAAATATGTGGGGTTACACGAATAGGGCCTGGATGGGATTGTGGTTGGTGCAGACTCGATGGGCCGAATGGCCTCCTTCTGCACTGTAGGGATTCTATGAAAGCATAACAACAGAGCTAACCACAGTTTCCTGAAATAGAAAAATAAAGCACCAAAGGCAGAATAACTGAATAATCTCCAGCTGATTTCAAGCAAAGCAATACTTTCATTGAATTTCATTGTGTGTATTATTGAGCCTTCTGAACTCTTCATGAAGAAGATAAGAGAAAGGGATACATGTTCCATGTCAGAAGCTGGCACTAGTTTTGATATTTTGCTGAACCAGCAATGGTCACTTTCTTTTGCAGTATAGCCTAACTGTGTCAATTTGTGGCTCAATTCATTTTTGTCCCCTCTCTCCCAGAAGCATACAGCTGGCTAGTGGTCTATATAGTTTCTAGCTTTAGAACAGCTGGCTATAAAATATCAATGCCTCCAACTTATTCTAGATATCAAGATGCTGTGCTGTATAACAGTTAACTATATGACCGTGAGTTTTAATGTCTCCTTTTATTTATTGTTAGCTCAGGGCTGTAAATATAATGCGGCATTTTCTGCATATTAAGAAACACGATTTAATTTGATGAATGTGTGACTGCAAACCAGAGGTGATTGTGCCATCTGTATTTTCGAAACTAGCAATATATGCAAAAGAGTACCAATTAAATAAACTGGAAACCACGATTAGTACTAGTATTTTGAGTAAAGAAGAACCCTGAACCATAAGGAGTGAGGCATTGTTTGGTTTTCTATTTTTCTATATTTGCAAGTATTTCCTCACATTGTCTGTGACTTCTACAGCCATTATATTATAATTTCCACTCCATCTGACGAAGGAGCAGCGCTCCGAAAGCTAATGGCATTTGCTACCAAATAAACCTGTTGGACTTTAACCTGGTGTTGTTAAAACTCTTACTGTGTTTACCTCTATAGCTATGCAGACTTGTCTGTACTTCATGCAGACATTGCTCTGATTGGGATGCCCCTGATTCATTTATGAGTGTGGTTGTAGCTGTGATGTACCGAGGTTAGGAAAACACTCTGTTCATAACTTAATACTCTATTGCATTAATAGCCCTGGTGTCAATAATACACCAAACCGGGGTTGGTGAATTTCATTCCCTCTGCCTGTGTGGAATTCTCACTAATCTAGAAATGATAGGACAATATGCTTTCTAACTCACTGCATCATCTAATCTTGAAATCTATTGAGAATATTTCATCTCTGGGAGTACCAAGCAAGGTATTTTGTCACTTTCACTATAAAATGAAACTTGTGTTTGATTACACCTTGAAATGCTTCAGGCAATCTTATAGTTGCAGTCCTTGGGTGAACCTTGCAGTAAATTAAGTGATTTCATCAGCAACATTTCAGTAAGCGTTTTGTTCAGCTATAATGATCAATATAATGGCACAGTCACGTCATATGCCTGTAAAATGTCTCTGGAAGATTGACACTTTTTTGAAAAGGCAACTTGAAATATGGACAATTACCTTCACAAAATGGATTCAAGGCTGGTCAGGTGACATGTTTTGTGTTTATGTGCAGGCAGGAACGAACTTCATGTCAGGACATGTCTTTGGAAAGTCATTAAAATGTAAATGGCCTTCCCAGGTTTGATGACTGGCCTCTTCATTTCAACTGAAGAGACTTAAACTATTAGATTTACTGGACCCATGAACATTAGATTTCAAATAAAGAGACCCAGGAAGCTACTGACGGCTTCAATGTTGATGGGGTGCAATTAATTCTCTATTATATTTCAATTACATCTTCCATCAACTCATGTTGTGGACAATGATGCTGTTGTCACATAACAGAAACTGACTGGAGATAGCCAACATCATATGATCTACAATTGTAGCCCAGTGAATCGGTTTGGGAGAAGATGACCAGGGGGAAGCCATCTGTCTCACAGCACAAGTTTGGACCCTGTCTTGAAATGAAAGTCATCTCAGGCAGTGAAATGCAGCTAATTTGTTTTATCAATAGGATTACAATTTCTTAGAACAGGAAAACAGCCATGGGTTTGATGGAAAAGTGATAACCTTTCAACCTCTGTTGTTTTCCATAACCAAAAGAGAAATTTGCAGGCCTGCAAAGTTCCACCCACCACTTTGTGGACGATTAAAATAAGTGACCTATTTCTTATACACTTTAAGTAATTTAAGTGCATGTGATATTTTTAGAAATTAACTTCTCTTGATATGTGTATGTAGTATGTGTGAAGAGTGATCATTTGTTTCAATTACCTTTTAGGTGTTGTCAGAAATAAACATTTATCCTTTCTTTTGATTTAAACTTGCCTAAATGCCTGTTTCACGAGAAAAGGGGGAAGTTACCCCACATGTCTCCCCATCCATAGCAGATTGGGGTTAATTTTGTGATTTGAAAGCATTAGGCAATGCTGGATTAGTGACTGGACCAGTAATCCAGAAGAACAGACTAACGTCCCAGAAGGCAAATTTTCAAATCCCACCACAACATTTGGTAGAATTTAAACTGAATGAATAATCTGGAATTGGTCAGGGCACAGAGTATAAAAATTGACATGTCATGTTGCAGCTGCATTGAACTTTAGTTAGGCCTTATTTGCAATATTGCATACAGTTCTGGTCGCCACACTACCAGAAGGATGTGGAGGCTTTGGAGCGGGTACAGAAAAGGTTTACCAGGATGTTGCCTGGTTTGAAGGGTATTAGCTGTGAGAAGAGATTGGACAAACTTGGTTTGATTTCACTTCAACGTCAGTGTCTGAGGGGTGGCCTGATAGAAATTTACCAAATTATGAGGTGTGGATAGAATGGATAATCGGGGTCTTTTTCCCCAGGGTGGAAATGTCAATTAATAGGGGATATAGGTTTAAAGTTAAAAGGGGAAAGTTTAAAGGAGATGTATGAGGCAAGTTTTTTTACACAGAGGGCGGTACGTGCTTGGAATGCACTGCCAGAGGAAGTGGTAGAAGCAGATACAATAGCAACATTTAAGAGCCTACATGTGATTCTAGATCCCCAGCACTATTGATTCTTAACTGCCTTCTGAAATTGTGTCTGTAAATGTCTGATGAAAGATAATCTTTAGCTTTTCTAAGACAGATAGGTGAATAGGCAGGGAATAGAGAGATATGGACCACATAGAGGCAAAAGGTCTTTAGCTTAGAAAGGCGTCATATTTCAGCGCAGGCTTGGTGGGCCAAAGGGCCTGTTCCTCCACTGTACTGTTCTTTGTTCTCTTTGAAAGGCTAGTTTCAGACATGATGACCAGGAAATGAATGTTGATTGTCATTAAAAAAAAACATCCAACTGGTTCACTAATGTCCTTTAGTGAAGGAAATCTCCCATCCTTGTCTAGTCTAGCCTACATGTGACCAGATCCCCAGCACTGTTGATTTTTAACTACCTTCTGAAATTGTGCCTTTAAATGTCTGATGGGAGATAACCTTTAGCTTTTCTAAGAACCCGCAAAAATAGATGAGCATTCTCTAAGATGCTGGTTGCACTAAACTTGAAGCATTGGAAATGTTGTGCCCGAAAGCAGAGTAGATGAAATAGTGCTGGTTAAGGGACTTAGCAGTGAATGTTTGGAGGTTCCCTCATTTAACGTATACCTGCAGAGTAGCTTGGTTACAGGGCGAGTAACAGTTGGGACGATTGCAAGCTTACCCATGCAAGGTGTTGATCTTTTATTGGGTAATGACCCAGCCAAATCACAGATATGATCCACCAAAATTCCTGAACTGTTTGTCAAGACTGTACATACTGGAGATGTTCAAAAGAAAAATGCTGCAGAGGCTCAAGTGTTTGAGGAAGCATCTGCAAGAATCCAACAGGTGGAGACAAAGCCACCAGAATCTATACAGGCTGACAAAGGACAGAAATGGGGAAAAGTACTGAAATTAAAATAACAACTGTCAGAAATGTACTATTTGTGTGTTTATTAACAGATACCAGTTTTTTAAAACTTAAATAACAATGAGAAAAGTTCCCAGGTTATCAAGCAGAAATAAAGGAACGTGCCTTATGTCGTTGAAGTGCCACAGTAGGTGGAGTGGAGTCTGAATACAAACCTGAAGTGAGTAAAGTCCCAAATGACATGTGACACACTGGGGAAAGTACCTATTCCAGAAATACACGACATACAGATGGTAGTGCAGGAAAATTCAAAGAATCTTGCAAAACCCACAGGAGGGCTAAAAATTAAGATTCAAACCAGCAGCTTTTGCATGTTCTAGATTTTAGGTGATTTGAACCCAGCAACATAACATTAAAACTCAATAAGAATGAAGTGCAGGAGGAAGCAGAAAGCTTAGGTTCATTACAAGTGCGGAAAGACAGTCCGAAACTTAATGGTACCCTTGAATTCCACCTGACCAACTTGCCTTAAACCAAGGGCTGTAGAGATAGTTGTTGAAGGATTAAAGTCTTTTCAGGCAATATTACAAACAACTGAAGCAGTTATAGGTTGCAGCAACCATAATTTGCATAATAAGAGCAGAAACAGCAAGCTGAAAGCCATTGTGTAAATCTCAATGCTCCATGAAGCAGCAAATTCATGAAAAATCATGGCCGGGATTCTCCCAACCCGCTGCACTGTTCGAGTAGCGCAACGGGCTGGGAGACATCAGCGGGTGGCCTGTAGTAGGACTAGTGACCGGCATCTTGCCGATCTCAAGTCTCCGAGGCTATATTTTTCCACATAATCCAGCGTGGGGCTGATTACCATATGGAAATATGTCACTTCCATATAATTAGCAAGCCTGGGACTGTATTCTCTGGGCCCACCTCACCCACCCCGCCGGTTCACAACTGCTTCCCACCACTGGGTCCAGTCCTGAACTTCCCCCCTAGCCCACCCCAATCTCCAGCACCCCCTCTCAATCCACCATGCACCCCACTCGCAGTGCTGACCACCCCCACCCCCCCCACTCCCGCTGAGCTTTGGCACTTTGCCCCTTGTGCAGTCCATGGGGGCCCGGCTGGCACTGCCAAGATGCCAATTCCCAGGGAGCATCCCCAGCGCCCGGCCTTGTGGGAGACCCCTGATTGCCCCCTTTCACTCCAGCAGGGTCGGGCTTCACCTCCACACAAGTGGGGAGCTACTGTAAACCCCACTGGATTGTCACCTTCACCGTTTCAGTTGGAGTAACGATGCCGGGGATTCTCTGACTTTGTCTGCAGTTAAGATTCTCTGGTCCTGCTGCTGTGATTGGCAATTTGGATGAACATCACATTCTCCATTCTCACTGGCAGCAGTGGTGGACATCAGAGAATTCCGGTCAATGGCTGTTAGACTTGCTGGCCCCATGAAGATGGGATTTCAAATAAAACAGGAACATACTCATTGCTGGAATGTTGATGTATCGATCATTCATTCTCCATTATATGTCAATTACATCTGTTATAACCCATTGTGTGGCAATGGAATACATCAATGCTGCTGTCCCATGACTGTAATTAGTTTTGAGATAGCCAATATCTCATTCATCCACAAAGGAAGCCCAGTGAATCAGACTAGATTATGGAGACTAGAGGGAAGTCATCTTTTGACCAGCACAAGATTGGACCCTGCCTTGAAGAGAAAGTCATCTCAGGCAGTGAAGTGGTAGTCATTCGTCCTACCTACAAGATTACACATTGTTACCTCAGGAACCTGACTGCAGTTTTGTCAGAAAAAATATGAAAGTTCCAACCTTCATTCTCTTCAGGGAGCCTAGAGAGAATTTTTCAAGCCTGCAATGTTTCAACCATCATCTCAAAGACTATTTAAAGAAGTGACATGTTTATTATATCCTTTAAGTACTTTAAGTGCAAATTACATTTTTAGAAATCATCTTTTCTTGTCTGTGTGAATATATGAGGACTGACGGCAATTATATTTCAGATGATCTGATAAATAAATGTGTATCTTTTATTTTGATTTAAACATATATGAAAATCTGTTTTATGTCATAGAATTCCATAGAATGCAGAAGGGTGTCATTCGGCCCATTGAGTCTCCACTCATCCCACCCAGGCCGTATCCCTGTAATCCCACATATTTATCCGGCTAATTCTCCTCACCTACTCATCTTGGAACACTAAGGGGAAATTAGCATGGCCAATCCACCTAATCTGCACATTTTTGGACTGTGGGAGGAAACCAAAACACCCAGAGGAAACCCAGGAGAGAATGTGCAAAATCCACACAGTCACCCATGGCTGACATCAAACTCAGGTCCCTGACACTGTGAGGCAGCAGTGCTGACCATTGTGTCACCATGTTGCCTGTGGTTTAAGGTCACAGCTCTCAAGGGGTTAAAACTCTCATTTTCTAAAATACATCTTGTTGCAGTCCCCTTCTGTAACAATAATAAAGACTCTTGTAGTTGGGTTACTTGTATGATGTGTCCTCACTTTTAATCACACTCGTGTTGTGATTTATCCTAGCATTCTTCAGAAGGGAACCAGTTCTTTAGGAAAGAAAGCATTTCACCAAAGCTATTTTGTTTTAAGACTTTATTGTCTACATTTTTTGGAAGCAGAAACAATTTGTACAGTGCTGATGTTTTCATGATTGTCATTGATCAACTTGTGTGTCAAACAGCTCAATGTAGCCAGAGCAGCAGGCTTGGAAATACATCCAGACAACACTATGAATGCAAACAATTATCTAATGATGAATTTAGACTTGCCATTGAACTGAGTGATTATTTAAATTATACCCAGGACTATGAAAACATGATATGCCACTGTTACATATAATAAAAGAGTGACACTATTTGAATATTAAACAACTGTTCTTTTATTTCTGCATCAACTTTTAGAGATTAATATGCGTGAAAAATTTCCAAGCTGTAACACTAGCAAAGAGTTCAGGTGATAATAGAAAATGTAGGAAATGAAGATGAACCATTACTAAAGATGCCTGCGCTTTGAAATTATGTCATGGGCACAGTATGTGATTTTTTTTCCAGTTCTCTCCAACTTCTTCATTTCTTTTCAATAGCCCCTCGCTGACTTGCATTAAATTTGTTCCTGTGGGAGTGGACCCAAGGTGGTTGCGTTATTTTGTTTGGAAAATGGGTATCTCACCAGGATTTTGGGTAGTTGTGCACAGAAATGGAAGTAAAAGTCACAAATACCCCCTTGTGTTTCTTTGTTCGATGGCACCGCATAAAATTTAGCAAACAATATACATATCATCACTGACTTTCTGAATTTCAGAGGAAGTGATTTGGGAAGAGGAGATCAAGGCTGTTTAAAATACATCAACACAACAGGAAGCCAACCCTGCAGAATTTCAAATAATTAAAGAAATATCACTACAGTCATCAAAATATGCAGTATCTGTATCTTATTTATGATTAATGTTTGTGATTACTGCATTTTAATGAACTTTGTTTGCTTTACTTTTTAATTAAGAAGAACATTTATTTTTAATTAGGTTTTTCAAACTTATTAGTAATCTAGATCCTTGTGCTGCCAATCTCAAAAAATATAAAACATATTGTGCTTTCACAGCATTTCAACAAAGCTTAAAATGCATTTCAGAATAAATTAGCATTAATATTGGTAAGTAATAATTTGCGACATGAACATGTTTTGCTATTTTAAAATAGGTCTAGATTCAGGCAAGTCAAATTCTGTGAATATTAAAAAGTATATTGAAATGTTGGGCAGGAGCAGAGAGAGCAGGGCCGGAAAATACCCGCACCAGCTGGTGTATCAGTTTCCTGATCCTGTTCCTGGTACTAGCTATTTTGGTGGAAGCAGGTTCTGAGTTGGCAGGATTTTCCAGTTGGTTTCTTGTTACGATTCAAATTGGTGTTACTACTGGATGGGAAGATCCCAGAATGGAACACTGGCTCAAAAGATTGTAACTTTTTCTTGTTCTTAGAAAACATGGATGAATAGTCACAGGACTGCCAATTAGCTTTTTGCAAAAAAAAAACTTTTATTAAACATGAGGGCCAGGATTCTCCCAGTCTGCTGCGCTGCTCGAGAAATGCAGCGAGCTGGGAGACATCAGCTGGGGGTCTTTAGTGGGATTCGTGACCAGGGCCTGACATTGAGGCCACTCACCTGATGAAGAAGTAGCGCTCCAAAAGCTCATGATTCCAAATAAACCTGCTGGATTTTAATCTGGTGTTGTGAAACTTCTTACTATGCCCACCCCAGTCCACGCCAGCATCTCCATGTCTTAAATAGTCACGCATTCAAGTTTTTCACACAATGGGGGTGATTTTCCAACCTGCTGCACTGCTTTAAGGAGACTCAAGCGGAGGCCGTTTAGCAGGCATCCTGCTCAGTGCCACAGCCTCTGACCTCCAGGCCCACTAGAGTCTCCCCCCCCCCCCCCCCCCCCCCCCCCCCGGCCAGGAAGTGTTTCACTCCAGCAAGGTTTACAATAGCTCCCCACTTGTTGGGAGCTGGAGGCCCGGCCCTGCTGGAGTGAAGGGGGGGGGCACTGAGGCCCCCCAGGAGGTTGGGGGCATGGGGGATTGCCACCTGGGCATTGCCAGCTTGGCAGGGCCAGCCTGGCCCCTGAGCACTTCCCAAGAGGCAAAGTGGCAAAGCCCAAGGGGGCATCTTGGCACTGCCCAATGGGCATCGGGGTTGGGGCTGCGAGGAGTGAGGTTTTGGGGCTGCGAGGGGCGGAGATCGAGATGGGCCAGGTGTTGGGGGAAGGGAGCAAGGTTGGCCCGGACATGTCTGGGGGGGGCCAGCGATCGGGCCATGGGGGGGGGGGGTCGGAGGGGCAGCGATATGGGAGTCACGGGGCTGTCCAGCGATTGGGAGGCCGGCAGTGTAAATGACTGTGCATGCACCAATCTTACCGCTGACAGATCCTGTTGGTCACATTGCTGAAAAAAACAGGATTTACTCCTGTTTTTATGTGAATTCGACAATTGGAATTTTTTGGGGAGAATCCCACTCAATTTCTCAGGGGTTCAATCTCCAGATGAATGCTGTTGTTCCAAAGATTGTAAATAAGGACAACAACCTTATGATTGCCTCAGATATCTAGCTTTTCTTCGTCACTTACTTCCAGTCTGCTGTTTTCAGGTCTGAATTTAGCTTTTAACAGTACCCGGTTCCAATTCCTTTTTTTCTTTCTTATTTGAAATTTCTCTTCATTCTCGAGTTTTGAGAACTAATTTTCCTTTAGCTTCTGAAATTGCTTTCTCACTCATTACTCCAGGTATGGCTTTTTTTGTCGTAGAGCTGACAGAGCTGTTCCTCATTAGCTTCCCAGCTCCAACTGCTATAAATTCAGTTTAAAACTAAATGCAAACAAGTCCTAATCTAAAAAGTGGCTCTTGGTTGCTAAGCAACAGCTCATGCTTTCTCCAAGCTCATATTTACTTTTAATTCATAAACGTTCTTAAGCAAAATACAGGCGCAATTTGAACTGAAACCCAATACCCTATACATACAAACACCTTTGCTTAACATGAATCAAACTGGAGTTTTACTCTTTCTTACACAAAAACGTTAAATTAAACTCTCCTCCTGACACTGCAGTTTCTCTCAGATGTCTGGAGGTGGGTGTCTGATGGCATGTTGGGGCCACCACTCCAGGCAGGTCACAGGCCCCAAAAGAGAGTTTCCTCACCAGCAGCTTTGCTACATCACCGCTATAACAGTGTCAGGCTGCTGCATGTATCTAGTTCCAGATTGGAAGATGTTCCTGACAGGACATCTCCATGTTGGAGGAAGCTCTCAGTTTATCCACTGCCAGTACTGCACCTCTAAAGTCGGAAGGCCTCTTATTGGCTCTTCAGCTTCACCAGCCTGGTCGCTGTCCTTAATTGGACAAATAATTTGTCTCCATGCCAATTGGGGAGGGGCTCCTTTCAAAATCCCAATCTCTGACTTTACCTTTCACCCCCAATGATCTTGTGTTTGGACCTAGAAATAGTCCAGACTCCTTTTCCAATGATCAATGCCATAATACAGCCAATAAGCTTCAAATTTGGCTTTGGACCTGCATATTATCCTTCTGGCTGGAAAACAAAGCAAATTTTTCGCACCCCAAACATATACAGCACAGTACATTATGGGGGTGATTTTCCGACCGTGTCACACCTGAGATGGTGTGGGGGTTCAGACCACACCTGACAGACCAACGTGGTTTGCTCTGATTTTCTCGCCATTAGGCCATTTAGGGTGCGACCATACCAGCTGTTCTTGCCATGCTCCTGCTGCAGCACAGCTGGAGAATTTGGCGCATAGCCAAATCTCTGTTCACTGCAGCGGGATTGGAAAATCCCAACGGGATGAACGGCCATAACATTCTGCCCCAGATTTTTGAGGGGAAAATTCCACGCGATATCTAAAAGCAAGATAAAGAACTAAAATTTGAGACAAGTGGGAGACACTTGGATGTGGAGGTAGATAAACCTTATTTGTGTTACAACAAGTTCAGAAACAGAATTCCTAAATCAGATCAAGTCTTCGAAAAGGAGGACTAACTGTACTTAACTGCTTGCTGGTCAGCATTGGCCCACAGATCCCTGTGCCTAAAATTTGAATTTTTCACCCTTGTGATTATATCTCCCTATGACTTCACCCCAACACGCGTCTAACACTTATAACGCCCTGAAAACGATGTACTCCTTCAACTCTACCTCATATGCATCCCCCAAATTCCTTGTTTCATCAGTGAAAACTGCCTTCAGACATCTGGGTATGGTGCTTTGTAATTTTGTCAATACTTCTTGGTTTTTCCACCTCCTTTCCATCTTTTAGAACCTTGCTTAAAATCCACTGCTTTAAATAGGCTTTTTGTCAACACTCCTAATATCCCCTTCAGATCTGGATTCACTTTTATCTGGTTAGACTACTACAAAGTGTCCTGGGACACTGTTTCATGTTCACAGGACTTCATCAATGTGAACTTGTGTAATCTCCCAAGCTTCCAGCATCCAAATTACACCGATTGTTCTCATTAAAGGTAGGATTTATTTTTGGAAATATTTGCAGTACCCTAGAAATTTCTTGCTTTTGGGCACAGCTTGCAAAATTCACCAAAATCAATGCAATCACACAGCTCTTTGACAACTTGCAATGTGACTCAAGCGGTCACTCACTGTCTTGAGTACTTGGCAATCATCAGTTTCAGTTCCTCTTGCTACCAATTGACATTGTAGATTGTGAAAAAGACAAGTTATTGATTATAATTTTTTACATTTTCTTTATTCTGATTCTAAACTTAGTACTGCTTTCAGAGCAATGGTTGTAAATCTATTGCTAATGGCGTTGGATAAATTTCTCTCTCCCATAGTGCATTCAGAACTCATAGGCTGGAACTTTATAGGTTGAAGTCCTGGCAGCTCAAAAGCAGGAGACAACCCCATTTAGGCTGGCTGCAGAAGTCAGTGAGGCACAATCACAGAATTGTTACAGCACAGAAGGAGGTCATTTAGCCCATCCTGTCTGCAACGGCTCTCCAAACGAACATCATGATTTAGTGCCATTCCCCAGCATGTTTTCCTGTACAGTTTTTCTATTCAATTAATCATAATGCCCTGGGGGGTGGCCAATTAAGTGGTGACAGCCGGAGCCATCATTGTAATCAAGGTCTGGCTCTAAGAGCTGCATGTCCAATCAGAGGGGCCAACAGCTCAGCAAACTCAGCAGCACCACTGATAGCAGTAACCAGTGCAGAGCTGCAGCTGTAAAGAAAAAAATCAATGGCTAGGGTCCTTTCACAGAGGGATAAGTGGGTTTGAGAGAAACTGGAGCCATGCGGACTGGCAGGCCCTGGCAACTGGATGTGAACCTGATATACAGGTAGTTCCATTGCCAATGGGGCAGCATTGCTATGAGGAAGCCATGGAGTTCTGACCCCTTGCCTGAGTCACTGCCTGGATTGTTGGCAGTCTCTGCACATGGCCACAGACCCCAAACTGACTGAGGAGGCAGGAATTGGCCCTTAATGGTCACTTGAGTGGCTGAACTGTGATGCACCTTTCCCGCAACTAGCAAAATGGTATGGTATGAGGAGACTTGGTGCCTTCCT
Organism: Mustelus asterias; assembly: GCF_964213995.1. NCBI lineage: Eukaryota > Metazoa > Chordata > Chondrichthyes > Carcharhiniformes > Triakidae > Mustelus > Mustelus asterias. Next base: position 41,428,179 of record NC_135817.1, read on the forward strand.
ATGACATTTTGCCAGTCTTCCCACCCCTTTGCCTGTTGTTGAAAGTGAGGTAAACTTCTAGCCATAACCTCTAAACAACAGAAACCAGTAAACTATGGAAAATTGATTGAATGCTGCAGAAAATAGCACTGCATTCTTTTAACTGAATCATTTAACTTTACTTCTCTCCATTACATGCATGTGTACTGTGTTTGATATTTAGATGACCTTCATCCAGCCTTTTGGCTCAAACCTAGTCTCTTTGGACTTGGAATCATTATTTACTTTTCAACCATAAATACGGGAATGCAAAAATAAATATAACTGTCTAATTTTCTCAACACATATGCAAGTGCCATATAATGTAACCTGTAATAGTAGGCACAGTTAGAAAAAAATCAATTAAAGACCTTTTTTGAAAGTTTACCAAGCATGATTATTTGGTTAAAAGTAATCACTGGTTGGAGAATACAATTGGTAAGTTTAAGCATGCATGTCATGATTCATGATCAAGAAATGATGTACTTGTGGTCAGAGAGCTGAAACCCTGTGATCTGAGAACTGAAATATTTTCATTCTTAGGCTGGTAATAGTGCAGAGAGAGCTACGTTGTGGGATGTGAATGCTGGATTTAAAATACAGCACATGGCCTCAGGCATGAATGTTGGATTTAGCAGAAAAGGTTTAAAATTTGGGACATTTTGTAATAGTGCAGAGGAAAATTTATAATCTATTGAGGTTCAGAGATGCACTTGGATCAATTCCAACTGAACCAAGCTTGCTGTAATAAAAATTGCAGTGCTTAGCTTCCCTGGGTGATAGTGCCCTTGAGGATAGAGCATTGGAACTGCTGAAGCTAATGGAGTAAATGGAGCAGTTCTATTAGTTGGGATTTGGATCCATGCTTGCGTCAGTTAGTGAGAGAGCTTTTCCCTGATGTCTGTAGAAACCTCAATCCTGTGTTAAGTCCTTCAAGCAAAATGTTTGTAGCTATAACTCTGGTAAGTTATGATCTCCAGAGAGAGTAATAGCTTTTAAAAAAAGAAATTTGAACTTCCAGTTAATAGCTGAAAAAGCAACTTGACAAAATTGCACATTTTAAGACTTTTACTGTAAGGAACAAACTAAAAGCAGCATTGAGGAAACACAGAACAGCACATTGGTATAGCTTTCTGATGTGTTTCAGTCTCCAAGCAATCATTCTGGAGGCAGGGTGAACATGACAGATGTTACCAATTCATGAACAGTGGTACCTCCTTCCTTTTTTGGAGATGGTACAAATTCTCTCCACCTATTGGCCATAGGAGACAAATCATATTGTGTCACCCCACCTTTATAACAATCCCTGCTTAATGGGTTCTAAACTTCAGACATCCCATCACAAACAAATGCACATTTCCTTCCAGATACAGAGAAGCCACAAATAGTCACATTCTCTTATCAACATATCTTAACTCAAGCCCATACTAAAGTTATTAATATTAACAGTTAAGACCATTTCGTATCATATCAGAGAACAAAGGTTTCCTCTCTGGTACAGGTCCATTAAGTCAATGCATGGTTTGTTTAAACGTGTGTTCGAGCTGAATGATCTATTCCTTCAAATTGATTTAAAATCGTATCTTGGCCATTAAGACAGCTTCAGTTCAAGATTCAAATGTTTCCTTGATAATTGCCCAACAAGTCAAAACTGAACCACTTAATTTTAAACTATGGTTACAGAATAAAATCCATACATATGACAGATTCTAAAAATTATGAGAATTATCAAAATCTTACAATGCACATGCATATGTGTATGCACATACACACACATGCACATACCCCTTTAGCCCCCATTGCACTTAGGAAGTCAATGTACCAAATCTTCAGTTTCCATACCATCAAACAGCTAACCAGTTGACCGTAGTTTTGATTTTGGAAATAATTAATCTCCGCACCCGACGCCCCCCCCCCCCCCCCCCCCCGACCCCCTCAGCACAGGCCCAACCATGATGTTTAATTTGCAGTTTTCATTTTAATTTTTAATGTCCATCGTATTGTCCTTGCAATATTTTTAAAAGCTTTAGAAAGCACCTCTTTATTCCCCATAATTTAGAAAGGACAGGAGAATGCACTTTGACCCAGATGATTAAAAAAACATTTATGCTTCATTTCTTCTTAGCCTGTGAATTTTTTTTTGAATTAGCAGTATGTTGACTCAAATATATTTCTGGCTGTGAAATTCTAGATCCTAACTAGCAATTTTTATACAGTGCGCTTCAATCACTTTATTCCTTCTATTGCTGTTATTAATGTCATTTGGAGCAAGGTAGGAGTCATAATCTTCCCCTGGACTCATTTCCATTTTGATTACATTTGAAGCCATATTCAGACAGCATAGAGATTTGTTGGACTGGATAGATGTGGAGGGGTCACGGTTCTGTATTTTTCAATTTTACCTTTTTTTGTAAAATCACAAAATTGTCGGAACTACTCTTTGAATAAAATGTGGAGTTAGCACGTAAACTCTACCTGAGAAAAAGAAACTTGGAATAATTCACTCATAACATTGGATCAACGTGAAATGTTAGGTTTGGATAAGAAGGCTTAGTTAATTAAGTAATGCTCTAAATTTCATACCTTGGAGAAACTTCTAGTAATTTTGTTTTTGGATTGGCATGAGTCAGACTCAGTAAATCGAAATGGTCATTTTTAACAGCACGTTTCAGACAAACATCTCACCTTCAATCAGTCCTCAACAGTTGATCGCACCAATCTGCAGCTGTCCTCAATCATTCCTAAATGACCCCAAAAATTTCCAGAAGTTCGGTTCTCAGATGAACTCAAAGTTGCAATAAGTTGGGGGGAATCCTTCTCCCACTTTCAAACTGTTGCTGTTTGCAACCGTGGCTGCTTGGATGGGTTTGATGTCTTTTGGTGGAACCCTCTCTGTAGAACAGCCTGCTTGTAAAACGAACAAAGTATGGCTGTATCATGATGTGAGCTTTTTCAAGTCCTTTTTCAATTAAGGTGGGTGGCTAGGTTGATTGTGTATTCACAATCCCAATGGGTGGGATTCTCCAATCTCATCCATTCCCGGTCATTGGTGCTCCATTCACTGCAGCGGCACCAGAGAATCCCAGCCGTGGATGGAGTTGAAGGTTTCTGGCATTTGCCTTTGTGTTGAAATAACCTATTCAATTTGAAATTACCCTTCTGAATTAATTTCAGGAAAAGGCATTGATTCCACAGAAGTCTGGAGAGTTCTTGATATGGAGGAGCCGTTTCAATCCACATAAAAAGCCAGATGATCTGTGGTCAGCTATGTTTTTGCAGTCTTTTGTGGGCAATTTTAAAATTTATAAAGTAGTATGAGGTTCAGAATATATTGGGACATGACAACATCCAGTGCCCTTCACTCTTCAGAGCTATTAATTTATTGCCATTACTAAATGCTTTGATTTGTTTAGATAAAAATTGGAAAAGATACATTAGTTTATGATGGCCACGGTCACTGACCTTGGGAGCTGTGTGCCCTATCTGAAAACAAGTAACTCCACTGCCCTTCCTGTGTGATGTGCACACAAGCATGCATGCGCACACACACACACACACACACATTGCCAGATTGTTTCTGGTGGCATGGTGACACAATGCACAATGGTCAGCACTGCTGTCTCACAGCACCAGAGCCCTGGGTTCAGTTTCGGCCTTGGGTTACTGCCTCCTCGTGTCTCCGTGGGTTTCCTCCGAGTGCTCCGGTTTCCTCCCACAATCCAAAGATGTACATGTTAGGTTGATTCGGCATTGCTAAATTGTCAGGGAGATTAGCAGGGTAAATATATGGCGCCACAGGGATAGGGGCCTGGTTCGATGGGCCAAACGGCCTCCTTCTGTACTGTCGAGATTTTATTCGATTCTATGATTCCATAATAAATTATAATCTTCAGGTATCCGTAACCTAATTCCGAGAGTTGCTGTACCTGTTTCTCAAAAGTGATGAAAGCTTACTAGCCTAAGGATCTTTTCTATCAGCAGGTTTTTGCTGTCTTTGAACAGATTAATGTTCCTAATGGAGAGACTGAGATACATCTTCAGCATTGTGTATTCCCATTAAACTGCAGTCACTTTGCTGTTAGGGTCATAGTTTCCATTATCCCAGTTGAATCATTTTTATTAAGATTTAACTCGACCCATGCTTGAATTTTAGATCTTGTGTTCCACCTTTTCATATTTCTTATATTTTACAGATATAACTTTGATTTGTTAGAGTCATTTTAATAACATGGTAACACTGCAACATTAATATTTAATATTTTGTCAGTGGCATGCTGACAAATTATTTTTTTTGCCTGGGAAATAATGAGACTTGAAATCCAAGTTATTAGAATGCTGATATCCCATAATGTATTCAGTCACTCCTCGGGCAAAATTTCTAGTCCTAATTAGAGCTGCAATAGTTAATTATTTACGCAGTGATCATACAATGAGCCACTTTATTTTTAGAGTCAATGTTCTGTTTATGATAATGATTTTTCAGTTTTAAAATCAAAGTTACAATGAGCTTTGTCAAACATATTTCAGCTTGAGTTTGACCTGAAGCATTTGCAAACAAAGTAAACAAGCAAAGCGCAGAAGACAAAGGGCTGGATTTGTTGGGGTGGGGCGGGTGGCTGGGAAAACAGAGAGAACTGGAATAGGGTGGTTCCCCAATGCATTTCCACCACTGGAGAGCATTCCCATCAGCAAGGTGGGAAGAGGATTTGCTGTCTGCTGCTGATCACTGTAGTTAAGGCCACAATTTGGGGTGCTTTTGCAGCTTTGCAAGCATTTGGCTGTAAATGGTGCTGCCAACTCCTTGGATGCAGTTTCCCTATGGCAGGCTAGGTGGCCATCAAAACAGTGATGTGCATGGGGTATCTCCATGTAGAGGGAGGTTCACAGCCCCAACCCTGCTTCAGCGGCGACCACCTCTCTACGAGGGAGTGGCAGGCCTTTGATTTAACCTGCAACATGGAGAGCCATTATTTGGGTGGTAAACTCAGACGCGAACAGTGAGGAGGTTGTCTCCTGGACAATTGCTCTGCCAATAAAGTTTAAAGTTTATTTATTAGTCACAAGTAAGGCTTACATTAATACTGCAATGAAGATACTGTGACATTTCCCTAGTCGCCACAGTCCAGCACCTGTTCGGGTCAATGCACCTAACCAGCACATCTTTCAGACTGTGGGAGGAAACTGGATCACCCGGAGGAAACCCACGCAGACACAGGGAGAACGTGCAGACTCCACATAGACAGTGACCCAAGCTGGGAAGCAAACCCAGGTCCCTGACACTGTGAGGCAGCAGTGATAACCACTGTGCCACCGTGCTGCCCTAATCTGACTGCTGGCAAGTGCTTGGCACTTCCATTGGTCAAGTACTGAATCGAGTGGCAAAATCTAGTTGATTGTGTCTGTTGGAATGAAGCACAAAATTGTGATTAATAATTTTATCAAGAATAAATTAGATCTTTGCTCTGGCTCGTATTTTTCCCACTTTTAATAGTGTGCTCTGATATAAGTTGATTTAACTGTGCTATGTGGTATGGTGTCCTGGCATGCCGTGGAATTTCCAATTTTGAAGAGCCAGTTGAGTCTCACAAAGAAGTTTGCAGCTTTAAATTTCAGAAGATGTAGGTTTGGTGAAGTTTAGTTTTACTTTGATTACTTATTTTTGGTGAGGGAGTTGTACAGATTTTTCAACCTTAGATGAGGTTGGGCCGTGGGGTGGGGGGGGAGGGAGGGGGGCGGTGAAATAACCATGCGACACCTATTTTTCGGGACCTGTTGGACATTTTAAAGATAAACGAAAAAGCATGATAAGATCACGGAAAAAATTCCTACATCGAGTCCCTGGTCCACCAGATTAGGTGAGTCTGGAAAATAGCTCAGCTTGTAAAGGAACTTCCGCTCTGTTTCCCACATTTAAATTAATGAAGGAAAATCAGGCAGATTCCTTTCTCAAGTGTGAACTCTGATCTGCCAGATTCTTTGATCCCCACTGTGCCCAGTATGCATTGCACAGACAGGAAAATATCCACATCCACATGAAGGCGCGATAGAGGCTTTTTAGAGATGTATGTGTTAAAGTTTGCCTTGGTGTCTCCAGACAGTGGTAAATAAAAATTAGAAAGGATTCCTGATCTGAATTTTCTGGCAGGGTCCGGCTGGAAACCACATGCATTTGGATGTTTAGCGAGGAGATAATTGGGGTCAGCTGTGATACCTCTCATGAAAATTGTCACTTGAATGAAGTAAAGCAAAGTTTATGGGCATAATTCTCCTGAACACAAGCCAGTGTGTTCGATGATGAGCATTGAGGGAGGGGCTTTGGGGAGAGAAATGTGGTGGGAGGCCCAAGAATTGGTTTCGTGCCGGCATGAATTTACAATGGGATCTTAAGCTGACGCCTGCCATGGTGGGTCGGAAAACCCACCATTAATGGGATGCAGGTGAAGGCCCAAATGCCACACCTAATTCTCCATGATACTGGTGGGAAAAGATGCCGGTATGAAACAGATTCAGAGCAACTTGGTGTGCAGATGTCAGGACTCATCTGAACAATGCTTGGAGCTGCTTCTAGAATTTGGGATGGAGGCCGCCTGTAGCTCTGGACCCAGGAACACCACAGCAGTGAGTCAGGGGAGCATCTGGAGGTGGACCTTGCAGATTAGGTGTTCTGGAGGGGGTCCACCTTCCAGCCTCCGAATATTCCTGAAGATCTAAATTAATTTTCAGAATGTTCGTGTTCTTTCTTCAATGGTTGGTCAGTGATGTTGGATGACTTTGCAACAAGGTGTTTCGATGTGATGGCGGACTACATGCCACTCAGGCCAGCCCTCACTGATTACAGCTTGCCACTGCAGCATGGAACACTCCATGTTCCCATCCCCACCATGGCACTTAGTCTTAAAATGGGAGAATTCCACCCTATGGCTCCAGTCGAAAAGTCCCTGTTTGAGCTTCCCTAAAAGTTGTTGATCTAGGCGAGACCAATCAATTCAACACTGTCCAGCTGGGATACCACAAAGATAGTTACAAACCTGGTTGAAGAGGGATGACTAACTCTGTGTCTTTACGCAACCCATCCCCTTTTTTTTTAACTGCAAATTGTTTGTTTAATGTTCCACTAATTTATGTAATCTACCAGAAATATTCACAATGACAGTTAAAAATTAAGCTGTGCAGTGGAAATAAATCAACTCCAGAAACCAAAATATTTGGGAGATGAAAACTAGTTATGAAGCCTTGACCGATATTGCCAAATGTGTTCCTTGTTAAATAAGATAGCTTGTCAAATTATAGTGTGGCATCAGGCCTAAGGTTTTGATAGTTCAGCTGACAGCCAGAAAAGACCTTCATACCAACCAGTTCCTTGTACAGCGTAGCTACCCTGAACAAGGGTGCCATTTAACAAAAAAATTTTTGAAGTATCGAACGTGCAAGAGAACAGGAGAGTTTCAGACCTGATTTATGGGCGAGTTTGAAAATGCAATTTTATTGAAGTGAATGCAAAAACAGTGCCAGGATGCGATTCTTGCCAGCAGGAGTTTGGGGGCAGGAGTGGGGGGTTGTGGTCTTGGAACCTGAGCTCACTGGGAAGCCAACTGCTAAGCTCTAAGGGTGCCATTGAGCAGGCTGCCCCAACCCCACCCGGCAGAGTTCCCTCCCTCCCCAATCACCACCCCATCTGCAGAGTTCTCTCAACTCCCACCACAGATCGACCCCCAGCAGAGTTCCCTTCCCTCCCACCACGATCGTCACCCTGACAGACATTTCCCCCCTTCCCTCCCACCCCGTCTTAGCTTCAGCCCCACAACCCCCTGGCACAGTTAGAGTGCAAGCACTTCCAGGCTGGCATCGCCCCATGAGAAGTGCCTGGCCTTGTTCCCAACCACTCATGAGGCTTCAATGTCCTCCGATCCCCCCAGCAAGGCGATCACATCTGGTGTCCTCTGATGGAGACCAACTATGATTCTTGATGGGGAGAACCTCATGTCATTAATATTTAAATTGGCTTCGGACCCTTTCTGGACGTGAAGCTGATTTCGCCAGCAAAACAGGGTCGGCATGATCAGGGAAGGTGAAAAACTAGGCGTATTTCTCATTTTCCACCTCCCAACCAATCTTGGCACTTCACCTCACCAAAGGTAGGGTGGGATGAGATTGTAAGAATGTGCCCCAAATTATATTATGAAAGTTGTTTAGTCCTAATTTTTTTGTCACTTCACTGATGGTCAAGGCATTTGAAACTGGAGCACCCAGAGAAACGCTCGCAGACACGGGGAGAACGTGCAAACTCCACACAATCAACCAAGGTCGGAATTGAACCCGGGTCCCTGGCACTGTGAAGCAGCAATGCTAACCACTTGGCCAAACTTCCTTTTTGGCTTCAGCTTGGATGCTGTTACAATCATAGAAATTTTACAAGATATTAAATTTATGCGCACAGAAAAAGTTGTTTTGGGGGTATAATGAATTTTTGATCATCTCTACTCTCATACCATCATTCATCCTGGGTTGAACTGAGTTGGTTTTTCACCACAATTACTTTTAAAAAGGTTAAAAATGACTAGTTCAATTGGAGACTTCAGAATTAGCATCCTGTCTGATGTTATAGGATGAAATGCATACATTACACTGGGTCTTAAAGTTAAAACTTTGTGGATATAAACATCAAATGTTTGATACATTCATATCCCGTCGTTTGTCCATTATTTAAATGGAATACTTAATACAGTAGCATTTACTTTAATTGTATGAATTTCCCTTTTTAAATAGCAAAGAATTGAGACATGTACGTTTGAAGAATTCATAGTGTTATTCATACATTGCAATTCAAAACCAAAGCGACTACACTGAGATTAGTTTTAACAAACCTCATGTTAGCATGCAAGGAGATTGGATATGATTATAAGCAATATTCATCCGCAACATAAAAACTGAAGTTTAAAGTTAAAGCTTTGAACATTCCCAAACTCCTCACAACTTATTATGTTAATACTAGTGTATTTGGGAACATAGCATAAATGAAGCAATCAGCATCATCCTGTTAAGTTTTGGATCCTTGCTGAGCTTCAAACTGTAGGTTCAACTTTTGTTTGAATGATTTGTTTTGGTAAGAATGTAATTCTTTTATTCGAATGACTAATAACAACAAATGTGTCATCCCGTGTTGCCTTTTTTGGTCCCATTTTCCTTTTCAGATTTTCATTACCTTTACAAAAGAGCACAAGAAAAGTCAGAGGGAATTGGCTTTTTGACCTATCAAAACTCACTTTCCTTTCCACCACTCAAGGACATTTAAAAATACCCCACTCATGGGTTTGGTGGGTTATTCTAAATAGCTTTCAACTCTTTGAATGAAGTGCTTCATTCATCTGGTTCCACTTTCAGGGCCTGCTTTGGTTATCTTCTGGGTGTACGTTATCTATATAGCATTCATTATTTTGTATTGTTTGATGGAGTCCCCTGAACCACCTCCTTTCTGGACTATGGAGCTTATGGTTCTCTATTTGTACTCATACCCATACTTTTTTGAAGTGTGATAAACAGAAATGAGCATTAAAATGCTAAATATGGTCAGACTCTTATTTTGTAAATCCTTAGCATAACTTGTGAAAGTATGTATTCTACTATTCTGGTGTAATATATCATAATTCAACTACATTGTGGTGGAAATGTTGCCTTTTGGACAAATCCTTAAAATAAGATTCTCTGCCTATTTGGGTGAACACGAGATAAGAAACAAATGGCGTTCTCCCAGCATCCGAGCTAAAATTTCTCCTCGACTAAAAACACCAGAATCAGATTAACTAGTCATTCATTGATTTTGAATAGGATCTTGTGCAAATTGGCTACGATGTTTGCTTATGCAATGGTGATGTCTTTTCAAAAGTAATTTGTTAAATGTGAAGCATTTTGGGGCAACCCGCAAAGTGATGACACTTATATAAATGCAAATTATTTTATTCCATTGAAGCAGAGCGATTGATGGATCAGAAATCCTTTCAATATTGTCTGCCTTTCTATGTTCTTGTATTCTGTATGTCAAGTTCAGAACTGGTAAATGTGATATGATGACACCATCATGGTAAAGTTTCTTGATTTACTAGATACTTTGGAAAGCAATGGTCTATTATTATAAAATGAATGGGCATTTCTACTGTACATCTTAAATACATGTCAAGGAAGCCCACCGAGTACTTGTTTCAGAAATGTTTTGAGTAACTGAGGCTATTTAAGTACTGCAGGATCAGCATCTTTACTTCCTGTCTCGTTGGAGCATGGGACGATCAACAAAGAAAATCTTCTTTAAAAGCCAGGCTCAAATGACATTCTTTGTCAGACCTGGATGCAAAGTTGAATTTCTGAGCTGAGTCACTTGGGAGAAAGAAGGACAATTACTGGAACTGAGTGGTAGGGTAGATCTCTCAGCACTGTTGTTTTGGTTGTGCAGTAGATCAGATTTAATGGGCAGAATTGTACGGCCTCGCTCGAGCGAGACTGGAAATTCCTGCCCGAGGTCAACGGATATTTCTGTTGCCCACCCCTCACCTGCTCCGAATCTGTGGCGGATGGGGTGGTAGAATTCCGGTGAAAAGCTTTCAAGGAAAATAGCTATTCATGCCATTATGGACAGGGATGAGAGACAGTTGAAATTCAACTTCGCTTACTATCCACAGTCGGTGTATTTTTGAACAGGAAGATGTGCTTGTTTCTTAACCTCTAAGTGTATGATCAATTTGAATAATCAGCTTTTGTGGGTTTATTTAAAGTAGATTATTTATTCACGCATTCACACACCCTGAAAGTCTAACACTATGTCACTCACTTAATATTCATTCCTATGCAAGCATTCAAGAAAAAATAGAATTAAAGATAATAGTGCACTTTAACCCATTGTAAGCCAAAGAATACCTTGCAATTCATATGTTTGGCTCACCTTAGGAGAAATTATGCATTGCATGCCAGGTGGAGGAGTTTTCACTCCTGCAGGGGAGTTTAATTTGGTCCAATAGCCAGAGCTGTACCTCGGGGTTATTGCAGGAAACCCTCAATGATGAATTTTCAGTCGGTCACAAAGTTTGTTCCATGTAGTTGTCTTGCTAGGAGCTCAAGTTACTCCACTGGTGGTCTTAAAAAGGAACATGCTAGAAGACATTACAATGTTGCAGTCTCAATTTTTAAGGTATGGATGTTGCTGCATTTGTTGTCGCTGTTTATTGCCATGTGGTTTGGAGACTGACTGGTTCTTCCTGGTTCTTGGGGTAATAAGATTTGTTGATTGAGGACAGTTTTGATCAGTTGACCATGTGATCAATACTACTAGTCCACACAGAACGATTTGATGTTTGAAGCCATTGCCACACCATGTTGGCCATAGCACCTGCTTATGATTTGTTACTTTCCGCAGCTATCTTTGTGTAATGACCTCAGCGAGGCACATGAGGTTGGTCTGTTGGAGTATGAGCTCTCTGAATGAGGTAATGATTGCCTTTCCAATCAGGGAGTCTTGCCTGTCTATATATATATATATATATATATATATATAGAGAGAGGAGTGCCAGGGCTACTGAGACTCTGGATTCTGACTTTGTACCTGAACCCCTCTTAGGAGCAGCATTGAGTTTGTAAATGGAAATTGGTGAAGGGATACTGGTTATTTCACTTTGTGAAATATTGAACTCGGAGAACGTCTAGGAGTCCAAAGATTTTGAATTTTAGGTAAGTTCACAAACAATAGAATGTGTGAATTCCATAAATGGTTTTGTCTTGTTAGTCTGTTTGTCCATTCAAGGTGGCATTCTATCAATTGTCATTTAATTTGGAGATATGAGATATATCTGGGTCTCTGCAGAATTTGTAAAAGTCATTTGTCCTTCAGCAGTCATCTTAGCAGCCTCTTAATGTCATTTGTAAAGAAATGGCAGTTCCAAACAATTCTATACTGAATATAGTCCTTGTTTAAAGTTATGACTATGACATGCCTTACTGAGTACGACAGTGCAAATCTGAGCTGTTCCAGTGAATGAGAAGAGTGAAGGTAATTACACAAACTGCATATGAAATAATTCTTTTTTGTCACTTCAGAAATGTAAAAACATTACATTTCAGAAGCACAAGAACATAAATATATAGTTCATTCCATTATTTCCAACCACAGATTTATATTCAATTATAGTGACATTGCTGAAAAACACTAGCTACATAACACGGGAATCTGGTTTGTTGTTGTCCTAAAACAGGGGATGTCCAGAAAAACCACTAATGATCTTCTTTCATACACAATGTACAGAATCTTGTGGGTCTCTTCTGACTGGAGAGCTGACGAGACTCACACTTCGCCTCTTTCTGGAAAGACCCGCCTTTCAGGATTCCAGGGGAATAAGTCCTGCCAATTGAGAAAGGCCAGTCAATCAGAGACTGGCAGCTTGTTTGGACAGCAGCGCCACTGTGGAGGTGGTGGCTGCTGCCAGAACCATACCCAGGCCACAGATGAGTGAGGGTGGGAGGGAATTCATGGGGTGAGGGTCAGAGTGGAGGGGATGTGAAGGGGAGTCAGCAGAAAGGCAGCGGCGTGGTTCTCAGCAGGTTCCTCGTTCCTGATGTGAGGTCCTTCATTCAGACATTGAGTGCCTTTGAATGAGGGATCCACATGGGAGCCAGCAAAAACACGTGCCAGGGTTTGCATGTTGTGCACACCACATGGCACGCATTCTACCACCCCCCCCCACCTTCACTTCCACTATAGCAAATGCATGGGATAAGGCACCTCAGGGTCTGAATTGGTGGCAGGGCAGGAAGTTTGTCCTGGAGACTTACTGCCATCGACCAGATTGGGGTGAAGGTGGGGATGTGTTCCTCCCACTTGCCAACCTCGTACCTGATTAAAAGTCCATCCTCGCAGTAAGCTCGCCATGGGGCAGGGCACAAGATTCTGTCCACTAATGCAATGACATTTCACAGTACACTGCTTACTGTCTACAGCAAGTCAGCAAATTTTGCCAACGATCCTTTTAATTAATTTCATGTTAAGCAGTTAAAAAGGGTGCAGGTGAGCTCAGTCGGTGCTTCAAGTAATTGTTGCATATTTTATTTATCTAATCTATATCCAAGATAAATTTCTATCCAAGATAAATTTCATTTCTATATAGTTATCAATAAGCACATCCTGCTCTACTGTATTCGCAACTCGTTTTAGATTAAATTATGGAGACATCTGCTGCTGTGAGAATGCAGTGCAGCCCTTTGTCATTCACTGAATTTTGTTGATCTATTTAACAGTGTATGTGCCATGAGTTTTCACTACAATATTGAAATATTCCATCTTAATGGAATTGCACAGTTTCCCTGGAGCAGCACAACAACTTGTGATAAAAATTCATACGTTCACTCCCCTTTGCACAATTTTGACATTAATATGAAGACCATCCTAAAACATCATTTATTCTTATCTTTTTTTCTCTTCTGTTTTTGAGACATGAACCTTGCCTGTGAATATTGGCAAGATGTTCTATCATGTAATATTGTGTTCAGTATCAATCTTGACCTCACCCAATATCTACATATATACATACACTCAGAGCAGAATTCCCTGAATGACCTCCAACCCTCAACACCTTACCTTCACTTTTGCCTCAATAAAGCTAAAGGGGAGATGGTGCCTCAGTGGTAATGCCCCTGGCCTGGGACTCCAGAGGCCCAAACCCATATTCTATGAACATGGATTCAAATTCTACCACAGTAGCTGGTGGAATTCAAATTCTTTTTAAAATCTAGAATATAAAGTAGGTCTCAGTAACGGTGACTATCACAACTATCGCAATTTTTGTAAAAGCCCACCACTCGTCCTTTAGGGAAGGAAATCTACCATTCTTACCTGGTCTGACCTATATGTGACTCCAGACCTACTGCAATGGACTCTTAACTGCCATCAAAAATGATTTTGCTCGTTCAAGGACAATAAGGGATGGACAACAAATGATGGCCTTGCCAGCAGTGCTCAGATCCAATGAAATACTTTTGTTAAACTCTGACAATCCTTCTAAACAGAAATCTAAATGACTCATAATTCATTGCAAATTTAGCAGTGGTAAAAGGAACATCTTAATGCAATTACTTGAATGTACAAAAAGTCTCAAAGTGCCTCACAGAGAAATAATCAAAAAAATGGATGCCGAGTCACAGGACATTTTGGAAGGGGTTCCTTAGACAGGGGTGTTTCTTTAGCCAGGCTGAACCATTGACTCCTGCATAGGCGCATCAGTTACAGCTGCCTTGGTCTGTCCATGTAATATGAAGCAACCTGGGGTTCCAATAGATTCCATAGTGAACTTAAAACAAACCTAGGTCCCATAAGAAACCATTTAGTGACCAAACCAGTGTAATTGATTCCCTCTGGTATGCTTTATAGATGTTGTAGAGTTATAGGGTGGAATTTTCCCATTCTGCCCACCACAGAATCGTAGCGGGTGAGACATGGACCATGCAAAGGTCCATTGACCTCAGGTGGGATTTTACGGATTTGGGGTGAGCGCAGCCGGAAAATCCCACCTATACAGTTTTGCAGCTTAAAATGAGGCCTTTCGACCCATCGTGTCTCTGCCAGCCGTCAAGCACCTATCTATTCTAATCCCATTTTCCAGTACTTGATCTGTCGCTTTATATGCCCTGGTGTTTCAAGTGCTTGTATAAATGCTTATTAAATGTTGTGAGGGTTCTTGTCTCTGCCACCTTTTTAGACAGTGAGTTCCAGATTCCCACCACCCTTACCTTAAATTTATGCCTTCTGGTTAGTGACCCCTCTACTAAGGGAAAAGAGTTTCTTCCTATCTACCCTATCTCTGTCCCTCATAATTTTGTACACCTCGATCAGGTTCCCCTTCGGCTTCCACTATTCTAAAGAAGAAAACCCCAGCCTTACCAGTCTCTTCATAGCTGAAACACTCTAGCCCAGATGATGGGCTGAAGGGCTTTTTTATTTGCTGTATATCTCTATGACATTCTGGTGAATCTTCTCTGCACCCTTTCTGCTGCAATCACATCCTTCCTGTAATGTGGCAATTAGAACTGCACACCGTACTCTAGCTGTGCTTAATGAGCATTTTATATAGCTCCATCATAACTTCCTTGCTCTTATATTCTGTGCCTTGGCTAATAAAGGCAAGTATCTGATATGCTTTCTTGACCACCTTACCTACCTGTTCTGCTGCCTTCAGGGATTTATTGGACATGCACCACCAGGACCCACTAGCCCTTTGTACTTCTTAGCATCCTACGGTTTATTGTGATTTCCTTGCCTTGTTAGTCCTCCCAAATGCATCACCTCATACTTTTCAGTGTTAAATTTCATTTGCCACTATTCTGCCCACCTGACCAGCCCATCTATCTCATTCTGTAATCTAAGGCTTTTCTCCTTGCTATTTACCACACCAACAATTTTTGCGCTATCAGCGAAGTTACTGATCATACCTCTTACTTGCGTGTCTGGATCATTAATGTATGCTACAAACAGCAAGGAACCCAGCACCAATCCCTGTGGTGCACCACTGGACAAAGGCTTCCAGTCACAAAAACGACCTTTGACTAATTTTGGATAAGATTACCAAATTGCCTTGGAATCCATGGGCCTTTTACTTTCTTGACTAGTTCCCCATCCCTTCCCTGATTTCTATATCTACATTGTCCTTCTCCATAGTGAATACAGATGCAAAAGAGTCATGGTGATATGATGTGTGTGCAGAGGATTTTCACCTGATTCTCCCAATGGATTATGTGTCCCTATTGTGCTTAGCACTATTCACAGCACCTCCAATGATTGAAAAACAGAAAATGCTGGAAAATCTCAGCAGGTCTGACAACATCTGTGAAGAGACAAATAATTCTCTCTCCACAGATGCTGGCTCGACCACATTTGGTTGTATACACAAAGTTCTTTTGTAATTGATCACTGGGTCACAACCTCCTGGATGTCCATATCTCTGCTACAAGGTCATCTGTAAGTAAGACACGAAGGTGAAGGTCAGTGACACGGACAAATAGGAGACAGTTTCTGGTGGCCATGGTGACCTCTGGCAAACCACACACGTTCTCAGCCCACTGTCACCCTGTACAGAAACTGTGGCACTGTCGTGCCAGATTGGAGCTTCTGAGTTTCATTGAACAATGCTCAACAGAGAGTTGACTACCACGGCACATACCATCATCTTACGAGATGGGAAACTGCCACCCAAGGATGATCTACAAGATGAATTATGAAACCATGTCAAACATACATCAACAGCACCTCCCAGCTCACAAGCTTTGCTATCTATCACCTAGGTGTTTGCTTTTGACTGTTTTGTCCATTGGAATAGGCCTGGTGCATAAAATTTATCTTTGTCGCCTCAAAGTCAATATTTGACTTGTACTGCTGGATATTTTCCATGTACAAATGAAATATGAAACGGGGAAAAATAAAAAATGTGTTCCAGAACTGGAACTCTACTCAGATAAACGTGTTTTAGCAACAGGAGGCGGGGGAATAATTTGATTCATAGAATTCCTACAGTACAGAAAGAGGCCATTCAGCCCATTGAGTTTGTACTGACCATAATCCCACCCAGGCCCTGTTCCTGTAACCCCACACATTTACCCTGCTGATCACCCTGACATCACAGTCACTTTAGCCTGGCCAATCAACCTCACCCTCACATCCTTGGACTGTTGGAGGAAACCGGAGCACCCGGAGGAAACCCACGCGGGCGAACATGCAAACTCCATACAGACAGTGACCCGAGGGCGGAATTGAACCTGGGTCCCTGGCACTGTGAGGCAGCAGTGCTAACGACTGGAGAGGATCCATTCCATCCTTTCACAATCACAAAGTCCTTGAGAGTGGACTTGTATCAGACTATTAAAACCCGAGACTTGTATTCAAATGGAAAATAACAGCGATATCAGTAGATCAAGATTGCTGTTCACAATTTTCAATTTATTTTTGCATTTTCTCCTTTGTCAATAATGTTCGTGGTTTGTGTGTTTTGGAATTTATTTTTTAGTTTAGCAATATAACTTTTACTTTGGAGGTTGAAAGATTAATGGGAGAAAAGTGGGAGCATTTGATTGAGAAATTGATAAGCAACCGTGAGGTGGGTGTAATGCAAACTTGAAGTTAATTACACTTGAAGGCTGACCGGTGTTTATCTTCCAAGGTCAGAGAGAGAGGGATGTAAGCATTTAACCAGTGGTTCACCCATCTTTAAGCCTGAGGTTTAGCTGGAGGATCTCCACTTATTTAAAATAAATGACTTGCATTTAATATGAAATTTTCCGATGAGAAAAAGCTGAAAAGCTTTACAAACATTCAGGTTTCTTTGTGAGTCTAAAGGGCAATCATATTCGCAATATAGATTATTGATATGAACGTCAGAATCAAAGGGGAGTTTACAAGCAGGTTGTAAACAGGGAAGGTTGTAAAATCCATTTATTTCTGAAGATCAGAGGAATTTTTCTGAGTGTTTATTCCAAAGGCTGTTTAGTTGCAATTTGGGCTCTGGCAGTCTGCAGCTCACTGAGAGAAGAAAGCCAAAGCTGATAGATGTTCGTCAGTCTGCCAGTTAAGAAGAGAGAACACTAACTTTCTCATTTCATGTCAAATTTGGGTGGTGTATAATCTCTGTTTGGATTTCGTGAGCTGTAAGATTTACTCCAGCAAAGAAATCTACAGTGGTGCTAAAGGAAACAAACAGCAGAATTAACTGGCAAGCATTATGAAAGCAACCAGAACAAAGAACCGAGGCATCTACAATCAAGAGATATTAAACGTAAAATATTACCTTGGAGAATAGCTGGAACTGAGGAGAATTAAAATCAATTCCAGAGGACTGTGACATACTTCTGGGTGGTCCCGACACAAGTAAAATCTCTACAATAAAAATTATTTGAAGAATTATTGGTAGAAGTGAGTGAGTGTATAACCTATAAGCCATATTGTTAATTCAGAAGTGTTCGTAAATGTACAGGAATGTTTGCTTTTGTTTAAAAATTTGAAATCTGGTGCTCTAGCTTTATTGTTAAAACAGGGGTGGGACTTTCCGGCCACGCTTGCCCAAAATTTAAAAATTCCACCCGAAGTCAACGATCTTTGCATTGTGTGTGTGTCCCCCCCCCCCCCCCTACGATTCCCGTAGCAGCTACGATTCCCGTAGCAGGTGGGACGGGAAAATTCCCCCCAAGGTGTTTGGATTTCTCTTTAAATGTTAACAGGGTCGCTGGTAACACCTGTGTACACATGAAAAGTGGGTCCAATAATTTAGTTCAGTTTAATACAGGACTCTCGGGAAGGAGAGAAGGCTTAATACTTTAGACAGTACACATGCAATTTATTAATGTCTATTAGCTAAAGGCATACAGTGTCTGATTGGGTTGACTTCCAACTGCTCATTAATCAGAAATATTCTCATCAGTGTGAAGTCATTTTCTGAGCGCTGTTTCAATTAACTTTGACACTTGACCAATATTTGTTTGAATATTTTAAAAAAAGGAACAAGACTGTACAGCTAAAATGTCGACACACTCGAGTACATAATATCATCTATAGCAATTTATTACTGCAGTCATGATTTTCTTTTGCTTCTAAACTGTGAGCACTTCCTGACTCCCAGAATTATGTACTTTTGATTGTAGTTGCCTCTAGAAATGAGATGGCTGCCCCAATTGTAACCCTTGTATCAGGCAGATAGTTATGAGTATTCCCAAAAATCTCTTGCTGCCATCATTTTTAACAGTGCTTATTTCAAGCGCAGCTGCGATGCCTTTCGTGGGCTGTTTGGGCATTGTGAAAAAACTAATATTGTGGTCCTATAACGCAATTATGACCTGGACATCATCTTAATGAAGAACTGTTGCAGTACCATCCAGTGCCATATTTGAATCCACTGGCGGGTCACGAGTGGGTTGAGTGAGTGGGGTAGGAAAGAAATTGTTGATTTTGTCCCTCACCAAGTGCACTGCATTGGAATATCTGAGAGAGATTAAGGCACAATTGGGGCTGTTCCTCTTAACTGGAAGTATTACAAGAGCAGAAGAGATGGTAACTGTGCACTTAACAAGACGGAAGTTAACACGACAGAGAAATTGTGATGGGTTAGGGTAGAGATCAAAAAGTACTGGAAAGGGGAGAAATTGGAAGTGGGTGACAGAAAACACAGTAGACGAGGGGAAGCATGGCAAGGGGCTTAGAGTAAAAAGAATGGGAGACAGAAGCATTCAGCTCAGCTCAGAAGGGTCGTCAACCTTCAAATTGTCCTGGAGTCTCTAGGATTGGAAGCTGAATCCCGAGGATACTGATATGAGGAACCCAGAAGAAAATTCACATGGGCAATAAAGAAAATACTACTACCTTCACAAAAGGTTGTTTGACTGGTAGTTAAGAACCTGGTCACTTTCTAATTGGAGAGTTTTGCCCTGTGAATGACCAATAGGGTAACATGGGAGTTGGAAAAGCTGGAGAGTAGAAGTTGAATGATGAGAACCCTCAGGATTACATCCAGCCAATATTTTGGCGACTCTAAGGATAGGCAAAATGATAACCCCAATTTAACATGCCCTTGCCATGTGGCACCAGGTAGGCAAAGACACTATAGATATTCATGAGTCTGACCCAGACCCCTGCACCTTTGTTTGGTAGTCATGATATGGAGATGCCGGTGTTGGACTGGGGTAAACACAGTAAGAAGTCTAACAACACCAGGTTAAAGTCCAACAGGTTTATTTGTTAGCAAATGCACTAGCTTTCGGAGCGTGCTGCTCCTTCGTCAGGTGGAGTGGGAGATGTGCTCACAAACAGGGCACACAGAGACACAAACTCAATTTACAGAATAATGATTGGAATGCTAATCAAGCTAATCAATGCTAATACAGCTAATCAAGTCTTAAAGGTACAGACAATGTGAGTGGAGAGAGCATTAAGCACAGGTTAAAGAGATGTGTATTGTCTCCAGACAGGACAGCAAGTGAGATTTTGCAAGTCCAGGCAAGTTGTGGTGGTTACAGATAGGGTGACATGAACCCAAGATCCCGGTTGAGGCCGTCCTCATGTGCGGAACTTGGCTATCAGTTTCTGCTCAGCGACCCTGCGGTGTCGTGTGTCGTGAAGGCCGCCTTGGAGAACGCTTACCCGAAGATCAGAAGCTGAATGCCCGTGATCGCTGAAGTGCTCCCCAACAGGAAGAGAACAGTCTTGCCTGGTGATTGTCAAGCGGTGTTCATTCATCCGTTGTCATAGCATCTGCATGGTTTCCCCAATGTACCATGCCTCCGGACATCCTTTCCTGCAGCGTATCAGGTAGACAATGTTGGCCGAGTTGCAAGTGTATGTACTTGGACACACGCATTTCCACTAAGGACAGTCACCTCAGCACCTCACTGTACCACAAGCCCATGGATAACCTCCCAATGCTCCACTTCTCCAGCTTCGTTAAAGAAGCCATCCCCTACGGACAAGCCCTCCGTATACACAGGATCTGCTCGGGTGAGGAGGATCGCAACAGACACCTCCAGGAGCTGAAAGATGCCATCATAAGAACAGGATATGGCGCTCAACTCATCGATCGACAGTTCTGGCGCGCCACAGCAAAAAACTGCACCGACCTCCTCAGAAGACAAACACGGGACACGGTGGACAGAGTACCCTTCGTCGTCCAGTACTTCCCCAGAGCAGAGAAGCTACGGCATCTCCTCTGGAGCCGTCAGCATGTCATCGATGAGGACGAACATCTCACCAAGGCCATCCCCACACTCCCACTTCTTGCCTTCAAACAGCCGCACAACCTCAAACAGACCATTGTCCGCAGCAAACTACCCAGCCTTCAGGAGAACAGTGACCACGACACCACACAACCCTGCCACAGCAACCTCTGCAAGAAGTGCCAGATCATCGACACGGATGCCATCATCTCATGTAGAACACCATCCATCAGGTACACGGTACATACACTTGCAACTCGGCTAACGTTGTCTACCTGATACGCTGCAGGAAAGGATGTCCGGAGGCATGGTACATTGGGGAAACCATGCAGATGCTACGACAATGGATGAATGAACACTGCTCGACAATCACCGGGCAAGACTGTTCTCTTCCTGTTGGGGAGCACTTCAGCTGTCACGGGCATTCAGCCTCTGATCTTCGGGTAAGCGTTCTCCAAGGCGGCCTTCACAACACACGACACTGCAGGGTCGCTGAGCAGAAACTGATAGCCAAGTTCCGCACACATGAGGGCGGCCTCAAACGGGATCTTGGGTTCATGTCACACTATCTGTAACCCCCACAATTTGCCTGGACTTGCAAAATCTCACTAGCTTTCCTGTCTGAAGACACATCTATTTAACCTGTGCTTCATGCTCTCTCCACTCACATTGTCTGTACCTTTAAGGCTTGATTAGCTGTATTAGCATTGATTAGCTTGATTAGCATTGATTAGCTTGATTAGCATTCCAATCATTATTCTGTAAATTGAGTTTGTGTCTCTGTGTGCCCTGTTTGTGAGCACATCTCCCACTCCACCTGACGAAGGAGCAGCACGCTCCGAAAGCCAGTGGCATTTGCTATCAAATAAACCTGTTGGACTTTAACCTGGTGTTGTTAGACTTCTTCCTTTGTTTGGTGCCCAGTCCCTTTTCACAGGGAGCAAAAGGTTCACATATTAAGATTAAAAGAGGGCAGAAAAAAGAGAGTAGAGCCTATTGCTTAAACATTATGTTGGTGGCCCGAGGGTTCCACTCACCATTGCCTGATTGTCATCACAATTACCCCACTGTTACACTATGAACCCCATGTCCTAGCACCATCAGTTACCAGACCGACAATTCTCCAAGGTCTCAACTGCAGCTTCCTATGATGCTCACTTATTTCCCATCCACTGACCTGACATCATTGATGCTGGAGGTTGAGGGCTGGCTGGTGTGCGGACCTGCTAGCCTACAATCGGCCAGCAGCTCTGAGGTAGGCATCCTCCTCAAGATGGATGGAAGTCCTCCCTCGTACTGATTAAAATCTTAAAGCACGGCATGTTGTAAGCAGAGGCAGGCTCATCCCTTAAATGTATGCTGGGATGTGGGACGTATTGTGAAGTGTGGTCCCTTTAAAAGCTGGTTTTGTGCCAGTGCTTGGATGTTTAAAATGCAGGCCTAAAGGGTACACAGAATGCAACATTTGTAACAAGGACCAAGTATCAGGGTTGCCTTGGTAACAGGCTTTGCAGGCTTTTGAATTTTGAACTCAGCAATCTATCAGTTTAAAGAAGACATTCAGCTATCAGGAACCTATCAAATTTGAATTTGCTGTTGTTGACAACATCAAACCAATCCTGGTGTAGGAAAATTGATCGACCATCATAGTTCTAAAGAGGAACTCAACTGCCTGCCTGCAGTTCAACACAAGAGAGGGAAAGAGCAGCTCCCTGCCAGCTTAAAATATCCTTGAAGAGAACTCTCCGTCTATCTAACGAAGGGTCCCAAAATCAGAAAGAGCTTACAGACAGTGGGATCGACAGAAGAACTCCAAAGGTTTTCCAAAGCCAAAACACCTGGTTGTATTTTGTTTTGAGAGTGACTAAAGTCTGTTATTTTTTCTGGGAATGAATGGACCTTGTATTTATTTGAACAGCATTCCACTAGGATCTTACTTCAATCAATATGTTACTTGTTTAGTTAAAGTTCCCGATTAAATAAATAAATTAAATAAATAAATAACTTGTTAATTGTTCACTTAAAGTGAGTGTCGGGTATTTCTATTAATGAATCTCTAAACGTTAATGAAGAACAGTTCGCACCTTCCCAAACACTTTTAACCGATCACGAAGTGAGGTATTCCTCTTTGGGGGATTCGGCATAGCTTCTCAAAAGGGGATCAACCTCTGCGTCATCGGAGGGAGCCCACCTTCAGTGTGAAATCCAATCCTTAACAGATTGCTATCTTCACCTTACCTGCCTCTGAGCACTGTGACAGCTCATTATTAATTGGAGGTATGACCTTCAAGTGTGCCTTTTGTGTTTTTCACAGTTGGTGGTGTATTGAGAAAACTTCACTTTCACTTGACCACTACTCCAATTCAGGTTTGTGGGGAGTCTGAGCCTATCCTGACAGACAAAGAGCATTAGACAGGATGCACCCAGGTCCAAGCCAGTTCATCACAGGGCAGTCACGCACTCTCACTCATATACTTGCTTACTTACACTCGCGGCAAAAACCCACGCCGACACGGGGAAAACGTGCAAACTCCACACGGACAAACACCCAAGGCCAGAATTGACCATCGGTCCCTGGATCTGTGAGGCAGCAGCATTAACCACTATGCCACCGTGGTGCTCAAATGAGAAAACTATTACTGTATTAAGTCCCAATTTGAATGTGTGCTCCTTGGAGTGCATGCTGATCTATCTCTGAGTGCTAGAGCACTAATATTTGAGCCAATGGAGTGGAAGTAAGTACAATATTAAGTTTCATCCCCCTTAATATTATGTGCAAGGATGTGTTGGGGAAAGCTCCACCACCCACCCTCCCCCACCTCCTCCACCCACCCTCCCCCACCTCCTCCACCCACCCTCCCCCACCTCCTCCACCCACCCTCCCCCACCTCCTCCACCCACCCTCCCCCACCTCCTCCACCCACCCTCCCCCACCTCCTCCACCCACCCTCCCCCACCTCCTCCACCCACCCTCCCCCACCTCCTCCACCCACCCTCCCCCACCTCCCTCCCCCCACCCTCCCCCACCTCCTCCCCCACCTCCTCCACCCCCCCTCCCCCACCTCCTCCACCCCCCCTCCCCCACCTCCTCCACCCCCCCTCCCCCACCTCCTCCACCCCCCCTCCCCCACCTCCTCCACCCCCCCTCCCCCACCTCCTCCACCCCCCTCCCCCACCTCCTCCACCTCCTCCACCCCCCCTCCCCCACCTCCTCCACCCCCCCTCCCCCACCTCCTCCACCCCCTCCACCCCCCCTCCCCCACCTCCTCCACCCCCTCCACCCCCCCTCCCCCACCTCCTCCACCCCCCCTCCCCCACCTCCTCCACCCCCCCTCCCCCACCTCCTCCACCCCCCCTCCCCCACCTCCTCCACCCCCCCTCCCCCACCTCCTCCACCCCCCCTCCCCCACCTCCTCCACCCCCCCTCCCCCACCTCCTCCACCCCCCCTCCCCCACCTCCTCCACCCCCCCTCCTCCACCCCCCCTCCCCCACCTCCTCCACCCCCCCTCCCCCACCTCCTCCACCCCCCCTCCCCCACCTCCTCCACCCCCCCTCCCCCACCTCCTCCACCCCCCCTCCCCCACCTCCTCCACCCCCCCTCCCCCACCTCCTCCACCCCCCCTCCCCCACCTCCTCCACCTCCCCTCCCCCACCTCCTCCACCTCCTCCACCCCCCCTCCCCCACCTCCTCCACCCCCCCTCCCCCACCTCCTCCACCCCCCCTCCCCCACCTCCTCCACCCCCCCTCCCCCACCTCCTCCACCTCCTCCACCCCCCCTCCCCCACCTCCTCCACCTCCCCTCCCCCACCTCCCCTCCCCCACCTCCTCCACCTCCCCCACCTCCCCTCCCCCACCTCCCCTCCCCCACCTCCCCTCCCCCACCTCCCCTCCCCCACCTCCCCTCCCCCACCTCCTCCAAAAGGGGTATAGCCCGCAGGGGTCACTGATCCCAGCAACAGGCCACGAACTTGCTCTTTCTCATGTGTGGCTGTTTGGCCTAGAATATGAAGAAAGGAAATAAAATTACAGTAAAAATAATAAATGTCTCCAAAATGTAATCCTAGGAGAATAAGCAAGTGAATGATAGTTTGCTAAATTGGTAGGAATAATACTGCACCTGTGCTGTGCTGGTCAGGCAACACGATAAGTAATTATTGTTAACTTCTGGTGACTTGAGCCACGAGGGACTGAACTTTTGTTGTGGTGGTGGGAATAGGGAAGCAGGTTTGTGTCCAGGTCATGAACCCACCCCTGACAGGAAGCAATCAAAGGGAGGGGTTAATTGGTGAAGGGTTTGGTTTAGTGGCTGGGGGAGTGAGAATGGAAGTGGGCCCAACTCAGCAGCCATTGCTGTGTCTGCCATCTGCACGATTCAAAAAGAGTGAAAGCATTTGAATCTTCAAATTAGCCAGGCCAGATGGAGAGCTGGCTGCCTTCCGGCCTTTTTCACCTGGCCAGAAATTCAAAATGACTTCCCTGACCAGAGCACCGTTAGTAATGTTGTTGTTATAAATTACAATTGGACTGCCATCTGCATATTTTAAAGCTGACTGAAGGCAAGTTTTTGAGCTGTGTGCTGAGAGGAGAATTTGGGAAAATGTAGCATGCCAGTGTTGATTTTAACTATTCACCAGGCAAAAATTGTTTGAGCCTCTCAGTTGTAGTTCAGTAAAGGAGATACGAGTTCTGCTTCTTCATACACGACCTTTATTTCTTCAATTCAACACCCAGTGCCACCTGCAGTCCCATTACATATCAGTGACTTCTATTGGATAATTGACATCAATTAGGAATTAATTGGAAGGTCTCTTAACCCATTCCTCACAAAAATCACCCGTTCAATTTTGGAAAGACTGTTCTGAAAACTCAGCAGGAAAATGCATCTTTCAGATTTCCTCACACTCTTGTCTTCAGAATCACAACAATTCACATCAATTGTTAACATTAAAAACAAAATCACAAGCATTGTTATAGCTTACTAATCATAGAATTATAGAATCCTACAGTGCAGAAGGAGGCCATTCAGCTCATCAAGACTGCACCGACCCCAATCCCACCCAGGCCCTATCCCCATAACCCCATGCATTTACCCTAGCTAGGCCCCCCGACACTAAGGGGCAATTTAACATAGCCAATCAACCGAACCCACACATCTTTGGACTGTGGGAGGAAACCGGAGCACCTGTGGGAAACCCACGCAGACATGGAGAGAATATGCAAACTCCACACGGTGTGACCCAAGCTGGGAATTGAACTCGGGTTCTTGGAGCTGTGAGTGCGAACCACTGTACCACCATGCTGCCATGCAACCGTGTTTCCCATGAGATGGGCATACATGGTCCATATGAATGAGCACTTATGTAAAAACTGTCATGCCTACAACACCAAATAAACAGTGAGCCTATTTTGCCTCAAGTATTTGGCAGAGTTGGTGTGAGTAATTTCTGTCACGGTATGGTTGAAACCCCACTGAGATCCTTGATGAAAGATAAACCAGGTGAAAGATTTGTGAAATCCTCATCAAGGAAAAATGTGGTCTTAAATTTAAGTACCTGAAATGCATTTTTAATTCATTTCCGCAAATTAACTGTCAGGAACTCATAAATCATTGAAAAATGCTTGTCCCTGAGCTCATCCATAGCACCCCTTAATTGTATTGAGAACTGACGAATTTCTTTGGTCCTTGGATACTGCAAATTTGCAAAGATAATATGGATCTGAGAAACTAGGACAGGACTTCATTGTTCCAGAGAAGCTCATTCAGTTTTGAACCATGATGAATGAATCGGAATGTGATGTGTGTAACGTTATTCAATGGCTGTGTGTGATAATGGCCCATAACATTCTGGCTCTCCAGCTTTGGATTTGGGGCATAGCCCAAAGATGCACTGAGGAATCCCTCTCGGGGTTTTCCAGGTTGGCATTTGATATATAATTGTCCTGAAGCACTAACTTTCCCTGGATAATTGCGCTGCACTGGGAACCATCTGATAAAATGATCTAAGTCACTAACTTCAGGTGGTTCTCTTCGGGTTGCACTAATAGTTAGTCTAAAAATGTTATAAGAAATAAAACTACTTCAATCTTCAGCAAAACTACTTTAAATACCCAGACCAATGTCTGCGCCAGACTTCCTGAACACTCCTGACCCCACAGGGAACTCAATCACCCACCCTCCACCCAACCAATCCTCAATAAGCAACCCCCACAATATTCTCCATCTCAGACCCTGCACCCATACAGGATTCCTGACTGCTCGCCACCTCCAGCCCCTCCAACCACAGACTTGACCCAACCCGCTGTAACCATTCCCCCCCACTGACACAACCCGATCGAACATCCCGACCTTACTCAAGTAGACCTCCTCCCCCAGATGTCTGACGCTCCCCCTGCCCCTCCTCCCTGCCCTCTCCTCCCCCTTCTTCCTGCCCCCTCCTCCTCTCCCCCCCTCCTCCCCCTCCGCCCCTCCTCCCTGCCCTCCCCTCCCCCTCCTCCCTGCCCTCTCCACCCCTCCTCACCGCCCACTTCCCCCCCTCTCCGCCCTCTCCCCCCTCCTCCCCGCCCTCTTTCCCCCCCCCAGCCCTCTCCTCCCCCCCCCAGCCCTCTCCTCCCCCCCTCCCAGCTCTCTCCTCCCCCTGCTCTCTCCTCCCCCCGCTCTCTCCTCCCCCCGCTCTCTACTCCCCCCGCTCTCTACTCCTCCCCCCACTGTCTTCCTTCCTCCTCTTCCTCGGCCCTGCCGTCTTCTCCACCTCCTCTCCGCTCTGCCCCCTCCGTCCCACCCCTCTGCCCTCTCCGCCCCGCCCTCTCTGACCCATCTGCTCCACCCCAACCCCTCCATAAGAACATAAGAACATAAGAAATAGGAGCAGGAGTAGGCCATCTAGCCCCTCGAGCCTGCCCCGCCATTCAATAAGATCATGGCTGATCTGACGTGGATCAGTACCACTTACCCGCCTGATCCCCATAACCCTTAATTCCCTTACCGATCAGAATTCCATCCATCCGTGCTTTAAACATATTCAGCGAGGTAGCCTCCACCACCTCAGTGGGCAGAGAATTCCAGAGATTCACCACCCTCTGGGAGAAGAAGTTCCTCCTCAACTCTGTCTTAAACCGACCCCCCTTTATTTTGAGGCTGTGTCCTCTAGTTTTAACTTCCTTACTAAGTGGAAAGAATCTCTCCGCCTCCACCCTATCCAGCCCCCGCATTATCTTATAAGTCTCCATAAGATCCCCCCTCATCCTTCTAAACTCCAACGAGTACAAACCCAATCTCCTCAGCCTCTCCTCATAATCCAAACCCCTCATCTCCGGTATCAACCTGGTGAACCTTCTCTGCACTCCCTCCAATGCCAATATATCCTTCCTCATATAAGGGGACCAATACTGCACACAGTATTCCAGCTGCGGCCTCACCAATGCCCTGTACAGGTGCATCAAGACATCCCTGCTTTTATATTCTATCCCCTTCGCAATATAGGCCAACATCCCATTTGCCTTCTTGATCACCTGTTGTACCTGCAGACTGGGCTTTTGCGTCTCATGCACAAGGACCCCCAGGTCCCTTTGCACGGTAGCATGTTTTAATTTGTTTCCATTGAGATAGTAATCCCATTTGTTATTATTTCCTCCAAAGTGTATAACCTCGCATTTCTCAACGTTATACTCCATTTGCCATATCCTCGCCCACTCACTCAGCCTGTCCAAATCTCTCTGCAGATCTTCTCTGTCCTCCACTCTGCCCTCTCCGCCTTTCCGCCCTGCCCTCTCTGCCCCCTCCGCCCTGCCCTCTCCGCCCCCTCCGCCCTGCCCTCTCCGCCCCCTCCGCCCTGTCCTCTCCGCCCCCTCTGCCCTGCCCTCTCCGTCCCCTCCGCCCTGCCCTCTCTGACCCCTCCGCCCCCTCTGCCCCACCCCCTCTGCCCCACCCCTGCCCCCTGCCCTGCCCCACCCCCTGCCCACCCCCTGCCCTGCCCCGTCCCCGCCCCGCCCCCTGCCCCGCCACCCTGCCCGCTCTGCCCCGCCCCCTCTGCCCCACCCCATCTGCCCCACTCTCTCAGCTCCGCCCCTCCGCTCCGCCCCTCCACCCCGTCCTCGCCGCCCCAACCTCTCTGCCCTCTCGGCCGTCCTTCTCAGCCCCCCCCACTCAGCCCCCACGTTCGGCCCCCATCTCTTGGCCCCCATCTCTTGGCCCCCATCTCTTGGCCCCCATCTCTCGGCCCCCATCTCTCGGCCCCCATCTCTCGGCCCCCAACTCTCGGCCCCCATCTCTCGGCCCCCATCTCTCGGCCCCCATCTCTCGGCCCCCATCTCTCGGCCCCCATCTCTCGGCCCCCATCTCTCGGCCCCCATCTCTCGGCCCCCATCTCTCGGCCCCCATCTCTCGGCCCCCATCTCTCGGCCCCCATCTCTCGGCCCCCATCTCTCGGCCCCCATCTCTCGGCCCCCATCTCTCGGCCCCCATCTCTCGGCCCCCATCTCTCGGCCCCGCCCTCTCGGCCCCGCCCTCTCGGCCCCGCCCTCTCTGCCCCGCCCTCTCTGCCCCGCCCTCTCTGCCCCGCCCGCCCCGTCCTCTCCGCCCCCTCTGCCCCGCACTCTCCTCCGCCCCGCCCTCTCCCCTCCTCCGCCCCGCCCTCTCCCCTCCACCCCGCCCTCTCCCCTCCTCCGCCCCGCCCTCTCCCCCCTCTGCCCCGCCCTCTCTAACCCTCTGCCCCCCTGCCCCGCCCTGTCTGCCCCCCTCTGCCCCGCCCTGTCTACCCCTCCGCCCCACCCTCTCGGCCCCCTCTGCCCTGCCCTGTCTGATCCCTCCGCCCCGCCCCCTCTGACCCCTCCGCCCCGCCTTCTCTGCCCCCTCTGCCCCGCCTTCTCTGCCCCCTCCGCCCCGCCCTCTCTGCCCCCTCCGCCTCGCCCTCTCTGCCCCCTCCGCCCCGCCCTCTCTGCCCCCTCCGCCCCGCCCTCTCTGCCCCCTCCGCCCCGCCCTCTCTGCCCCCTCCGCCCCGCCCTCTCTGCCCCCTCCGCCCCGCCCTCTCTGCCCCCTCCGCCCCGCCCTCTCTGCCCCCTCCGCCCCGCCCTCTCTGCCCCCTCCGCCCCGCCCTCTCTGCCCCCTCCGCCCCGCCCTCTCTGCCCCCTCCGCCCCGCCCTCTCTGCCCCTGCGCCCAGCCCTCTCTGCCCCCTCCGCCCCGCCCTCTCTGCCCCCTCCGCCCCGCCCTCTCTGCCCCCTCCGCCCCGCCCTCTCTGCCCCCTCCGCCCCGTCCTCTCTGCCCCCTCCGCCCCGCCCTCTCTGCCCCCTCCACCCCGCCCTCTCTGCCCCCTCCGCCCGCCCTCTCTGCCCCCTCCGCCCGCCCTCTCTGCCCCCTCCGCCCTGTCCTCTCTGCCCACTCTGCCCCGCCCTCTCTGCCCCCTCCGCCCCGTCCTCTCTGCCCCCTCCGCCCCGCACTCACTGCCCCTCCGCCCCGCCCTGTCTGATGCGTCCGCCCCGCCCCCTCCACCCCTCTGCCCTCTCCGCCCCGCCCCCTCCACCCCTCTGCCCCCTCCGCCCCGCACTCTCTGCCCCCTCCGCCCCGCACTTGCTGCCCCCTCCGCCCCGACCTCTCTGGCCTCTCTGCCCCCCCTCCGCCCCCCCTCCGTCCCCCCTACGCCCCACCTCCACCCCCCCTCCGCCTCCCCTCCGCCTCGCCCTCCTCCTGCCCTCCTCCTTCCCTCCGCCACGCCCTGTCCTCCCCCCTCCGCCACGTCCTCTCCTCCTCCCTCCACCCCGCCCTCTCCTCCCCCCTCCGCCCCGCCCTCTCGTCTCCCTCCACCCCGCCCTCTCCTCCCCCTCCGCTCCGCCCTCTCATCCCCCCCTGCGCCCCGCCCTCCTCCTCCCACCTCCGCCCCGCCCTCCTCCTCCCCTCCACCCCGCCCTCCTCCTCCCCTCCGCCCCGCCCTCCTCCCCCCCGCCCTCTCCTCCCCCCTCCGCCCCACCCTCTCCTCCCCCCTCCGCCCCACCCTCTCCTCCCCCCTCCGCCCCACCCTCTCCTCCCCCCTCCGCCCCACCCTCTCCTCCCCCCTCCGCCCCGCCCTCTCCTCCCCCTCCGCCCCGCCCTCTCCTCCCCCTCCGCCCCGCCCTCTCCTCCCCCTCCGCCCCGCCCTCTCCTCCCCCCTCCGCCCCGCCCTCTCCTCCCCCTCCGCCCCGCCCTCTCCTCCCCCCTCCGCCCTGCCCTCTCCTCCCCCCTCCGCCCTGCCCTCTCCTCCCCCTCCGCTCCGCCCTCTCCTCCCCCTCCGCCCCGCCCTCTCCTCCCCCTCCGGCCTGCCCTCTGCTCCCCCTCTGCCCCGCCCTCTTCCCCCCTCCGCCCCGCCTCCTCTTCCCCCCTCCGCCCCGCCTCCTCTTCCGCCCTCCGACCTGCTCCCTCTTCCCCCCTCTGCCCCGCCCCCTCATCCCCCCTCTGCCCGCCCTCTCCTCCCCCCTCTGTCCCGCCCTCTCCTCGCCCCTCCGCCCCGCCCCCACTACCCCCCTCTGTCCCGCCCCCTCTACACCCTCTGTCCCGCCCCCTCTACACCCCCTGCCCCGCCCCCTCTGCACTCTCCGCCACGCCCCCTCTTCCCCTTTTCCGCCACACCCCCTCTTCCACTTTTCTGCCACACCCCCTCATCCCCCTTTCCACTACACCCCCTCTTCCCCCTTTCCACCACGCCCCCTCTTCCCCCTTTCCGCCCCACCCCCTCCTCCCCCCTCCGCCACGCCCCCTCTTCCCCCCTCCGCCCCGACCCCTCTTCCCCCCTCCGCCCCGACCTTTCTTCCCCCCTCCGCCC
This sequence comes from Mustelus asterias, assembly GCF_964213995.1. Taxonomy (NCBI): domain Eukaryota; kingdom Metazoa; phylum Chordata; class Chondrichthyes; order Carcharhiniformes; family Triakidae; genus Mustelus; species Mustelus asterias. The sequence continues at coordinate 41,459,702 of NC_135817.1, forward strand.
CGACCCCTCTTCCCTCTCCGCCCCGACCCCTCTTACCCCCTCCGCCCCAACCCCTCTTCCCCGTCCGCCCCGACCCCGCTTCCCCCTCCACCCTGCCCCCTCTTCCCCCTCCGCCCCGACCCCACTTCCCCCTCCACCCCGCCCCCTCTTCCCCCCTCCGCCCCACCTCCTCGTCCCCCTCCGCCCCGCCCTCTACCCCCTCCGCCCCGCCCTCTTCCCCCCTCCGCCCCGCCCTCTTCCCCCCTCCGCCCCGCCGTCTTCCCCCCTCCGCCCCGCCCTCTGCCCCCCTCCGCCCCGCCCTCTTCCCCAACTCCGCCCCGCCCTCTTCCCCACCTCCACCCCCCCCTCCGCCCCCCCTCCGCCCCCCCTCCACCTCCCCTTCACCTCGCCCTCCTCCTTCCCTCCGCCACGCCCTGTCCTCCCCCCTCCGCCACGCCCTCTCCTCCTCCCTCCACCCCGCCCTCTCCTCTCCCTCCACCCCGCTCTCTCCTCCCCCTCCGCTCAGCCCTCTCATACCCCCTGCGCCCCGCCCTCCTCCTCCCCTCCGCCCTCTCCTCCCCCCTCCGCCCCACCCTCTGCTCCCCCCTCCGCCCCGCCCCCTCCTCCCCCCTCCGCCCCGCCCTCTCCTCCCCCCTCCGCCCCGCCCTCTCCTCCCCCCTCCGCCCCACCCTCTCCTCCCCCCTCCGCCCCTACCTCTCCTCCCCCCTCCGCCCCTACCTCTCCTCCCCCCTCCGCCCCTACCTCTCCTCCCCGCCCTCTCCTCCCCCTCCGCTCCGCCCTCTCCTCCCCCTGTGCCCCGCCCTCTTCCCCCACTCCGCCCCGCCCCATCTTCCGCCCTCCGACCTGCTCCCTCTTCCACCCTCTGCTCCGCCCCCTCATCCCCCCTCTGCCCCGCCCTCTCCTCTCCCCTCTGTCCCGCCCTCTCCTCCCCCCTCTGTCCCGCCCTCTCCTCGCCCCTCCGCCCCGCCCCCACTACCCCCCTTTGTCCCGCCCCCTCTGCCCCCCTCTGTCCCGCCCCCTCTACCCCCCTCTGTCCCGCCCCCTCTACACCCTCTGTCCCGCCCCCTCTACACCCTCTGTCCCGCCCCCTCTACACCCTCTGTCCCGCCCCCTCTACACCCTCTGCCCCGCCCCCTCTACACCCTCTGCCCCGCCCCTCTACACCCTCTGCCCCGCCCCCTCTGCACCCTCTGCCCCGCCCCTCTACACCCTCTGCCCCGCCCCTCTACACCCTCTGCCCCGCCCCCTCTGCACACTCTGCCCCGCCCCACTAAACCCTCTGCCCCGCCCCCTCTGCACTCTCTGCCACACCCCCTCTACATCCTCTGCCCCGCCCCCTCTACAACCTCTGCCCCGCCCCCTCTGCACTCTCCGCCACACCCCCTCTTCCCCCTTTCCGCTACACCCCCTCTTCCCCCTTTCCGCCACGCCCCCTCTTCCCCCCCTCCGCCACGCCCCCTCTTCCCCCCTCCGCCCCGACCCCTCTTCCCCCCTCCGCCCCGACCCCTCTTCCCCCCTCCGCCCCGACCCCTCTTCCACCCTCCGCCCTGATCCCTCTTCCCCGCTCCACCCCGACCCCTCTTCCCTCTCCGCCCTGACCCCTCTTCCCCCTCCACCCTGCCCCCTCTTCCCCCTCCACCCCGCCCCCTCTTCCCCCCTCCGCCCCGCCTCCTCTTCCCCCCTCCGCCCCGCCTCCTCTTCCCCCCTCCGCCCCGCCCTCTTCCCCCCTCCGCCCCGCCCTCTTCCCCCCTCCGCCCCGCACTCTTCCCCACCTCCGCCCCGCCCTCTTTCCCACCTCCGCCCCGCCCTCTTCCCCCCTCCACCCCGCCCTCTTCCCCCCTCCGCCCCGCCCTCTTCCCCCCTCCGCCCCGCCCTCTTCCCCCCTCCGCCCCGCCCTCTTCCCCCCTCCGCCCCGCCCTCTTCCCCCCTCCGCCCCGCCCTCTTCCCCCCTCCACCCCGCCCTCTTCCCCCCTCCGCCCCGCCACCTTCCCCCCTCCACCCCGCCACCTTCCCCCCTCCACCCCGCCATCTTCCCCCCTCCGCCCCACCCTCTCCCCCCTCCGCCCCACCCTCTCCCCCCTCCGCCCCACCCTCTCCCCCCTCCGCCCCACCCCCTCCCCCCTCCGCCCCACCCTCTCCCCCCTCCGCCCCACCCTCTCCCCCCTCCGCCCCACCCTCTCCCCCCTCCGCCCCACCCTCTCCCCCCTCCGCCCCACCCTCTCCCCCCTCCGCCCCACCCTCTCCCCCCTCCGCCCCACCCTCTCCCCCTCCGCCCCACCCTCTCCCCCTCCGCCCCACCCTCTCCCCCTCCGCCCCACCCTCTCCCCCTCCGCCCCACCCTCTCCCCCTCCGCCCCACCCTCTCCCCCTCCGCCCCACCCTCTCCCCCTCCGCCCCACCCTCTCCCCCCTCCGCCCCACCCTCTCCCCCGTCCGCCCCACCCTCTCCCCCGTCCGCCCCACCCTCTCCCCCCTCCGCCCCACCCTCTCCCCCCGCCGCCCCACCCTCTCCCCTCTCCGCCCCACCCTCTCCCCCCTCCGCCCCACCCTCTCCCCCCTCCGCCCCACCCTCTACCCCCTCCGCCCCACCCTCTACCCCCTCCGCCCCACCCTCTACCCCCTCCGCCCCACCCTCTACCCCCTCCGCCCCACCCTCTACCCCCTCCGCCCCACCCTCTACCCCCTCCGCCCCACCCTCTACCCCCTCCGCCCCACCCTCTACCCCCTCCGCCCCACCCTCTACCCCCTCCGCCCCGCCCTCTACCCCCTCCGCCCCACCCTCTCCCCCCTCCGCCCCGCCCTCTGTTCCCCCTCCGCCCCGCCCTCTGTTCCCCCTCCGCCCCGCCCTCTGTTCCCCCTCCGCCCCGCCCTCTGTTCACCCTCCGCCCCGCCCTCTGTTCCCCCTCCGCCCCGCCCTCTGTTCCCCCTCCGCCCCGCCCTCTGTTCCCCCTCCGCCCCGCCCTCCGTTCCCCCACCGCCCTGCCCTCTCTGCCCCACCCTCTCTTCCCCCCTCCTCTCCGCCCTCTTCAGCCCTTACCCATCGCGCTCTCCTCCCCTTCCTCCCCGCCCTCTCCTCCCCCACCTCCCCGCCCTCTCCTCCCCCTCCCTCCCGCCCTCTCCTCCCCCTCCGTCCCGCCCTCTCCGCCCCCTCCCTCCCGCCCTCTCCTCCCCCTCCCTCCCGCCCTCTCCTCCCCCTCCTCACCCATTCTTGCCTAACCCTCCTCCTCTCCCCCTTCCTCCCCCACCCTCCTCCTCCCCCCTTCCTCCCCCGCCCTCCTCCTCCCCCACCTCTCCCACCCTCCTCCTCCCCCACCTCCCCACCCTCCTCCTCTCTCCCTCGCCTTCCTCCCTCGCCTGTACTCTCCCGCGCTCTCACCCTTCCTCTCTCCCCCCCACCCTCGCCCTCTCCCCCCGCCCCCTCTCCTCTGCCCCCCCCGCCCTCGCCTCCTCCCCCTGCCCACCCTCCTCCCCACCCCCTTTAATTCCCATCCGCTTATTTGAGATGTTTACCTTCTCCCTGGCCTGTTATTTTCAGCAGAATTTTTAAAACTGACTGCTTTACTGCAGCTAGTGGCATAAAAAGGGGGCTCCGACTCTTTTAGACTGCGATACTGGGTCCACTGACAGCTGTACTCCCTGAATCCTGTCCAGGCTGAGTCGAAAGGTTGGATGAGACAGGCACAGGTAAGAGGGTAGAGTAAGGCAATCCAACATTGTTGGCCACTTGGAGGAAGTTACGGTCCAATGTCATTATGAAAAGTAAAATCGACACTATTTTAGGTGACTTACATTGATCTCTGATTCCCCTCAAATTTAAGATTCTCATTCTTGTACTTAAATGCTCTGTGGGGAGGACAGTTAATTACGAGACTGTTAATCCAGAAACTCAGCTAATGTTCTGGAGACCCGAGTTCAAATCCCATCAAGGCAGATGGTGGAATTTGAATTCAATAAAAATATCTGGAATTAAAAATCTACTGATGACCATGAAACCATTGTCGATTGTTGGAAAAACCCATCTAGTTCACTAATGTCCTTTAGGGAAGGAAATCTGCCGTCCTTACATGTGGCTCCAGAGCCATAGCAATGTGGTTGACTCTCAACTGCCCTCAGGCAATTAGGGATGGGCAATAAATGCTGATGTGGAGATGCCGGCGTTGGACTGGGGTAAACACAGTAAGAAGTTTAACAACACCAGGTTAAAGTCCAACAGGTTTATTTGGTAGCAAAAGCTTTTGCTACCAAATAAACCTGTTGGACTTTAACCTGGTGTTGTTAAACTTCTTACAATAAATGCTGGACAGCCAGCGACACCCATGTCCCACAAATGAATTTAAAAAACCCTCTCTATCTCTGTAACCACCTTCAACATTATGTGATCTTCACTTGTCATTGATGACAATGTTTGAGCCTCTGACCCGAAGCTCTGAAATGTTCTCTTTAAACCCTTTTGCATTTCCTTTCATTAAAAACACTCCTAAAAATCCAGCTCCTAGACTTGAGGCCACCCCTTCAAACGCACCTTTTTTGGTTCTGAATCTTGGCTTTTGTTGCGTATGCTACTGTTTCTTGAGATATTTCTCCAAATGGATTAAATAAATGCAACAAAAACAGAAAATGCTGGAAAACCTCTACGGTTCTGACAGTATCCGTGTTTAGAGCAAACGTTGAAGGGTCATCCAGACTCAAAACATTACCTATTCTCTCTCCACAGATGCTGTCAGATCTGCTGAGATTTTCCAGCATTTTCTATTTTTGTTTTAGATTTCAGCATCCGCAGTAATTTGCTTTTAAATAAATGCAATTTGTTGCTGTGGTTGTAATCAGTAATTTAACTTCTTCCATTACCTCGGAGCAGTGAGTAGTTTTGATCACAACACCTTTCAGGGATGTTTTTAGACTTCACATTGTTTTTTAAGCTGTCAAAATTTTGGTGCTGGTGTTGAACCTTTCTGAGCTTTGCAGTTCTTGCAAATTAGATCCCTCAGCTATCTGATGGTTCATATAAATTTTACTTGTCTTGCAATAAAAATAAAATTGTTCCCATGAACTGAACTACTTGGTGCAGCCATGATAATGGGTAAACCAGAAATTTAAGGGAAATCCTGCAAAATCAGAGTTGCAGATTATACAATGCCTGGAACACACAGATAGGAAAGGCTGTGGATGAGATAACCATTAACAATTTTCATTTTCGGAACTGTTTAAAATATTTATTTCCAGTAATAGAACTGCAGGTACTGATAAAGAATGTAAAGATATTTTAGGCCGATGAGTGAGAAAAATCACACTGAGGTAAAAAGAAACTGACAAATCAAGAAAGAAAAGCGGCTTACATTCACCACACAGAGTGTAGATGTGCCTGAAGACTGAAAAATATGATTTGTATTGCAGAACAGTTTAAAAGGTACGATTAGTAATGATCAGATGAGCGTGGCAATGCCCACACTATTGGACTAAAAAGCAAAACAGTGCAATTAATGCATAATTTCTTCTGAAATCTGTGGGCATGATGAGGAGGAGAATACAATTTAAACAATTACGGTATAAAAATAAATGGGTCTGGCAAATGGTGCCTGATGATGGGGAAAAAAACTGGAAATGCTGTGTGAGAGCATAGATACTGTGACATTTGATCAGACTGCAAATTGTAGTCTCACTCTTCACAAACACATTTCTTACTTCTTTCATCTATTGGCCATCACTTGTCAGTTCAGAGGTTTTTCAGTAGCTTGGCTCTTGGAGTCGTCATGTTCTCGGTACTGAGAGGATTTATTGACCTCGATGCAGCAAGCACTCAAACAGTCCAACACTTTAAAATAATTTTTTTTTTAACTCCTTCAAGTGTTCTTGTTCCATGTTATACAGTAATCTTTTTTTTTTTGGGGGGGGGGAATGGGAAATAGCATTATACGCGGTCACACTAGCTTTTTTTCATGACAAGAACTTGAAAAAGGATTGCATTTAAATATTTGATTTTTAAAATTTTATGTGATTTAGTCAGTGATGTTGTTGTCCCTGCAGGTTGTTAGCAATGTTTGGTCTTAGTGGCCTCTGGCATTGGCCACCCCAACAGAGTGGGGTGGCCAGCTCATTGAGTCAGTAAGATTATGGCTATTAGAATATAGCCTCAACTCGACTCTCCTGCTTGTATCCGATAATCCTTCACTCCTTTGTCAATTTAAATCAGCCTTGAATATATTCAATGACCCAGCCTCCAATCTTTGCTGTGGGAGAAAATTCAAAACACTAACTAACTTCTGAGAGAAGAAATTCCTCTCATCTCCATATTACCTTTTATTTTCAAACTGTGCCTCCTTGTTCTAGATTCATCCATGAGAGGAAACATCCTCTGAGCACTGACCATGTCAAGCCCCCAGTATCCTATATGTTCCAATAAGGTCACCTCCCACTTTTCTAATCTCCATGAGTAGAATCCCAGCTTTCTCAATCTTTCCTAATAAGACAATCCCTTCATCCCAAGAATCAGCTGAATAAACCTGCTCTGAACTGTCTCCAATGCAAATATAACCCACCTGGGGTAAGTGAGCAAAACTGTACACAAGTACTCCAGGTGTGGTCTCACCAATGCTCTACAGTTGTAGCAAAACATCCCTAGATCCTCTTGAATGTATTGAAACACAATTGATATGTAATTGACCTCCATGACCACCGAATAGCAGATCTGTCTGTAGCTAAATTAAGACAAACAAATAAAAAATGTGTTGCTTCTTTGAATACCCTTACTTTATCTACAATAAAAATGACACTGGCTGAGACCGCGACTGTTAAGTTACATACAGTCATGCAGATACAGACCAATATGTGAAGTTAAAATGTTTGTATTGAGAGAACTGGAACTCAATTAAAAAATAAAAACAAGGCTACTTTTGAACAGCTTGTAATCATCACAATTTTTATGATTGTGGCTTCCTGTGGCATTGCCACAGGTTGTTCATGGTGGAGGCAGAAGGTAAATGGCGTCACATCCTAAAGCTACACAGACTGAATTGTGAAAAGACCCATGTTTCGATCTGATCAAAGCTGACAGACACCATTTCAAGCCAAAATTCTCCTTGGCATTCAAACGTACAAGCAGTCTGTGGGTAACTGCAAAACATATACAATCTTTGAAAATTACAATTAGGCTTCAATGTTTGAACAGTATGAAGATATATCATGGAATTAAAAATTAATTAAAAAAAATATATTTTCTCTCTTTTTAGGGAGAGGAAAATGGTTTTAATGATGCTTGGTAACATGTGACTCTGAGGAGCTCTTTTCTATCTACAGTATCTGTGCATTTTGTTTGGATAGTTTTGGAGAGGTCGGGTTAATCTTGGCTTTGTGTGATACTGTAAAGCGTGTGATAGGGAGTTGGCAGCTCATGTTACATCTTTCCCAATTTTGTTGTCCTTGACTTCAAAGGAACTAAAATTCCTGGGTGATGTAAATGGACTGCCAAGCTGCTATCACCCATTTTACTTTACTGTTGAGTATTTACCTTGAGTATTATGTCAACTTGAGTATCAAAGTTATAACAGATTTTTATAAATGCAAATTACTGCAGATGCTGAAATCTGAAACCAAAAAAGAAAATGCTGGAAAATCTCAGCAGGGCTGGCAGCATCTGTAAGGAGAGAAAAGAGCTGACGTTTCAAGTCCAGACAACCCTTTGTCAAAGCTGGACGTTTTGAATCTAGATGACCATTTGAAAGGGCCATCTGGACTTGAAACGTCAGCTCTTTTCTCTCCTTACAGATGCTGCCAGCCCTGCTGAGATTTTCCAGCATTTTCTCTTTTGGTTTTATAACACATTTTTGTTGTTTCTTTTGATGCAATTTTCTTTTTATTCTCCTGAAGATCCTGATCTTGTCGTGGGACAAATTTGCAAGCATGGACCACCCTCTGGTTTTTCATACTTGGGCATTTAGCATCTGTAGACAATTTCTTCATTGTGGTCATTGGTTAATAAGCAAGATTTCCTCCACTCCCTACCTCAGTATCATTTGTTGCCCAGCTGTCGCACTGGCTGAGGTTAGCTATTTCAGCACAGATTGCAAATCAAACTTGAGATCTTGGTGATGTTTATGATTTATTGATTTATTTTTGTATTGGATGTAGGCATCATTGGAAAGGTCTGCATTTGTTGACCATCCCTAATTGACCTTGAAATGAGATGCTTGTTAGGCCATTTAAAGTCAACCCACACTGCTGTGGGCCTGCAATGTGGGCCAGTTCACCAGGCCAGACACAATGGTAAGGTCAGCTGATTTCCTTCCGAAAGACATTAGTATACCAGATGGTTCTTTTTAACGACAATTACTGGTAGTTTCATGGTCACCACTATTGAGACTAGTTTTCAATTCTAGTTTTTAAAAAAAAAATTCAATTTAAATTCCACCAGCTACCGTGGTGGGATTTGAACCCATGTCCCCAGAAAATTAATGTAGATTACTAGTCCAGTACATTACCACTACACCACCATCTCCCCTCTCAGCTCTCCTATTTTCCACCAAGCATTTAATCACTAAACAACTAGAGATATTTTTGTTCTTTTAAAAAAATTCTTCAAATAAAAAAACACTAAATACTAACAAAATTAAAATGGCCATATTTTAGATTTCTGTGACAATCTGAAGTCAGATAGTAGCAATGGAGACACAGCAGGGGAGGATGAGGGAGGCTGAAGAAAGTTTGAAGATGGAACTTTGTTCATCATCACTTTGGGGCAGGTTTAATGGACCAGATGATCTTTTCCTCTCTGTCATTTTTGTATGTTCCTCTGTAGTATTGCAGTGCAGTAAAAGCTAAATTTCTGTAATTCTAAAAAAATCAACCAGCAGAAGTTGTGCTGTCTGTTTGAACAGGCTCTTTTCCCTCTTTCTCCCTGACATTCAAACAACTTGCCGTCGCATGACCAGTTCTAGGATATGTCACCATGAAAGGTTTTTTCAATCTTCTTGAAGTCCTGAACCTGGAGGTCAGAATGCTGTTATACCTTTTATTATTGCTTAGCATGAAAGAATCAAATCAAGAAAAAGGGTGGTGACATTGAAGCAGGAGTACATGGACCAGAGGGGAATAATGCAGAAATAAGAAGAAAATAGGGGCTAGAATCTTCGCTTTTGGAGTCCCAAGTTCGGTAGCAGGGAGTAATTTCTGCTGAGGGGTGGGATTGGCACAGCTGACCATGCATGATGGTGCCTTGTTCCGCTTGTTAAATGTGCATCCGTGAGTAGCTTGCCAATTCTCACGGCAGGGGCAAACAGGAAGTCGCTGTCCCTGCTATAATGCCGTAGCCATGATGTGGAGATGTCAGCGTTGGACTGGAATAAGCACAGTAAGAAGTCTCACAACACCAGGTTAAAGTCCAACAGGTTTATTTGGTAGCACAAGCCACAAGCTTTCGGAGCATTGCCCCTTCATGAGGTGAGTGCTCACTCACCTCATGAAGGGACATTGCTCCGAAAACTTGTGGCTTTTGCTATCAAATAAACCTGTTGGACTTTAACCTGGTGTTGTGGGACTTCTTAACATCATAGAGTCAGAGGTCCAGGTGATATATTTAAATAGAACCCGGACAGCCTGCACTATCTCTTTCACCTTTGCCCGGCTGCTGCTCCACGTTTCTCCATTTAACCTTTCCTCCCTTCCTTGGTCATCTTCCACGCAGCTTGCACTGCCAGCACCCAGTCTCCAGCATTAGCTGGCATTTACAGATGCTTCTGAAAGAGGGCGATGCAGAGTCAACTCACCATTAATCATGGAAGAAGTGTACATTACCAAGGGCACCCCACTTCACATGCAGCCGTAAAAGTGAACAATCTAATTTCCTGCTGATGGGGAACGTAATTTGGCTGGGGAAATTGATTCTGGTGAGGGGGCCTTTTAATGAGCATGCCTGACCACGACTTGCTAATGCATGCAAAAGGCTTCGCCACATTGTTCATTAAGATGCTCGACCCACATTTAGTCCACTTTTAAAGTCTAATTCCTAAACTTAATTCCTAAAGTTCATCCTGCCATCGGGAAACTGATCTTTGGCCTTATGCCAAGTTAAGTTTCCATCACCTTTTTCATCTGAAATGTATCTGTTTTTTCCCCCTTCTAAACTGGAAACCCATGTCTCTTGTTTTGAGATTTTGTTGTGGCTCTAAACATTTTAGGATATAATTTGTCCATCACCACAACCATCTTTATTCCTCTGCTATTCCAGAGTAATATGATTCAGATTCTTCAATCTTCTCTTCTATCTCTGAAGCTTAAAACTGCATGCTATTGTCTCCATTGCCTGGATATTCTCACTGACCAGAATTGGGCACAGTATAAAAAGCATGGTCATCATAGTGCCTTGTACAAATTCATCAATAACGTCTGAAATTTATGATCTGTCTCCCTGTCTATACATCCCAAGGGCTATTAAGTTTCCTTCCTGCTTCCTATACAGAGTGAGAAATAAAGAGTAGGTGGTTGTAAGTAGGAGTCTCAAAGTAAAGCCTCGTTCACTGTGTATTGCTGTTATTTCTGCTTTTTATGTGACTTGATGTATTTAGCAATGACACATAGCAAACGGTATCATCTTATGGCTCAACTGGGATATAGGAGTTGAAATATATATATTTTTTATCATGTTGCTAGCCTTGTCTGAAATCATATTTAATAATGCCGCACGTGTCAAATCTAGTGCCTCTACTGCAGCAGCAGTACTCATCCACCAGTAGATTTCACTGTCCCAAAATCATAATGGAAACATTATCTCATTTGTTGTTTTGCAATCAGTGCCAGCTTTATCGAGAAATCATTAACAAAGTAGGGCTAATTTTACAAGGTAAAATGAAGAAGTAAAAAAATCATAGGAAAAACATATTCTTGTTCTTGAGATGTGGCTCCCAGCAGGAAGAGCTTTTGGCAGGAACTCAAACTATGTAGTAAAATTACTCCATCTCCTTCAGTAAAGGAAAAAAATAAGAACCATGTTGCCGCTACCCTTAATGGTACACAAAAACAGAAAAGGCACCAATCACATTTGTGTACAATGTTACTACTTTCCTTCTGGATGCTTAAAATAGACATTTTTAGTTTGTATTGGGGCTTAGCACTTTGCACACCTTTAACTGTCGTGATATAAGTTTGCTTTGGGAAGAAATTGACTCGCCCGAAGGCAATACACCATTTTTCTAAACATAGAATCCCTACAGCGCAGAGGAGGCCATTCGGCTTGTTGAGTCTGCACCAACTCTCCGAAAGAGCCTCCTACCCAATCCACCAACCGTGCTATTCCCTTAACCCCACATATTATACCCTAACCTACACATCTTAGGACACTAAGAGGCAAGTTAGCATGACCATTCCACCTAACCTGCACATCTTTGGATTGTGAAAGGAAACTGATGTTTCCAGAGGAAACCCACGCAGTAACGGGGAGAACGTGGGAACTCCGCACAGGCTGGAATTTAACCTGGGTCCCTGGAGCTGTGAGGCAGCAGTGCTAACTACTGTGCCACCATGCCACCATTTATGCTGCCATAATGTTAAAGGATTTTTCTTGCACCGTGCTTGACCATATTGACTTGGTTTTGCTTGTGAGAAAAGAACTCCATCTGCAGCCAACATACTGACATACACAGGGGAAGTGACTGAATTGACAATGTGCCATTTAGTAACAACTTGCTCCTTTCACAATTCCAGGCATTAGTTTCCTGGTAAAATACTTAACATGTCCAGTGATCTCTGTGGAGTGAGAAACAGAGTTACTGGGGGCAATCTTATCAAAATGTTTCTAAGTCCAGGATAGGCGAGAAAACAGGAGAGTTTCTGATCTGTTTTTTGGGTGAGTTCAAATATGCTATCTTGTGCACTTAAAAGTAAAAGAAAATCCTCAAACAGTTTCACACCTGTAGGGGAAGGGGTGGGAGGCTTAATTCGCCGAAATGCTGGCTGAAATCAGCAGAGGGCGCAATTACGCATGTGCAGGTCTTTAGCAGCAGAGGCCTGTCACTCAGCCTCTGCTGCTCTCAGCCAGACTCACAAACAGCATCCCCCCTCCAGCTACCAAGGGGGCTCTCAGCTGACCGCAACCCCTCCCACCCACCCTGAGTACCCTGCAATTGCCAGCTCAACCCTCACCACATGGCCAGCTTCTGATCATCCCCCTCCCTTCCCCCCACTGATCCCTAATGAAGAGTGTGCAGTGGCCCCCACCCATTCACCACCAATTGACCTGCCCTGATTTGGCCCTATCCCCTGTAGGCCCCACCACCCCTCAGGACTCATCCCCTTGGCATTACTTGGTGCCTGTGGACAATGCCAGGGTACTCAGTGGGTGGTGCCAGGCTGGAACTCCCAAGGTACCAGGCTTGCAGTGCAAAGCTAGTCCCCAGCAATGGGAACCAGTCGTAATGACCTCGCCCATAGAACCGAAAGCCATTGAGAGGCATTGCCCCTTGCCCCCAACGTCCCCGGGGGAAGTCAATGGCTTCCGGTTCTACCGGCAAGGCCATCACGACTGGTCCCCATTGCTGGGGACCAGCTGTGATCCTCGCTAGAGAGGTTCTCTCTGGCAAAGTCACAGAGGCAAGTGAACCCGGACAATAGCGTTCCGAGCTCATTAATTCAATTCTGAATAAATGCAAAATTAATTTAAATAAATTATTCAGCCTTGTGCCAGAAATGGGCCGGATATCCGGTGCCAGTAAAGTCACAGGAGACGAGAAATGAGGTGTGAGCCTAATTTCTCGGCTCTCGCGCGATGTTACTGGCTCAACCCGCCTGTTGGCCAGCGGGGCACAACAATAAGATCACTCCCAATGGGCAGAATTTAACGGCTCCATCGTAGTGAAAGCAGGTCCGGAAAACGTGGCAAGCCATTCAAATGTTCATTCACTTGGGCAAGACCGGAAGATCCCGCTGGCGGGAGGGGCCAGAAAATTTCAACCAATGTTTCAGGTCGATGACCTTTCATTGGTGTTCTGAAAGCCATAATTTCATTGTGACCTTGTCTATTTGTTTTATCTTCAAGATGAATGAAAGCTCTAGTGAGATCAAGCCAAAAAAATGGGTTTATTTTAAATGTAAGTTATGAACTAGAATGAACCGAATTACATTTTTCCTCAAAATTCAATTAAACTTAAACAAGTTAAGTAATTGAATTTGCTTCCTTTTGACTTGATAAAACTAAAGGGATATTTTAAAAAGGTGTTGAAAATTGTGAAGTATTTTGATGATGTGAAAAAAGGAGAAACTGTTTCCATTGGACTGAGGATTGGTAACAAGAGGACACAAAGTTAGGCTAATTGGTAAAAAAGACAGAGGGCGGCAAAGAACTGTTCTGATCTGGAATGCACAGCCTAAAAGAGTGTTGGAAGCAGATTCATTCCCGACTTTCACAAGGAAATTGAATACATACTCAAAAAGGCAAAAAAAAAGTGCGGGGTTATGGGGAAAATCGCAGCACTCTTGGAGGGGAATAAAATTACTCTGATGATATCTGACCCTCTCGTGGAACTCTGACATTATCGACAATCAATCCTGCTCCTGCCATCTGGGCGTGGACCCCCAGCAACTATCCTCCACTGAGCTCAAATAAATGAGAACATTCCAATTCCATTCCAACATATTAATGAAGCCCACAGTATCAGGATGATATTATTATGAGAAATATGTGGCAAGCCTCATCAATAACTTGCATTTAAATTGTGTCCTTAACATAAAACAGGCTGACGGTGTTTCAGAGGAGCGTTATTGGACAACATTTGATACTGACATATGAGGATAGGTGACCATATGCTTGGTCAAAGAGGTAAATTTTAAGGACGTCTCAAAAGAGGAGATAGAAATAAGAGAGGCAGAGAAGTTATGAACTTTTAAAACTTCAGTCAAGAGGGATGAAGGCACAGCCACCTGTGGAGGTGCAGTGAAAATCAGAGATGTGCAATGAAACAGAACTGAAGGAGTACAGAAATCTTCGAGTTGTAGGGCTGGAGAAGGTTACAGAAAAACGGATAGGCAAGGCCATGGAGGAATTGAAGATAGCACACACCCAATTTTAATTGCTCCACTTCAGTTGGACATGGCTTCAGCTGCTGAGGCCCTATGCCCTGGAATTCTCTCCATAACCCCATCTGACATGTGCCACAATCATGTGACTTGTGCATGCATAAGTAATATCAATTTCATAATTTAACTTGCCAAATGAATGGATAGAAATTCTTGCACCATTTGTCTGCATTCTCAAATTAATGATTTAATTTCATCAGCTGGTTAACCATATGTTAAACTGCATCAAAAGTATTTTAAAAATACTGGCAAAGATACTGACATTAAAGATGACTGCCACGGGTCACACGATATCTGGTATTGCAAGTTTCTGAAAAGTTCCAATGTGAATTGCAACTCAGACTTGCTACGACACTGTCATGGTTGTCAATCTCATTCATTTTGTTATAACTGAGCTATGCAGGTTTCATGGCCTCAGTTATCATCTTGAATAGAAAAGGATGTTCTGGCTCTCGGCACTGACAAGCTTATTTCACACATTGAGCTGCTTGTTCTACTCTATGCAGGTTAACCTGCTAGCCTGGGTAACTTGAGAAGTTTGAAGGAGCATCCATTCTAATTTTGAAATCATAATAGGCTCATCTGCAATTTGCACTTATTGAGGATCATCCAAATGCCCTTTGTCCAACATGATAAAGATTTTAAATGACATTCAGATTCTGGAGAAAGATTAGCAAATTTATATTTGTTGATCCCACTCACCCATGCCAATCACTGCATTTTTTTCTGGTACTTGCAGTTTTGTCACTTTTTGTCAGATACCATTAATTTGAAAATACAGACAAATTGTGCAATAATTTCGATCCATTCATTTGGCAAATCAACTTAGTTTGCCTGTGTTATTTTCTCTAATCTGTTGTTCCAATGAGCTTTGATTCTTAAGACTTGCTTGGAATACAAATCTTAATTGTAAATCATGTTGAGTAGGAATTTGGTGAACTGTTGTGTGGCAATATTCTTGAGACTCCATTAAAGGGCCTCTGCAGACCTTGCTTTGTGCCAGCTTCTCTGCACAGATACATTCCAAGTCAACCACAAATTTGATGAACAACACATGAGAGTTTCTTTCCCATTTGTTCACAAGATTTTGATATTTGATGCTCAGAGGTGACTATCTGTTACTGTCATTTTGGTGGGAGCTGTGAACGTGTGGCCCAAACAGCTGTCTGAAACAGATAGATGCCTCATTGGCCCATCCAAATCATGGTCCCATGATGCCAAATTATAGAATCCTGACAGTGGAGGTGCATCAAGTCGGCCCATCAAGTCTGCACCGACCACAATCCCACCCAGACTCTATTCCCGTAACCCCACATATTTACCTGCCAATCCCCTGACACTAGGGTCAATTTAGCATGGCCAATCAACCTAACCCGCACGTCTTTGGATTGTGGGAGGCAACCAGAGCACCCAGAGGAAACCCACGCAGACATGGGGAGAATGTGCAAACTCCACACAGTCAATGACCCGAGGCCAGAATTGAACCCAGGTCCCTGCCGCTGTGAGGCACAAATGCGAACCACTGTGCCACCGTGCTGCCCAGTGGAACCCAGGGATTGTTCTTTAATGTAAGCTGCAGGTCATTCAATAAAGCTTTAAAAAAAATTTGCATTGTTTTCATCGTGTCAAGAGGAGCATTAATGACCCTCTGTAGGATCACTAAAAATGTAAATTTTTCAGGAATCCTGGTTATTCATGGAACATGAGCCCAAAATTCACAGAAGCGAACTGATCTCTCAACAGTAGGGAAAAACAAAAAACCTTCTTGTCTTAAAAATATTTTCTATCAAAAGTAGAATAGCCTGTCATGTAATGCCACTGGATATTAATAAGTCAAAGATCACACAAAAATTGGTGTCACTATTTGTAATTATCCATTGCTGGTGTGATTACTAATGGTGAAATGTTCCATTCTGTGTGAAGTAAAAAATGGCATTGCTAATAGACCATATGTTGTGGTGGTGCTGTTGGGCCATTAAGGGAGGTCAAGTAATGAACTCCTTTTAATTTGCTAATGAAATGCATTCATTATGGATATTGATTACTACCACATAGAAATTACCAGCAACACTAAAAAGCAGTGGTCTAATGGATGAGTTCAAATGAAGTAAATGCTGGACAAAGTTCTACTATTGTTTCTCTGCATAGAGACATCAAAATTGCATTCAAAGGAGCATGATTATGTCACTAACTGTAGCCACGCAAATACTTGTCTTCCCATTAACAGCTTTTATGTTCAGCTAGATGCCGTTCGTGGCATCGGTTGCAGATGTTTGGATCTCATGAAATTAATGACAAAGCCAAAATAAAGCATTCCACATTTGCTGAAATAAAGTCGTCAGAAAGACTGATTTTTTTTTTGTTGATTTTCTAACTGCCAGCCTCAGCGAATCACATTTACTTTGGTAGTGCCACCAGCTGTCCATGACTGGCACATCAGGGGCTGCCAGCAGTAACACAGCAACACTGCAGTATGAGCTGCTAATTACAGCAAAATTTAAGCATTTTAGACTCATTTTCTGAACTCCAAAATTAGATTATGGCATTGAAATTACTTGCTGTTATCAGCTTCCATTTTACTACAATAATTTGTAATTACCTGTCTCCAGATTCTGTGGTGATTTTGCTCCAGTTTGTCTGACATTGGCTGTCCATGCGCTCAATGTCTTTGACACATGATGACATTCACACAAGGGGATTAACAACTGTGACTCCATTACTGCAGGCTTATCAAGAAGTAAATCTATAGCTGATTACCAGGAAATTCAATGTCCAATGTATATTATAATACAATGATTTCTCATCAAGGAAAAATATATTAATAACTGCAATGGAATTTTTTCATTAATCAGTTCAAATCACATGCTATAATTACTTTATCTAAGCAATAAAAGTCAGCATTTAAAGAAATTGCCGTGTCAATCAGTTACTATGAGAATTAATTTGAAACTTTGCAGTGGATTCTTCCATTTAATTTTATCTGCAATGATCCAATTGCTCTCATACAGAACTATAAATGATGCTAGCTGTATCAAAGAGTTACAGTAACAGAGGTGAATTGGTCACTGCCGGTCAGAAAGTCTTTGCCATGGTAATTTACTGATAGAGCTTTTCATTATTTGGAAACTTTGGAGACAAAATCCATTTTTAACTGTAACAAAAAAATCTGGTGTCAATGTAAAGTGCTAATGGATAATTTTGTCGTACTGAGCACAATTAGCAAGCGTACATTTCCAATAATTGGAACTGGTAGCCTGGGAAAATGTGAAGGAAATAATTTTGGGGGGATTATTTCCTAAATTTTTCCAAGTGTCAGGCTCAGACTGAAAACCAGTGTGAAGCTTTTCAGCTCTGCAGACCCGTTTTCTCTCCAGATTTTGTGCCTCTTAGTTTAAAAATAATTAGTGGCTGTGGTTTACACCATCATTCTTGAAGTGCAGAGCTCCATAGAGCTGCAAGGACACCAGTCCACAGAGACCGGGACAACATTTCTAAAGAACAAAAATTTAATTCCGCCTGTCCCCCACAAAGGTATCAGGTCTCTTTTCCCCCCCTCCAACCCATCCTCAACACCCCTCCGCCCCCCACACACACACCCTGCCGAATTCAACACTGGCACTCCAAACCCTCTCCCTCCACAATCATTGCTGGCAGTCCAGCATCTCCTCAGTATTCACTCTCTCTTCCCCCACCCCCTCCACCACGCATAAATGGACCTCCACATGGCGCACCCAGTAGGACCAGCCCCTGGCACTATCTCCTGGCACAGGATGGCATTGCCAGAGCCTCCATGAGTCTGGACAAAGTCCTCCTCATCCTGCTCCCCAGCATCATCCTCCTCATGTGGTGTAGCGATGGGCCTGATTTCTGCCCACTTTATTTGTAGGCCCTATCTACTGTGTCTATTGTGTAGCATGCAGCACACCACCACTATGAATACTGCTCTTGAGCAGTCAAGGCACCAGAGGCATATTTTGAGAATGCCAAAAGCCTGTTCTGTTGTACTACAGGTCACCACATAGCTGCTGTTATAGTGCTGACCTAATTGGGCATCATTAGCCACCTCCTTAAGGGGACCTGTGCTGGTGTTTGAAAACATTGAGATAGTTGGGAATTCCTCAGGATGATTAAGTTGTGGCAGTCCCCAGCGTACTGTGCAACACCTTGCTCTGGTTACATGCAACCAACACATTCAGGGAATGGAAGGATTTTCTGTTCATGAAGGTGTCAGGTTGAGGTGTTGGTGCACATATGGTCATGTGGGTGCTTCTGATAGTTCCCTACACCTGAAGGAAGCCTTCTAATTCTGCAAACCCCATGGTCACCTGCGTTTGAGACACCACATCCATTGGGAAGTGAATAAACCCCCCTCCCATCTAAGCAAATGTGGCATTAATATCTGCCTTGATGCAGCAGCCTGAGGCTGACAGTGAGATGTCCCAAAGACCTCCTCCTAAGTGAGCCCTTGAAAGAGCCTGCTGCATAAAATCACAGAGCCAGTGACCCTGAGAGTCACAGGCAGGGCATGGTTTGAGCTCTTGCTGGATGATAGCACAATTGTTAGTGACATTTCCCCAGGTTAACCTGAGCTGCCTACCGCATAGGTTCTCAGTCATACCAAGATTTGACTTCCACAGTCGGTAAATCATTACCTCAGCATAAAACATGGCTATCCTTACTTCTCCTCCTCTTGCTTGGTGTGTTCTGCACTACTAACTCTTAGTCCAGTCCCCTCTGTTCTCATGCTGATCATGTTCATGTTTCTCTGTGGTGTGAATGTGCAAAGGCCCCATCCCCATTTTGCACCCTCTTCACCATGATGCACACACTTCCCAACTCTGGCACACTTTCCTTCCTGCCATCTGGGTGCTCGAGTCATGAAGGGCAAAATACCTACCCTTCTGAGGCCAGAGGCCCCACCCTCCAACTTCCATGGGTATCAGCCACACACTTGTGATTGAACTGATGGAAGTTCTATGGCACTTTTTTAAAGTCCTCCAAAAGGGTACCTGACCTCTCCAAAGAAGTCTGATAAGTTTAAACCTCATGAAAAGTGGAAAGCTCACAAGTCAGGTTTCAGAAACTAGGTGATGAAAATCACATCTAAATGCAAGTAGCTGCATTTTTAAATGTACAGCTGCCTCAGTCAATTGTGTATGTGTAAAATGCAAACCTTCCCCTTCCCACCCACTCAGGCAAAAATAATTGTTGCTGGTTTCAGGGACAGGATTTATGGAGTCGGGTGCTATTTTGATGAAGGTGTGGGCTCCCTCTATTTTGTGAAAACTTGGACCAATGTGAATGTTTTACATTCGACGAAGTGTGCAATTGATGAGCTTATGAATAAGAAAGGCTTCATGATTTCTCCAGTTCCATATCCCGATGCAGATTTCTGCTTGTTTATGCTGATGACATTGGTAGGTTATTTTGGCAGAAATTGACATCAAAATGGATTTATTTTTGGGCATAAATACCAGATTATGAACCCACAGTACTGTATGTATTATGGTGGAATGGTTCTCTGTCAGATTGTATGGGTACATCACAATAAAACAGAAGGGGGCAGAAGCCAGTGAGGACATAGGTCATCAGAGATACTGACCCTCACACCAACTACCAGCTCAGTCAGCAGGGGTACTGCAACAGTCTTTACCTGTCTAAGATAGAGAAGATTCAAACTCATCAGAGTCTACAGGTGAATTACCCCACCTGGTCAGGAGAAACCAATAATGGCAATGAATGTCACGACTACCCTTGGTTTCGACATGACAATTGTTCAGAACAATTTTAAGTACAATTCTTAAGAATCTTTCAGGCATCAAATTGAGACATCACAGGATTCATCCATTTGGTTGACTTTTGACTACTGGGATGAAATTTCCTGTGGGTTCATAAACTGGTATTTATGCCCAAAAATAAATCCATTTTGATGTCAATTTCTGCCAAAATAACCTACCAATGTCATCAGCATAAACAAGCAGAAATCTGCATCGGGATATGGAACTGGAGAAATCATGTATTTCTTCTTTAAGTAAGTTTCAAGTCATCTAACTATCATTTATACACATTCAGCACAGTGAGAGTAAATTGGTCAACGTCAATAAAACAAAATGGGCTCAGTGAATTGGTGGTCGATTTTCCACTGTCTAATTGTCTTTTTCAATTAAGTTATGGCAGAGCCATTATAATGAGCTAAATTAACGATTTTAAAACCAGATTGTTAGAATCACCCGTGCAATTGGACACAGGGTTTGTTAAATGGCCATAGGGCTTGATAAGTATAAGGCTTTATAATATACTGTTCACTTTATATATTAATGATTTAGATCAGGGAACTAAACGTATTACCTCCAAATTTGCAGATGATACAAAGTTGGGTGGGTGAATCTGAGGAGGATGCAGAGATGATTCAGCGTGATCTGGATAGGCTAAGTGAGTGCGCATATGCATGGCAGATGCAGTATAATGTGGATAAATGTGAAACTGTCCACTTCGGTACCAAATAGAGGAAGGCAGATTATTAGTTGAATGAGTGTAAATTGAAAAAGGTAGATACTCAGCAAGACCTTGGTGTCTTCGTGCATCAGTTGCTGAAAGTAAGCACACAGGTACAGAGGGCAGTAAAGAACGCAAATTGTATGTTGGCCTTCATAGCGTGAAGATTTGAGTATAGGAATCGGGATGTTTTACTGCAATTGTATAGGGTGTTGGTGAGGCCACATCTGGAGAATTGTATGCAGTTTTTGTATCCTTATCTGAGGAAGGATGTTCTTGCTATAAAGCGAGTGCAGTGAAAGTTTACCAGGCTGATTCCTGGGATGGCAGGTCTGTCATATGACGAGAGATTAAATCATAGAATCCCTACAGTCCAGAAGGAAGCCATTCAGCCCATCAAATCTGAACCGACCACAATCCCACCCAGGCCCTTTCCCCATAACCCCACACATTTACCCTGCTAATCCCCCTGACACTAAGGGGCAATTTAGCATGGCCAATCAACCTAACCCGCACATCTTTGGACTGTGGGAGGAAACGGAGCACCCGGGGGAAACCCACGCAGACGGGGAGAAAATGCAAACTCCACACAGCCGGAATTGAACCTGGGACCCTGGCGCTGTGAGGCAGCAGTGCTAACCACTGTGCCATCATGCCACCCATAATCAGTTAGGATTATATTCATTGGAGCTTAGAAGAGTGAGAGGGGATCTCATAGAAACTTATAAAATTCTCACAGAATTAGACAGGATAGATTCAGTAAGAATGTTCCCAATGGTGGGGGAGTCCAGAACTAGGAGTCATAGTTTGAGGATAAGGGGTAAACCTTTTAGGTCTGAGTAAGGAGAAATTTCTTCACCCAGAGAGTGGTGAAGCTGTGGAATTCATGAAGCTAGTTGAGGCCAAAATGCTTGATTTAAAGAAGGAGTTAGATATAGCTCTTGGATCAAGATATATGGGGAAAAAGAGGATCAGGGTACTGAATTTGATGATCAGCCATGATCATAATGAATGGCAGATCAGGCTCGAAGGGCTAACTGACCTACTACTCCTAGTTTCCACGATGTTTCAATGTATAAGTGGGCATAGAAGAGCAACAAGCCAGGGGTAGCATAATAAATTGCAGAGCACACTTGTGTTTGAGCTTTCTTGATCATTTACACTAGACATTTATTTTACCCTCGGAATAGATGTGTCTTTGAGTGAAATTGCAGAGGAAATTCCACACACCTGATGTATCTCTCAGGCGGAATTTTCCTGTTCCGCCCGCCATGTGAATCATAGCAGGTGGGGGCAGATCATGCAAAGATCCGGTGACCTCGTGCAGGCATTTCTGGCCTTGGGGCAAGGGCGGATGGAAAATCCCACCCTTTATATCCAATGTGCATTCCTAATGACTTAGGATGATGAGAATATGTTGCTCAATAGATTAGAAGGTATTAGTTTGAGTTCCACATCGGCCTTTCAACACAGAACATTGGATGGCAAGACAGCATGACCCGTTTACCAAATCTCTGAGTTATTTCAGATCTATCTGTCTGTCAACACCATTGTTGCACAGAATATTTCTCTTTGTGCCTTATTCACATGTGGAAATACAAAATTTTCGTTTTAAATAGTGGTAATAATGAAGCAGCTAATGGCCTGAATTTCACCCTTCCCTGCCAGTAGTTTTTTTAAGCAGGGCTGGTGGGGAACAAAATTGAAGGAACAGGATTCCCTCTGGCTTCCCACCCGCCCCAACCTCTCAGTGATTTTACACTGCCCTTGCCCCAATTGTGGCCTCTAAGTGGTTAGTTCTATGGTCACTTAAGGGCTGTTTCCTGTCCAGCCTCAATTTTGAGGCTGGCAGGAGGATTTAGGCTGGCATGGTAGAAACCTGAAAATGAATAGGATGAATAGGCCTTGGCCTCAGGCGGAAGAGGTGTCCATCAGAAACCCCTTCTGACTTTGCCACCTGCCCCCCACATTTAAAGTCCAGTGGGCTGCCAAAACTCCCTCACTCCTGGCCTCTCCCCTCACAATCCATGCGGCCGCTTTCCACACTCTTCCCTGCCCTGGGACCCCCAAAATGTACCTTGCCGTACTTTGACCTTCAGCCCTGGAACTTGGGGCTCTGGCATGTTGAAGCACTTCCCCTTCTGTGCACTACATCTCCGATCACGACAGGGACTAGAAAGCTGCTGGCCAATCTAATTGGCCAACATCTCTCTAAAGTGGCTCCTCCTCCCAAATGAGGGGCGGCAGTACCACCTGCAGCCAATTAACACTCAGTTGAGCATGACATTTCTGCAGGGGGTGGTCAGAGTCAGCGCCTCTGTGGATGGCAGGAAGGGAAACCCTGCAATCCAACATATTCAGGCCCATTTCAGATCTGCACTGGTGGTATCACCCATGCGTCAACCAAGTGGTCTTTATTTATGTGCAAGCTTAGATAGTAAGTGTTAGCAAACTGTCCAGCAACGATGAGGAAACAAAGCTTTTATCGTAGCTTTGAAACAAAGTTTCTATCGTCATTTCAGGAGAATGGATTTTCTCGGAGTTAATGATGCATTTAAACAGAGACAAAATCAGAATGTGTTAAGTAAGCCTGAGTATTTTAGCACGTGCTTATATACATAGTACATTTACAGAGAGATGGAAAAATGTAATTGAGTGTTATCTGAAATTAAATGTAATGAGAGTGTTTGTTAGAGGGGCTTTTTGTTATTTAGTTCTGCCATCTTTGACACCCACAGTGATTCTCACCGATAGTTATTGGCTTCTGCCCTTTTCATGTTGCATCAACAATACTCCAACTCCAATCTGGCACTTGATTGAAAAAGGGAGGGGGGGGGGAGCAAAATAAGTGCACTCCATGCTAAAATTAAACATGATTATCCCTGGCCTGTGTCAGTCATTTAAAATCACAGAGGCTGCATATTGAGAGGGACAGCGATACTTTGGAAAGCACGCAGAGGAGGTCTACAGACTGACTCCCAGTTTAAACAGTTGCGTCAAAGGCTAAATGAATTGGATCTCAACACCTTAGAGAAACAAAGACTTCAGGATGAGTTGATTGAGGTTTATAAAGTAATGAAGGGACAAGGTTGTCTTTATAATGAACAAATTATATCAACTGTACAGGACAGGGAGAACCGGGGTCACAATTATAAATTATTTAAGAACAGAACGAGGTTCAGTGTTAGGCAGTTTTTCATAACCTAAATAATGGCAGAACCATGGAACAGGTTACTAATTTGTGCAGTGAACAGTGACTTATTGTATTCCTTTCAGCAATCACTGAACCTGCTTTTGGTTGTGCTGAAGATCACATCATATAGGAGGCAGGTATTGTGTAACCTAAAGCCCCTAAACTGATTTTGACCAGAAGTCAGAGAACATTTTCAAAGTCAGGGTTCTATCAGTTTTTGCCTCTCCCAGGAGATCATTCAGCTCTGGATTGGTGGGGTGTGTATGTATTGTGATGCCCACGCCATCCTAATTGTGAGAGACCACCTGGATGAATTAATAGGTCTTTTCCTTGCCTGACTTGAAGCGATGGTCCATAATTTGCTGTTAAAATACTACCCTCTATGTTTTATGCAGAAATACAACAGCAACTTTGGTGAGGGCAGATGCTATTGAAAATGAAAGTCCAAACTTAGCTGTTCATAATGTGCTGCCCTGCCGTTAGGGTCTGTTATTCAGCCACAAAACACTGGGATGATGTCCCAGAGCACAGAGGTGGGCCTTTTAAACAAACTGCCGTGGCACTCAGAGACACGTTTTCCTGAGGTAGGTGAAATTTCCCAACTCTGTGTATGCACTCCAGGAGCGAAAATCTGTCTCCAAGACCAATCCACTCCATGGGCTGAATTTTCGCCCAGCCTCGGGAAAAGCTGACCTGTACATACTGGAGCTCGCAAAGTGCACACCCAAGCCACGTGATGTTTTGAGGGATTTTTGTCTTTTCATACAGGGTGTCAGGTCATCAGTGTATTTTTCAGATCATGAAGAAGTGGGTGTGAGGAGTGTGGATGTTGAGAAAGACTGGATAGAAGACCAGCCCCAATTATCTAGCACAGCTGCCCAATCCCAACATGGTTTACAGACCACATAAACCTCACTCCCATCCAACCCCCATGCCACCTCACATTTCCTAGGCGACTGGTGCTCCTTTGCATTACCCCACTTCATGCCCTCAGATATTCTTCATGCCACCCCATTCTACCAGTTTCCCCCATGCCACTCCCTGACACTCATATATCCCTTGTGCCATACGATCCCACAACATGCCAGCTCTATGCCTGATATGGAGTCTCCACAGTCACTAACTAAGCATTCATTATGTACAGTTCTCAGGAGCAATCAGAATAATTTTAAAATCATTGGAAAATACATTAAATCTCAAACAATCTAAGAAATCCATGAATTCAAATTCTTTAATATTGATACTGGACCAAAGCACCCAATAAAGCTGCCTATTATATTTGTAAACAAACAAGAATCAATATCAAATACATATTTTGTTATTATAAGCTTATGGAAGTTTCAGTAGTTTTTGGATCAATAAGACCATCTGCTGAGCTGAATTTTGAAACCCAGCCAAACCTTCATAACAGAAGAAATGTCATAAAAGCTTCCAGTGAGCGGCATGGTAGTACAATGATTAGCACTGCTGCCTCAGACTGCCAGGGACCAAACTTCCATTCCTGACTTGGGTCACTGTCTAGGTGGAGTTTGCACATTTTCCCCATGTCTGCATGGGTTTCCTCTGGGTGCTCCAGTTTCCTCCAACAGTCCAAAGATGTGCGGGTTAGGTAAATTGACCATGCTAAATTGCCCCTTAGTGTCAGGAGGCCAGCCAGGGTAAATGCTTGGGGTTATGGGGATAGGGCCTGGGTGGGTTGTGGTCGGTGCTGACTCGATTGGCCTGACTTGATTCTGCACTGTAGGATTCTATGATTCACTGACTGAACAGATATCCATTTCCATTTCAGAGCACCTGTCAATCATTGGATGTGAAGCAGATACAAACCATTTGTTAGAAGCATGATTTATTGTCATTTTAAAAAATACATCTGCCAGTCCAATTAGATCTAAGAACATAAATATGTCAGCAGAAGACAGGTTTTTTTAATTATTTGAATACATCATGCTACTTTCTCAATTGAAGAAGTACTGCAATGCATTTGCAAGATACACAATACTGGCCAATGTAAGGGTTAACTTACCTTTAAAGGACAGATCCCCATGATGAATCGCTGCATGGAAAGCATATCTACATTACAACACAGGACCCAATTGTGACATTTGAAGGTGATAAAGAATTTTACACTTGCTTTTCATGCACTTCATGAATTTCTTGACTCCTCAACAGGCTTTACATTTTATTTACAAATTCTCAAACCCTGCTTGCTTTTAGTGGGTTTCAAAATGCCGCACTACCAGATAAAAATGGTATGTGGGAGGAAATTGATTTTCGCCCAGATTTAAAATGGAGAACCCGACCACAGTAATTAAATCCAAATTCTCTGCTCAACTCTCCTTGAGCTTGAGACTGTGCTTCTGGATGAAGTTTGCGATTAAATAAAACAATTAATTAGATCTCACTACATCTGAATCATATGACATGCATAGGTAGCTGGAATCAAGTGAATCTCTTGAAAAGTATAGGGGGTGTAGGAGTAGAGTTAAGAGAGAAATCTGGAGGGCAAAAAGGGGACACAAAATTCTTTTGGCAGATAAGTCAAAGGAGAATCCAGAGAGCTTCTATAAATACATAAAGGGCAAAAGAGTAACAAGGGAGAGAGTAGGGCCTCTTAAGGATCAACAAGGTCATCTATGTGCGGATCCTCAAGAGATGGGTGAGATCCTAAATGAATATTTCTCATCAGTATTTACTGTTGAGAAAAGCATGGATGTTAGGGAAATTGGGGAAATAAATAGTGATGTCTTGAGGAGTGTACATATTACAGAGAAGGAGGTGCTGGAAGTCTTAAAGCGCATCAAGGTAGATAAATCCCCGGGACCTGATGAAGTATATCCCAGGACGTTGTGGGAGGCTAGGGAGGAAATTGCGGGTCCCGTAGCCGAGGTATTTGAATCATCGATAGTCACGGGTGAGGTGCCTGAAGATTGGAGAGTGGCAAATGTTGTGCCTTTGTTCAAAAAGGGCTGCAGGGAAAAGCTTGGGAACTACAGGCCAGTGAGCCTCACATCTGTGGTGGGTAAATTGTTGGAAGGTATTTTGAGAGACAGGATCTACAGGCATTTAGAGATGTAAGGACTGATTAGGGACAGTCAGCATGGCTTTGAGAGTGGAAAATCATGTCTCACAAATTTAATTGAGTTTTTTGAAGGGGTAACCAAGAAAGTAGATGAGGGCAGTGCAGTTGATGTTGTCTCCATGGACTTTAGTAAGGCCTTTGACAAGGTACCGCATGGTAGGTTGTTGCATAAAGTTAAATCTCACTGGATCCAGGGTAAGGTATCTAAATGGATACAAAATTGCCTTCTTGACAGAAGCCAGAGGGTGGTTGTAGAGAGTTGTTTTTCAAACTGGAGGCCTGTGACCAGCGGTGTGCCTCAGGGATCAGTGCTGGGCCCACTGTTATTTGTCATTTATATTAATGATTTGGATGAGAATATAGGAGGCATGGTTAGTAAGTTTGCAGATGACACCAAGATTGGTGGCATAGTGGACGGTGAAGAAAGTTATCTCCAATTGCAACGGGATCTTGATCAATTGGGCCAGTGGGCTGATGAATGGCAGATGGAATTTAATTTAGACAAATGCGAGGTGATGCATTTTGGTAGATTGAACCAGGGCAGGACTTCATGGTAGGGCGTTGGGGAGAGTTACAGAACAAAGAGATCTAGGGGTACATGTTCATAGCTCCTTGAAATGGAGTCACAGGTGGACAGAGTGGTGAAGAAGGCATTCGGCATGCTTGGTTTCATCGGTCAGAACATTGAATCCAGAAGTTGGGACGTCTTGTTGAAGTTGTACAAGACATTGGTAAGGCCACACTTGGAATACTGTGTGCAATTCTGGTCACCTTATTATAGAAAGGATATTATTAAATTAGAAAGAGTGCAGAAAAGATTTACTCGGATGCTACCGGGACTTGATGGATTGAGTTATAAGGAGAGGCTGAATAGACTGGGACTTTTTTCTCTGGAGCATAGGAGGCTGAGGGGTGACCTTATAGAGGTCTATAAAATAATGAGGGGCATAGATCAGGTAGATAGTCAATATCTTTTCCCAAAGGTAGGGGAGTCTAAAACTAGAGGGCATAGGTTTAAGCTGAGAGGGGAGAGATACAAAAGTGTCCAGAGGGGCAATTATTTCACACAGAGGGTGGTGAGTGTCTGGAACAAGCTGCCAGAGGTAGTAGTAGAGGCGGGTACAATTTTATCTTTTAAAAAGCATTTAGATAGTTACATGGGTATGATGGGTTTCGAGGGATATGGGCCAAATGCGGGCAATTGGGATTAGCTTAGGAGTTTAAAAAAAAGGGCGGCATGGACAAGTTAGGCCGAAGGGCCTGTTTCCATGCTATAAACTTGAACTTCAAAGGTTGAACTTCAAAGCACCACCCTATATAAAGCATAATTTATCCAAAGTCCTGCTGCCTGACATCCTGACTGTTGTTGTCCTGTTCAGCCACTGCCCATCATCCTTGCCAAATTCACTTGCCACTCAGTTTCCCAATTTAGTGAATTGCAAATCTTTGCATTCATTTGCAAATCCATCAAAGGGATCAACTCGCTTCATGTACTTAAGTTCCAAACCCACAATCCCCACCCAGTCTTCCCATGCTGACTTTCTGTTTACATCTCTCACTCTGTTCCATCATTGATCGCAGACCCTGTGGCCATCTCAGGCCAGTTCTCTTGAACTCTCCACCAAAATCTCTCCTAAATTCAAAACCTTCTTCAAATTCTCACTTTTCTGCAGTGCCAAATTTCCTACTGCTGTCTTCTTTATGTTTAAATTAGGCCATTCATTACATTAAAGACATTGTATAAATGCAAATTGTTTTAAAACTTTGAGGCAAGGTTTCTCTAATACAAATATTCCAACTTGCTTTGGTTTCTTCACAGTCAGATTGACTACCTTTTTACCCTCTCAAATTGAGGATATTCCCAAAAATGTTTGCTCTTGCTGTTGTTTAATTGAATCTGTCCACTACATTCCCTATGACTTAACATCCCATTTCTTTGATAAAACACTCAAGATTTTATTTCAATTGAGATGGTTTTTCTCATTTTTATTTCTAATCCTTTTTAACAACAAATGTAATAAAGTGAATGTTGGTGATTGCCACTCAAGATGAATAGACGGTGAGTGAACTGCTAAGTAAGTAAGGGACTGCAAAGAATTGTTATATGATAATAGCGAGGGATTTCAATGTCCCAGCATCAAAACTGGTCTATATGGGGACAACAAAGGCCAGAGGTGGGAATGCACTCAGTAAAATACAGGAAATAATTGACTTCTTTCGTGCCAAGGCATATAATAAATTAGAGTTAGTACCGCAGCTACTTAAATCAGAAATGGGTTTTCAAATTATTTTCTTGTTAGCTTTCATGTGTTGAAAGCCAAGATAATAATTCATAATAAAAGTACAAGACTATATTTTTATTTATTCATTCATTGGATGTGGGCATTGCTAGCAATACCAGCATTTATTGCCCATCCCTCATTGAATCTTGAGAGCAATTAACAGTCAGCCACATTGTTGTGGGTCTGAAGTCACATGTAGGCCATACCACATAAGGATAGCAAATTTCCTCCTTTAAAGGACATTTGTGAACCAGATGGGTATTTATAATAATGAATGATAGTTTCATGGCCACCATTTTTGCGATGAGTTTGCAAGTTGATTTTTTAAAAAAGTAATTTTAATTAAATTCCAGCAACTGCTGTGTTGGTATTTGAACCCATATCCGCAGACAATTAGCCTAGGTTTCTGGATTACTCGTCCAATTACATAACCACTACACCACTATCTTCCCTTTTGACGAAAGATTGGAGCTATGAAAAGGGACCCATGAAGTGTTAAGTGGAAAATGAAACAAAATGTAAACAGAAGAAGATTGGATGTTTTTTTTTCAAAAATTGGAATTGAAAAGAATCAAGAAAACACAGTTGCTGTATAGGTCAAAAATAACCTAAAGGCTAAGTACAGGAATGAAAAAAGATACCGATAAACAAAAAGAAGTAAGGACTTTAAATTCAATTGACTTTTGAATGACTCAACTAAAAATAAGCATTGGAGGGGTAATGGGTCAATATAAAGGCAGATTGCAGATCCAAAGTTTTTTTTTTCAGCGAACTGAAGAGTAAATGTTGTATTAAAGGTCAGCTGAGTTGTTTTAGAGATCAGCTGGATATATACATTGCCAAAGATTGTTGAGGAGTTAACTGAATTAGTGGGTGAGGAAAACTATGGATGGAATTTACTTGAATTTCTGGAAGGCATTTGACAAAAGTACAGTTGCTGCTTATGTTACCAGTTGACAAGCATAAAATAATTGATAAGTGTTCAAAAGGATTCGGACAGGGAGATTGATGGGTTAGCAAATAGCAGAAGGATTTTAATGCAAAAGATGAAAGGTAATAGACACTACTGTAGGAAATGTGGATTCTGTATTTAATGTTCAGACATCTGATGACAAATTTGGAATAAAGAAAAAGGTTTTGATGTCAAAAGAGGTGCTGTTGGATCCAATTAAAAACTAGGCAGCTTGTATTGTCTCTCCTCAATCTTCCAACAAAAATGCTACAGATTTAAATGTAATTTTTCTGCATCCTTTTAAATGTGCCATAATTCTATTATAGAATCAGTTTACTTTGAGGGGGGAATGGTTAAAGTTGCACAAAGACAAATTATTTTCAATTATTGCATGACCTTAACATTCAACTTCTGTAAGGGGTGCAGTTATTTCAGCGTAATTCTTTTCTTGGCTCTTGCCTATTTGCCAGCTTTTTGTTAGATGGTGCTGCAGATTGTGGTGTAATTTGTGCTGTCTCCTTATTACTGTGCAGCTGAGTCTGCACCAACCCTTTCAAAGAGCAGTTCAATTCATGTCACTTGCCCGTTCTTTCCCCATGTCCCTGCAATTTATTTCTCCTTCAAGAATTAGTCCAATTACATTTGAAAGTATCTAATCTGTTTCTTTCACCCTCGCAGGCAGTGCATTCCCAAATCCTAACCATTCATTACATTCAGCAAGTTTTTCCTCATGTTGGCTCTGGTTCTTTTGCTAATCACCTTAAAGCTGTGCACTCTGGTTGACTAACCTTAAGACATTGGGAACAGTTGCTCTTTATTTACTCTGTCTTTTCAATACCTCGATTGAATCTGTTCTGAGACACGTTGGGCAGAATTTTCCCGTCCCACATGCCAAGGCATTCATAACAAGTAGGGCATGGACCATGCAAACGTTGACCTTAGGTGGGACTTTCTGGGATTGGAACGAGCACGGCCGGAAAATCTCGCCCATCTACTCTAATGAGAATTTCAGCTTTTCCAGTCTGCCCACGTAACTGTAATCTTTAGCATTGGAATCATCCCAGTTAATCTTTTTTGGCCCTCCACAAAACCTTTGAATATTTCCCAGGATTGGACATAATATTCCAGCTCAGGCCAAACTAGTGTTCTTGACTTGCTAACTTTTGCATTCTATGCCTCCTATTTTATAAAGCCCAGCATTCCATGTGCTGCCTTGTTAACCTGCTGTACCACCTTAAAAGAGTTATGCAGAAACACCCCAGGAGGGAAATTTTCCCCATCCCACCCACCACAGGAATTGTAGCGAGTGGGGAGGGCAGACCATGCAAAGTCCATTGACCTCGGGCAGGATTTTTCAGTTTTGGAGCGAGTTCGTCTGGAAAATCCTGCCCCAGGTTTCTTTTCTTTCAGATACTGCTAGCACTTCTGTTCAATCATTTTTATCTCATCCAGTATTCTACCAACCTCATTAAGGGATAGCAGCATGATATCATTCAGCGGAAATTGTGTTATGCTATCCAGTCTGAGCTCTATTTTTGCTTTTGAGCAGAGCACAGACTCACAGTTCTGCTGCTAGTGTCTTCAAGCTTTCTACCTATGTACAAATGTTCTGTGTCTAAATATATAAACCCACAATGTGCTTGCTCTATCCCGTATGAGTGATTGGTGCCTTATCATTATAACAGAACAACTGAAAGTAGCTTGGACCTGTTATTGGACGATATAACTTGATCTTATTCTATTCTTAAGTTCTTACTAATGGTATAAATGCCTGCTTTGGCGACAGTTTCCTCAGCAGTTACCTGAAATAATCTCCTGAACTG
This sequence comes from Mustelus asterias, assembly GCF_964213995.1. NCBI lineage: Eukaryota > Metazoa > Chordata > Chondrichthyes > Carcharhiniformes > Triakidae > Mustelus > Mustelus asterias. The sequence goes on from NC_135817.1 coordinate 41,491,582, forward strand.
TACCATGAATAAACTCTGAACCATTCACAGACCCTTTAGTCATTGAGTATTATACAAGTGGTGCTCACCTCCGGTTCCCATATTTAGTAATAGCTCTTGGCTGTCTATTTTTCCCAGTCCCTTGGCTTTAAAATTCTTACTCTTAATTTCAAATGCCTGCATGACCCTACTTGGCCATCACTTTTCTTCTCTTCTGAGTTTACTCTCATTCCTCCAGTTTCAGAGTCATCAGCAAATGGATGGTGCTTGGCATTCATTACACTTGTTCACAGACCTTCTGTGGGCTTTTGCACTGTGACTTGCAGGTATTTGAGAACTAAACAATATCTGGCCTCCATAGGGGACCTGTGTGGAAAGGCAAATAATAGGGCTTTTCTTCAACCAATCAGATTATACATCCTTGTTGAGACGGTCAGACTATAAACCAGGGAGCATAAGTTAGAATATTTAACTCAGATCATGTACGGAGAGGATCGTGGGAACAAGGGTAGGCCATTAAGCCCTTTGAGCATGGCCCATCAGCTTCAGTGAGATCATGGCTGATCTACAATCTCAATCCATGTGCAGAATGTGAAATAAAGATAAGGAGGAAAGATAGGATTTTAAGAGAGACATAAAAAAGTGTTTAATTTTTCATTTTTAAACATCTGCAACACCAACTAAAATCTGAAGGAGTGAAATTCCACATTTATAGAAGTTAATTTCCAGTGCCAGAGAAATTATTTGGCAGCAATTAAGACTTAGCATGCTGTTTAAAAAACTCATTAACACTTGAATGGACAAGCAATAGCCGTTTCTTCTGTGTATAGGGATTATCTAGTGTGTACAATAGATTCACTTCCTTAGTATGTGAATGTATCGCAATGAGGTACTGTTATAACAGAGCTCCTGGATGAGTAGGCTATCTCAGACAGCAACTTCCCATTTTCGGCATTTAACTGTGTCCGCATTTAATTATCCATATGTGGACTCCAGAATTTGCTGTGCAATTTACTCCTCAGTAACTGTGGTAGATTCACCATTATTCTTACCACAAAATCTGGGACAATGGGGGAGAGGAGGGGATTTTCCACCCCTGTTATCAGTGGACAGGAATGGCGGAGGGTTAGATGAAATGAGGGGGAGTCCCAAAACAACTTTTATGCTGGCGGTATTTCTCTGCTCAATTGTCCCTGCCACCCCACCCTCCCATCAGTGGCGTAATGGGGTTCCTACCATGCAATGACGGAAACCCCATTTGAATACATGTAATTACAATTAGCTTGCTTGAATATTCCGGCAAATCCGCAATGTTTACAACAGGTCTTTAAAAATGGGGAACTGTTGAACAGAACCCCCCAGTCATGCACAGTTAAGTATAGCCCCTGTGGGGGGAAGGGTCATGCCCAGGCACTGCCTCCTGGTGGTGAAGATTTATAGGGCCCTAATTTACCCTTTTGATTCTAAGTGCTGGGCGGACTTGAAACTGGGAGTGTTTCAGATCTGACTTTTAGACCCGTTCTCAGGTGCCTCCATACTGCCTGAAAATATATCAGCGATTCTGAATCGCACTGTACAAGCCTGTGGGCGGGGTTTAATGCGCCCAAAACCCTGTGCCTCTGATCGGCTTCTCCAACTGTGCATGCACAGAAAAAAAAATGATAGAATGCAGCTCCCCTATCGCTCGCAGGCCGGATAATGCCTCCCCCTGGCCCCCACAGACATTGCCACACCCCTACAACATTACTGACCCCCACCCACCACCCAGAGTGATCATGGCCCTCCCCCCCCTTCCCTCCACGATCTCAGGCAGAGTGGTAGTGGACCCCCCCTTCCCCCTTACTGATCACAGGCACAGTGGCAGCAGACCCTCCTCCACCCTTCTCAAGCAAAGAACCGTCAGACCCGCCTTCCCCCCCCCCCCACCCATCTCAAACAGAGAGCTGGCGGACCCACCTCCCTGCAACCCCCCCCCCCCCCCCTCCCCCCACCCTTCCACTGATCTCAAGCAGAGAGTCGTCGGACGCTCAGCACCTACCTCCTCACTAGCTGGAGCGCCCAAATCGGACTTTTGTAGAGCATGTCTGTTTTGTACCGAATCTGGATGGGCGAACGCGGTAGTAAAGGAGGAAGTGCCGGTAAAGTTGGTATGCAGCCTATTATGTCAACTTAAGTGCATGCAAATGCATTTTAAATGGTCCTGATCATGGCCATTTTCAGGCCTTGGTAAAGGGGGAACCAGCGCAGAGGCGGGCGCAGTTCGTGCTACTTGCCTCACGCCCGAATTTACCAAGTATTTGCGCCCGAAAACGGGTGCAACGCGATGGTAAAATCGGGCCCATAAACTCAAATCTACTTTTTGCTTTATGGGACCAACCCAAAAGTGTTATAGCCCTCCACAATTTCCTTTAATTTTCATTCCAGCTGTTCCTCAAGGTACCAATTACATGAGGATGCTTCCATTAGCTTTTGGCGACTGAACCTCCAACTTTCTTTCACAATCTCAAGGCTATGGACTCTTCAGCTCCTTGCGCTGGCTTTGAAAATACATTAATTGTTTTTCCCAGTCTGCTGCCAGAGCTTCTGTATAGTTCTCTGTCAGCCAACAATGCAAGCTGACTGCTTTCTGCCAGTAGATTCCATGAGGACCACTGTAGATTTCTTTCACAAGCTACAAGCTAGAACAAGTCTTCCAGCTGCTTTTCCCTCATGAAATCTCACCTGAAATGAACTGCCTGCTTCTGTCAGCAAACACATGTAGATCAGTTAAGCAAAGGAATCTTCCAGCCCGATAGTCTGTCTCCATGATGGCATGGCATGCTTTTGGATTTTGGATGCTCTCAAATTTTGCTCACTTAAGTGTGTAAATATACATTGCATTTCTTGTGATGATGTAACCATTCTGACAATTTTCAAGGATCCATCCAGTACTCTCAACGTACTCTCAAGATCAGGCCACTGGATGTCCCTGTTCTCATGTGCATTTGGTCTTCAATAACTTTAGGGCAGATTCCTTCCTCCTCCTTCCATTCTTGCATTTGTTTTTCACTAACTCTTGAGTTCTCTCACTTATTTGACCAGTTAAATGTGTCTAGATGAAGAATTTCCTATGAGGATTAGCAATAGAAAAAGTTTGAATCATGCAATGGGCTGATATACATTAGAAAGAGAAAAGCATATTCTACATATGAAAGGAAAAAGATGGAATAACATTTCAGATCACTTTTCTGATCTGGCATGTTTGGTAAGAGAAATTTATTTGCGTGCGTGAAATATACAGCACAGAAACAGACCTGTTGGCCCAACTAGTCCATGGCTGTGTTTGTGCTTCTCTTGAGCCTCCTCCCATCCTTTCTGATCTAAGTCTATCTTCGTAATCATCTATTCCCTTCTCCCTCATATGCTTGTCTAGTTTCTCCTTCAATGCATCTATATTATTTGCGTCCGTCGCACCCTGTCGTATTGAGTTCCATATTTTTAGCAAAAATGATTTCTTCTAAATTCGGTATTGGATTTCTCGATGGCGATTTTATATTGAAAACTGCTAGTTAAGCTCTTCCCACAAGAGGAAACATTCTGTGTCAACTTTCACAAATCATAGAGTCATAGAGGTTTACAGCATGGAAACAGGCCCTTCGGCCCAACTTATCCATGCTGCCCTTTTTTTAAACCCCTAAGCTAGTCCCAATGCCCGCATTTGGCCCATATCCCTCTATACCCATCTTACCCATGTAGCTGTCTAAACGCTTTTAAAAAGATAAAATTGTACCCGCCTCTACTACTAACTTCGGCAGCTTGTTCCAGGCACTCACCACCCTCTGTGTGAAAAAATTGCCTCTCTGGACCCTTTTGTATTTCACCTCTCTCACCTTAAACCTATGCCCTCTAGTTTTAGACTCCCCTACCTTTGGGAAAATATATTGACTTTCTAGCTGATCTGTGCCCCTCATTATTTTGTAGACCTCTATAGGATCACCCCTCAGCCTTCTACGCTCCAAAGAAAATAGTCCCAGTCTATCCAGCCTCTCCTTATAACTCAAATCATCAAGTCCTGGTAGCATCCTAGTGAATCTCTTCTGCACTCTTTCCAGTTTAATAATATCCTTTCTATAATAGGGTGACCAGAACTGTACACAGTATCCCAAGTGTGGCCTTACCAATGTCTTGTCCAACTTCAACAAGATGTACCAAATCCTGCATTCAATGTTCTGGACCAATGAATCCAAGCATGCTGAATGCCTCCTTCACCACTCTGTCCACTTGTGACACCACTTTCAAGGAGCTATGAACCTGTACCCCTAGATCTCTTTGTTCTGTAACTCTGCCGAGTGCCCTACCTACCATTAACTGAGAAAGCCCTGTCCTGGTTCAATCTACCAAAATACATCACCTCGCATTTATCTAAATTAAACTCCATCTGTAATTCGTTAACCCACTGGCCCAATTGACCAAGATCCCATTGCAATCCGAGATAACCTTCTTCACTGTCCACTATGCCACCAATCTTGGTGTCATCTGCAAACTTACAAACCATGCCTCCTATATTCTCATCCAAATCATTAATATAAATCACAAATAACAGTGGATCCAGCACTGATCCCTGAGGCATACCGCTAGTCACATGTCTCCAATTTGAAAAACAACCCTCTACAACCACCCTCTGGCTTCTGTCATCAAACCAACTTTGTATCCATTTAGCTACCTCACCCTGGATCCCGTGAGATTTAACCTTATGCAACAACCTACCATGTGGTACCTTGTCAAAGCCCTTGTTAAAGTCCATGTAGACAACATCAACTGCACTGCCCTCATCTACCTTCTTGGTTACCCCTTCAAAAAACTCAATCAAATTTGTGAGACATGATTTTCCACTTACAAAGCCACGCTGACTGTCCCTAATCGGTCCTTGCATCTCTAAATGCCTGTAGATCCTGTCTCTCAAAATACCTTCCAACAACTTACCCACCACAGATGTGAGGCTCTGTGGCCTGCAGTTCCCAGGCTTTTCCCTGCCGCTCTTTTTAAACAAAGGGACAACATTTGCCACCCTCCAATCTTCAGCCACCTCACCTGTGACTATCGATGATTCAAATATCTCTGCTAGAGGACCCACAATTCCCTCCCTAGCCTCCCACAATGTCCTGGAGTACACTTCAAGTCCCATGGGTTTATCTACCTTGATGCACTTTAAGACTTCCAGCACCTCCTCTCTGTAATGTGTACACTCCTAAAGACATCACTATTTATTTCCCCAAGTCCCTAACATCCATGCTTTTCTCAACAGTAAATACTGATGAGAAATATTCATTTAGGATCTCACCCATCTCTTGTGGATCCACACATAAATGACCTTGTTGATCCTTAAGAGGCCCTGCTCTCTCCCTACTTACACTTTCAGAAATCCTTTCAGAATTTTGCTAGATTGCCCCTAAGCATTTTTGTTTTCAAGAAAGTTGGGACCCAGTCTGTTAATTGTTTCCTGATGTGCATTTTTGCTACCATATTTGTGTTATGGTCCAAGACATAATCCCAAATTTTGTTACAATCAGATGAGGAGGAATAAACTGACTTCCCTTTTTTCCCTACTAGTTTGGTTCATCACACCAAAGGTATTTTAAAAATACTTTCCCAGCAGATACCTTTTCCAAATCTAACTGTATTTACTTTTTACAAGAAGCCAAATTAACCAGGATTTCTTGAGTCAAAGAGAGAGTCAAGATTATTAGTTCCTAAAACTCAAGGAAAAGTAACAAGAGATCAGGCACAAACATCCCCGACACTTGCACACAGCCAACTGCCTCCCCTGCCCCCTCCCGTAACACTACCCCACACACACATCCCACACCTGCCATTGCCAACCTGTGCCAGGGGCAGTGCCGAGGGTGGGGACTCATTTATTTGTGGTGGTGGGGGAGCAGATGTGGGAGTGCAGGGGATGTTGCCGATGACTCGGGGGAGGGAGTAGGGGAGAATCGATGCCGATGATAATCAGGATGGGGGGATGCCGGTAATGGATGCTGGCGATGATTGTTTGGGGGGGTGGTGGGGGCGGGTTGGGTAGAGGGGAAGGTGGGTAGGTCCCAGTGATGACTGTTGGGGGGGGTGGACGGGGGAGGGGGGGGTTGCGGCAAGAAGAAGGGTTTGATGTCAAGACCTCCGTAGTGGGGGAGGTTATTTTTTGCTCTGATCGGGGAGCCCTTTAAAAATGGCATCCTAATGTCCGTGCAGCCAGCTTTGCTGACATGGTTAGGCCTCACTCCTTAACATGATGGCATGGAACATGACCCCCTACTTTTTTTGACAGCATGTCTTAAGATCTGGGAAGAAAACCTGCACCAGTTTTCAGTCAGATCCTGACGTTTTGCCATTTTTTCGTAATATTCTGCCCATTTACTCAATTTCACTCTCCACAGATGCCACCAAACCTGCTGAGATTTTCTTTCCAGCATTTTCTGTTTTTATTATAGGAATCCAGTCTGTCACTTGCCCGCTGACACCACATTCTAGAAATTTATTCATTAATCCATTATGGAAAAGTTATCAAAGGCTTTGTGAAAAATCAAATAAATTCCATCCACTACATTGCCTCCTCTCTTTGTTACTGCCACGAAAAATCCAATACAGTTGGATTATACAGTCAAATCAGAACTCGTCTTGGAAAGCAAATTGTGGAAGGGAGTGGAAGTAGAGGTTGAGGACCATTGAGATAACCACTTTTACTAAGAGCTAATCCATGAATGAGCTCGATAATCTACCAACAGATTTTGAAATAAGAATATAAGAACATGAAAAATAGGAGTGAGTAGACCATTCAGATTGTTGAGCTTGCTTCACCATTCAATATGAACTGAGCTGATAGTTAGCTTCAGCAAATTTATTCGCCCACTCTCCATACCCATTGATTCCTTGAGGCAAAAATCTGTCTATTTTAACCTTAAATATATTTAATAATGAGGCTGCCACAACCCTCTGGAACAGAGAATTCCAAACCAGGAGCTTTATAAAGTCATAGGGCACCATTTTACGGTCTCACTCGGGGTAGACCGGAAATTCCTGCCTGAGGTCAATGGAGATTTCTGTTGTCGGTCCCTCGCCCGCTCCGATTCCGTGGCGGGAGAGGTGGTAGAGTTCCGTCCATAAACTCAACAAGCATTGGCCCAGATTTTACTGTAATGATAACAGCAAAGCTATCAGTGCTCATTATTATTGCATGGTAAATCTTAACACAACTTCTGGCGTGGCATGTGTTCAGTTAAACACAGAAATCCAAAGATTGCTGTCAGAGATACCTTTATTCCTCCACGCAGTGCACTGTTGGAGTCCTTGTCGATAAACACATCACTGAAATTATTTAATGACATGAACTTAAGTTATTTACCCATTAGTTCCACATCATAGACAGATGAAAAGAATTCAGCGATGCGAGTTTTTACGAATATGCTATATGATAATTATTGTTGAACAACCTGACCCTGGAAGATTAGCTGTATAAGTTGTATAAATTGTATAACCTTATTAGCTCACAAGAAAAGTATTATTGCAGATTTTTTGAAAAAGATTAAAATAAGTTTTCTTAGTTTTTTGTTTCTATCTTGTACCGCTTTGTTTTAATCCCATATTTATATCCCAGTCTTTATTTCGCTTCCTGTACAGTGATTTAAATATAATTTATATTTCCTGTTCTTACTTCCTGGTTTGCAGTCTGCAAACTGCATTTAGGAATATGTCAACCTGATTGTTTAAAAAGCCTCACTGTTGCTTGCCCAACACAGTAAGGAGTCTAACAACACGAGGTTAAAGTCCAACAGGTTTATTTGGTAGCAAACGCCACTAACTTTCGGAGCGCTGCTCCTTCGTCAAAGGAGGTTCCTTCGTTGACGAAGGAGCAGTGCTCCGAAAGCAAGTGGCGTTTGCTACAAAATAAACCTGTTGGACTTTAACCAGGTGTTGTTAGACTCCTTACTGTGTTTACCCCAGTCCAACGCCGGCATTTCCACATCTTGCCCAACTCACAGACTCTAAAAACCCCTGTTGAGGGTGGCAAATTAAAACAGACACCAGATTCGTCGAAATCTCTGCTGGCAGCCCCAACATATTCTGTGGGCAACTGGAGCAAGGTGAATGGCAAAAACCAATAGTTCAGAATTGAATGGAAAAGTTGAGCCATTAGCTTATTTTGAGGTTCATTGTATATATTGTTTAGCAGCCAAAGGCCTTGCCAAAAGTATAAATATAAATAAATAAACTGCAAATGCTGAAAATCAAAACAGTTTCGGGAAGGATTGGCAACCTTTAGAAAGTTGAAAGATATGCTAATGATGCAAATGTAGAATGGGGAAGAATATGCAATTCTAATATTACAACACTGACTGCACTTCAAAAGTACTTCATTGGGCATCAAGCTCTTTGAGATGTCCAGTGGCAGTCGTGAAAAGCAAGTCATTCTTTTTTTGTTGTTTATTCTTATTACTTTGAGCATTAAATTATTCATGATACTGCTGTCAGGATATTGCTTCTTCCTGCCTGTATCATCAGTGCTTCAGTGCTGAGCTACAGTGACACCAGCTGATATTTTCCTGAATGGTGCCACATGAAATTCAAAGTAAGAGATTCTTAACTTCCTTTCTGGCATTTACATTTCCTTTCTCTGTCACCCACATGCACACAGACACACACATTTTCTGTCTCTCGCACACATCCACACTTTCTTTCTCACACATTCACTAACATTCGGTAACAGTGCATAGGTAGAGACATAGAAAAGTGCTTTCAATTAAGCTGACATACAATAAACAGAATTTTGTTTGGGGAAGGGAGAACAGAGGAAATTGAAGCATTCCTTGTGCAATTTGGTAATTTTATTGAGACCCTGCTATCCTGTGATTTTTATATGCAAATTTGATACAATTTTTTCCACCAAATAACGGACAAACCTCAATCTGATCTGTAGAGAGAGAAACATAGTTAATGTTTCAAGTTCATTTTGACTCTCCTTGAGAACTTCGAAAGAAAAGACACATTGTACTTGAAACATTAACTCATTCTCTCTCCACAGACTCTGCCAGGCCTGCTGAGTTTTTCCAGCATTTTCTGTTTTTATTTCAGATCTCCAACATCTGCAGTATTTTGCTTTTTCCTCACTCAAATCCTTCTGTTCCAGAGAAACAGTTGGAGCTAACATGGTACCAAATAATCGAAGGAATGCTGACTTCTATTCAAGCTGAGATATTTATATTTGTCAGGAAGACTTGAATTCATGAGATGGGACATCCATACAAGTAACAAGATTAATTTTGGATATTATTAATTAAAATGAGTCAAAGGGAGCAACATCATTGATGTAATTAAAACTAAGATATTTGGACCTACTCTTGAGCCCAACCCTTCATTCAGGCCATGCAGGGACATTACACGGACAAGTGTCCCCATATCCAAATCACATGGGAGGGGAGAATTTTTTTGCGGTGTTGAGCCTTTAAACTTGCATTCTTGTAATACCAGAAACAGCATATTAACAGTTAACTCGAAGCTATATTCCCTTTGTCACTAGCCAAAATATTTTGTCAACAGAATGTTCTTACAGATAGTGTGTTAGACAAGTGGAAAATGTAAGAGAATCTGAATCTATTGGTAACAGAACTATGGAGAAGGGTTTCAATGACAATTAGGGTGAGTTAATGCTGAGATGCCTACACATGAACATACGAATAGATGTTAGGGAACTTGGGCAAATAAATAGTGATGTCTTGAGGAGTGTACATATCACAGAGAAGGAGGTGCTGGAAGCCTTAAAGCGCATCAAGGTAGATAAATCTGCGGGACCTGATGAGGTATATCCTAGGACGTTGTGGGAGGCTAGGGAGGAAATTGCGGGTCCCCGAGCCGAGATATTTGAATCATCGATAGTCACAGGTGAGGTGCCTGAAGATTGGAGAGTGGCAAATGTTGTGCCTTTGTTTAAAAAGAGCTGCAGGGAAAAGCCTGGGAAATACAGGTCAGTGAGCCTCACGTCTCTGGTGGGTAAATTGTTGGAAGGTATTTTGAGAGACAGGATCGACAGGCATTTAGAGATGCAAGGACTGATTAGGGACAGCCAGCATGGCTTTGTGAGTGGAAAATCATGTCTCACAAATTTGATTGAGTTTTTTGAAGGGGTAACCAAGAAGGTTGATGTTGTCTACATGGACTTTAGCAAGGCACTGCATGGTAGGTTGTTGCATAAAGTTAAATCTCACGGGATCCAGGGTGAGGTATCTAAATGGATACAAAATTGGCTTCTTAACAGAAGCCAGAGGGTGGTTGCAGAGAGTTGTTTTTTAAACTGGAGGCCTGTGACCAGCGGTGTGCCTCAGGGATCAGTGCTGGGCCCACTATTATTTGTCATTTATATTAATGATTTGGATGAGAATATAGGGGGCATGGTTAGTAAGTTTGCAGATGACACCATGATTGGTGGCATAGTGGACAGTGAAAAAAGTTATCTCCAATTACAACGGGATCTTGATCAATTGGGCCAGTGGGCTGACGAATGGCAGATGGAGTTTAATTTAGACAAATGTGAGGTGATGTATTTTGGTAGATTGAACCAGGGCAGGACTTACTCAGTTAATGGTAGGGCATTGGGGAGAGTTACAGAACAAAGAGATCTTGGGGTACATGTTCATAGCTCCTTGAAAGTGGAGTCACAGGTGGACAGAGTGGTGAAGAAGGCATTCGGCATGCTTGGTTTCATCGGTCAGAACATTGAATACAGGAGTTGGGACGTCTTGTTGAAGTTGTACAAGACATTGGTAAGGCCACACTTGAAATACTGTGTGCAATTCAGGTCATCCTATTATAGAAAGGATATTATTAAACTAGAAAGAGTGCAGAAAAGATTTACTAGGATGCTACTGGGACTTGATGGATTGAGTCATAAGGAGAGGCTGAATAGACTGGGACTTTTTTCTCTGGAGCATAGGAGGTTGAGGGGTGACCTTATAGAGGTCTATAAAACAATGAGGGGCATAGACGATGTAGATAGTCAATATCTTTTCCGAAAAGTAGGGGAGTCTAAAACTAGAGGGCATAGGTTTACAGTGAGAGGGGAGAGATACAAAAGTGTCCAGAGGGGCAATGTTTTCACACAGAGGGTGGTGAGTGTCTGGAACAAGCTGCCAGAGGTAGTAGTAGAGGCGGGTACAACTTTATCTTTTAAAAAGCATTTAGATAGTTACATGGGTACGATGGGTATAGAGGGATATGGCCAAATGCGGGCAATTGGGATTAGCTTAGGGGTTTTTAAAAAAAAGGGCAGCATGGACAAGTTGGGCCGAAGGGCCTGTTTCCATGCTGTAAACCTCTATGACTCTATGAATTAGGCACAGTAAGAAGTCTCACAACACCAGGTTAAAGTCCAACAGGTTTATTTGGTAGCAAATACCATAAGCTTTCGGAGCAATGCTCCTTCGTCTGACAAAGGAGCATTGCTCCGAAAGCTTATGGTATTTGCTACCAAATAAACCTGTTGGACTTTAACCTGGTGTTGTGAGACTTCTTACTGTGCTTACCCCAGTCCAACGCCGGCATCTCCACATCATGTCTATGAATTAGGAGCAGGAGTAGGCCACTTGGACCCTTGAACCTGCTCCGCTGTTCAGTAAGATCATAGCTGATCAAATTGAAACCTCAACTCCACATTCCCACCTACTCATGATAATCTTTCACCCCCCTGCTTATCAAGGATCTATCAAGCGTTGCCTTAAAATTATTGAAAGATGCTGCTTCCACCACTTTTTGAGAAAGAGAATTTCAAGGATACAGAACTCTGAGAGAATAAATTCTCCTCACCTCTGTCTTAAATGGGCGACCCCTTATTTTTAATCACAGTGACTGCTAGTTCTAGGTTTTCCCACTAAAGGAAATATTTTTTCCACATCCACCCTGTCAAATTCCCTCAGGATCTTGTATGTTTCTATCAAGTTGCCTCTTACTCTTCTAAATTCCAGCAAATATAATCCGAGCCTGTCCAATCTTTTCTCATAAGACAAACCACCCATTCCATGTGTTAGTCTATTAAATCTTCTCTGAACTGCTTCCAATGCATTTGCATCCTTCCTAAAATGAGGAGAACCAATATGGTAAATAGTACTCCCGACAGGGTCTCATCAATGCCTTATATAACTGAAACATAACCTTCCTACTTTTGATTTTAGTTTCCCTAGCAGTAAACAATAACATTCTATTAGCTTTCCTCATTACTTGCTGTGCCTGCATACTCACTTTTTGTGGTTCATACACCCAGATCCCTCTGCATCTCCAACCACTATATTATCTCACAATTTGGATTTTTTATTCTTCTTGCCAAAATGGACAATTTTACGCTTTCCCACATGATACTCCATTTGTCAAATCCTTGCCCACCCATTTAACTTATCTATATCCCTTTGAAAACCTCCCATCCTTATGACCTTTTCACAACTTCCTTTCCTACCTATTTTTGTACTATCAACAAATTTAACAACCATACCTTCAGTCCCTTAAGCCATATCATTTATAAAATTTGTAAAATGTTGACGCCTTAGCACTGATCCCTGTGGCATTTATTACATCCTTTCAACCAGAAAAGTACCCATTCATGCCAACTGTTTCCTTTTATCTTCCCCAATCTTCTTTCCATACCAGTATGTTACCCATTGCACCATGAACTTTTATTCTGCACAATAATCTTTGATATCGCATCTTATCAAATGCCTTTTTGAAATCCAAGTATAGTAAATCCATCGATTCTTGTTTATCCACATGTGTTACTTCTTCAAAGAACTCCAATAAATTAGTAAAGCATGATTTCACACTCTCAAAGCTATGTTGACTCTGCCTGATTATCCTGAATTGACCTAAGTGCCTTGTTATAATCTTTTTAATAATCGCTTCTAACGTTTTCCCTTTGACAGATGTTAAGCTAACTGGCCTGTAGTTTCCTGCTTATCGTCCCCTTTGCTTTTTGAATAAAGTACTAACATTTGCCATTTTCCAATCTAATGGAACCTTCCCTGAATCTCGTGAATTTTGGGAAATTAAAACCAACACCAACTATCTCACTAGCCACTTCTTCTAAGCCTCTCGGATGATATCCATCAGGACCCAGGGAATTGTCAGACCTCAGCTCAAATAGTTTGATCAGTACAAATTCCCTGGTGATTGTCGTTTTCTTGCGTTCCTCTCTCCCTTCCATTTTCTGATTTATAGCTAATTCTGGGAAGTTACTTGTATCCTGCATCAGGGAGGGGGAATGTTCTTCTTCCTCTTGTTCCCTTTACCCGCATGACTCGCAGTCACACCCTCCTGCCCCTGACAACTGATCAAATCAGAAGATCCTATTTTAAGGAATTTAACCACCTCCTAATACAAAGTGTCCAAGTAACTTTTCCCCCTCCCTAATGCATTGCAATATCTGCAGCTTGGCCTCCAGCTCAATGATTTTGAACCAGATCTCCTTGAGCCGCAATCACTCACTGCGGACATGTTTGCCCTGGATCATAATGGAGCTCTCATGTGCTGCAGCCATGAAGCATCACCTTCCTGCCACCTTTAATGTGTTTTAATTACTTAATTATTTTATTCAATTAATTATTTTCCATTTTTATACATTTTATTAACTTTACCACCAGTTTGTATACTATTTTAAACCTTCGGAATAGAATAGGCTTTAACCACTTTTCAGATACTCACCAAACAACTAGCTTCTTCCCCTGTTGGAGAGTAGGAACCAATTTCTACAGGGTGAAAAAGTTAGAAAAAGCAATGGAGCACCTCCTTCCTTGCTTACTCTATCTCCCTCACTCACCTAGCTCCCAGCACCCTTGTTCAAATGTTGCACTCCAGTGCTAACTCGCATCGAGGCCAGTATTTATCTGCTATGAAACTAAAAAGTTAGCTCAGCCCAGATGCAGAAAAAAAACAGTTTAAGGCTGTTTCCTTAATTAACTAACTTTAGCTGTTCTGGGGTAGAGAGTGTATGTATCCCTGCTTAAGCCTGGATGAAATTTAGAATTTAAACAGTAAATTTCAGTGAAGTGTTAAATACAAACAAAATTAGATACTTAGAAAGAGATGAACTCCCAACACTCTGTTTAAGGTTGCACTCCAGTGCTAAATCGCACAGAGAGTGGCCTGATGGGATGGCATTGTAAAATTGGCAGGAAGAGGTCTTGTTAATGGGCCCATGTCAACTCAGGGCTGAACAGGATTATTTTGTTCAACCAGACTAAGCAGGATGGAATCATTGATCACTCCCTCAAAATAAATTTGAAACTGACACTACCTTAACTTGACATCCTCTGTGGAATATTCAAACAAAAGATGTCTGTTTAATTTCCCAATGATGTTGTTGGTCTGGTAAAAGATCTGTACCTGAACAAACAAATTCCAGCAACAATATAACCAGAACATTTTAATTGGGTGAGAGTCATTGCTTATGCATGCATATAAATTGTTTCTATTTTTTTTACAGTGCTGGAAAAATCAGTTCCAGAATTTGAAACATTTATTTGCTGTGTTTTCGAGTAAATTTAGAAACAAGTATCAACATTTTAGATTTTCTTTTCTCATCAATTATTTTCTGGTGTCAGCTGGTGTTGATGGGATTTGATTATTTTGCCACTTGTTTTCTCTGCCAATTGTTAGTCTTCCTGCTGGCTGCTCTTGTCTCTGTAAAGCTGACAATAACCTTGGTTACGGAGAATTCTCTCTACCCCCAGATAACAACTGCAAATGCTGTAAATCTGAAATAGCATCCAAAACTTTCTGGCAATGCGCTGAAGGCAGATTCATGTCTTGGATACAAGAAAGATAATTAAGCTACTTTGTCAGATGGAAGAGAGAAAAAATAAGCAGACAGATCATGAAATATGGAAGGATAACACTTCATGTAGCTGGTGGAAGATACTGGGTGTCTGTAAACTACTTGACCACACACCAGGGGTTTGACAGTACAAAAATCATTGTGACTCAATGGTAATAACTGTTGATGTGAAAATAAGATGGTGAAAATTATAAGAAATTGTACAAGAAAAGAAGGTAAAATGGGACAGCACATGAAAAGTTTTAGAGGTTCAAAATAAAACAGGAAATACAGGAAGCACAGTGAATGTGCAGATCTAAAAAAGGGAATATCATAGATCAACTGTTCAGGGGCAGAACCATTAGCTATTCTGTGCAGAGGAGTTACACACAAAACTTCTCCTTCACCCAACTAAAAAGAGCAAGGTCTAGCTCAGAACAGAAGTTGCAAAAATAAATGTTCAGACTAAAAACGAAACCGTGTGTGTTCTGCTGTAATGTAATACTGTGGGGGGAGGGGTTGCGGTGGACGTTCAGGTGTAGTGGCCTAATAATATTCTACTGGAAATCCTGATGTTGAATGTCGGGATTCCCATTATGTCACTGGCAGGGAGCAGAGATAATTACATCACACCTTTGCATTGGCATGCAGCGGAATTTGAGGCCCTCGAGGGACTTTCCACTCTCATCACTGATCCCAGCAGATGAAAATTGGAGCGGAAAATCCCCCCTCTATATATGTCTTTATCCTTTATCCCTGAATACTTTGTTTACAGAAACTGTCCATTTCAAGTTTAAAACTAGCAATTGGTCTCGCATCAATTTCCATTTACAGAAGATATTTCCAAACTTCTACATGTAACAAAGGGGGTGGTCGAAACTTTTCCCTCACTTCTTGAAATACTTTTGACTCTAATGCAATTTTCTCAATTCTAGATTTCACCAACAAAATTATAGAATCATGTAATCAAAGAGAAGTATTTTTCCTCTATCTACCCTAGCATGTTCTTTTAACATCTTGAAAACTTCAATGAAATCATCTAAACTTCTAAATAATCTTCTAAACTTCAAGGAATTAATCCCTCATTGTGTTATCCTTCCATGTAACCTAACCCTCACATCTAAGCATCATTTATGGTAAAGCAGCACAGCACTCCCTCCAAAACCAATATATTCTTCATATGGTACCCAGAACTGAAGATTTTACTCCAAGGCTGGTGTACCTAAGTTCTGTAAGTCTGCTTGAGCTTTCACTGCTATTTTTGTAATTGCTGCTCTGCCTTGCTACCAGATATTCTCACTTTTAGAACAATGTAGAGAGTCAAAGATAGAAAGATCAGCATGGGCATGGAGGGTGATTTTGCAGTTCTCCATTCTGAAGTCAAGTTTCATACTTGAAGCATTAACTTGTTCTTTCTCCTTACACATGCTGTCTTATCAGCTGTCAATGTCCAGCATTTTCTGCTATTTTCTCTTGAGTGGCTATTCTTAGATTTCCAGTCATTTCCTTATGATCTGTTTTCCATATAACAATTTATTTGCAGCATTTTAAATGTCAATTTCTTCAACTCCATAGGTTCTTTCCCCATCTGTTGCAGTCAAAGATTGAAACCACGCAAATCTGTAAGATGCAGTAAATGAGACATTATTCAGAAACATATTTGAAAGAGAAATATCTGCTCCTAAAAAAATATGCCTGACTGGTACCAAGGCTGCGTAACATATTTACATCTTTTTATTCTGGAAAAACAGGAGGTCTCACACGTATATCAATAAATCAGTTACAGAACTTACACAGATGTCTTCTTATCTCCTTAGTGTGGCTGTCCTGACTCACAGCAGGGATAACTCCCTGTCTGCTTTACTATCTCTTTAATGCCTTGTTTTGGCTAGCTTTCCCACCATGCCTGAAAGATTCCCATAGCTGACTTGAAAACTTAATATTCAAATGAAATTTGCTTATTTCTAAAGCTGTAAATGTGCATCTTAACATGAGTTTCAACATTGAATAGTTTCAATTACCCCACTTCACATTCATGTATTATGATTACGATCTCTTTCCAACTTCTCATTTTACCTTTGGTTCCTTCCATCTCTCATGTGTGCACCTGGCTGTCGCATTAAAGCATCCACATTCAAATAGCGAGAAGGGAGACAGAGAGAACTGAGAAGTGAACGCCAGTCAAACTTGCCTCCCATCCTCCCCACATGTACATGCAGTCAGCAAAATCAGGAGTTGGATGTCTAACTGTTTCCATTTTGCTGTTTTATTGCTCCACTCACTTTTGCTATAAATTAGATGTGTGCATCTGCAGAGCTTTCGCAACACAGTGGAAATAAAAGACTGGGCCAGATTTATTTGTAGCATTCCCTCCCTTGCCAAATTGGTGTGGTTTGGGGGAAAGGAAATAGCAAAACTGATATTGATTTTTATTCATCGTTTACACTTCAAAAGCAACATGGGTCATATTACTTTCATTTATTTGAGCAGCACACAGCTTTAAATCGAAGCAATCACTGTCCTCAACACTTTCTGGTAGATTGGCTGCTAGACACAGACGTCAAGATTGATATCAGTACAAATGGAGACAGTCTGGGGAGGCAGTTTTCATGCCATCACAAAAATAATTTAATTGCTCAAACACATCTGTGAAACAAAGTATAAAGGCGCTTTTTTTTATTTTTCATCAACACTGCAAAAAGCTATTTGTTTCACTTATGAGGAAGATGGGCTGCTCATTTGTAATTATGGAGTGAATCATTTTGTGGAACATTAGCATTTAAACATGTTGATGTATTTGTGTGTAATTAGTTTGTCCACTATTTTCACAAAGGTTACTTTAAATGTAGCAGACAGGGAAATTTCAGATGCCATGTACTAATATTGCACACCAATATTTTGCAATTTCACCCAATTAAAACAGATAACATCTTTTTGATTGGACTTGAATGTCATAGCCTATCCAAATGACCATTCTGCTACTCCCCAACTGGAAGCGAGACAAATTAACAAATGATACCAGTATTCAAGATGAAACTGAGTTTCTATTCATTATGTCATTTTGTCTGCTCTGCAGACAGTCACTCTCATTGTTTTTAAGATTTCCAGTGAAATCCCTCAGACTAGGTTTTCCAAAATGTATAAAAAATGGCTCAGGATTCTATGAGCTTCTGGCATAGTATCAGTGGACACCTCTGACATTCATAATCTGGCATCAATAGAAATAGCAAAATATTTTCAATGTTACTGCACTTGAAAATGTAAAGGAAGCAAATTCTACAACCAAGTCCTGTTCCTTGATCTCAAGACTATTCTCAAAAACATTGACAATGGGTACCCTTTTCCTTTTGGTGCAACCAACACTATGAATGCAATGAAAAAGATGAGCACCACTCGGTGCATCTCTCCTGCCACACTAATGCACATATTGAGGTAATTATACAAATTAATTGTGAGATTTCCACACTCGAGTTATAAACTGCTATGACCAGTCCCAGGTGAGCTTCCCCAAAAGGTGTTGATCCAGGTGAGACCCCTCAATTTGTCACCATCCAGTTGGGATGCCCTGAAACTTGTTACCAACCCGGATGAGGAGGGATGACTGGCTTCATGCCTTTATTCAACCCACCGCCCGCCGGCAGCAACACGGTTTATTCGAACAAAGTTCCCTCCTTTCATTTGGATACCTTTCCCAGACCCAATAGGTATGTTTAAAAAGGGGCCAACTTAACTCAGCTTTCTTGAGTTAAGATAGCATTTGTTTATTAACTACTAAAAAGGTAAGGAGAAATGATAAAACACGTGCATATACATTCATATGGATTAGAAGTAATAATTAAGTTCAATAATAAGTAAAATAGACAAAACAAATATGGAACAGTCCTGGAGTTGCAGGGAGTACATGATGAGCATTCTGGCCTTTATGGATTCATTCCAGAGTTGTTGACTTCTACAGGTGAATAAGGTTTCAGTTCTTTTTCCATCTGTGATCCTTTTGCTGTTGACTGACTTCCACAGTCAGAGAGACAGTGTTTTGAGATAGTCCGGCAAAAGCTGGAGACCCGCTTTGGTTACAGTATCACACACTTTTAGGATGGAAAACTTAAGCTGCTTTTTCTCACATCACACACACACATACAGACTGACAGACAAACACCAGCAGGCAGGTGGCAAGCAGCCTTTTAACCCCATCCCATGTATGTTTCACAAGAGGACTGAAATTCACTTGTCTCATCTAGGTAGCTATACCCAGGGTCTTCGAGGTGGAATGGCAATTATGTTCCTTTGTCTTTACCTGTGATGGTAATCAATCTTTGGATGTGTTTGGAAGTACCTTGTCTGGAAATACTGGGAGGGGTTCCATTGTCATTTAGGAATGGCTGCAGGGTGTTTCTCTATCAGTGCCTACCTCATCCATTCTTGGGTTTATGTCCATTTGAAAGTGTAAAACTCAAGTCTTTTTAGAGTCTAATATTTCTGTGTATAATTACATGTTTTTTCCTCCATTATCATAACAAAACAAATGCAAAATCCTATATATATTTTTTGAAATGCTCATTATCTGTCCATATAATAATCTACTGCTAATTGCCCCAAGAAATGTCATGCTTTTCAATGACGAGTTGCTGAGTGCTAATAAACAAAAGCATCCCAAAATGGTCTGTGATGTTATGAATCTGATCATAAAGCTACTGAGTGGCAAACAGAATTATCAGAATGTCTATCATCAATCCAATTCTTTAGGATATCTGGAGGCACCATGCCATCAGATCACTGATTTTGTATTTATTTTTAACATCAAGGTGAAGTTCTTAAGTGCTGAATATTTTAACTCCCAAATTAGGGAGGGCATAAAGCTCCAATGACTTTATTATGATGATACCTGTGTGATTTTAAATGCTCTACATTTCCATGACAAATGCCTGAATCCAATGGGAATCACTACCTGATGGGTGGGCGGGAAGATGTTTTCAGGCCTTTGTCGACAGGGAACAAAGGGAATAGTCCCCTGGAAGCAGCAGTTCCATCCCTCTTACTCTACAAAGAAACATAAATAAATTGAAATGACTCACCTTCTGGGCTTATTCTGACCCTGGTCCTGCTTGCCAGCAGGTTTAACTGACAAGTCTGGTACTCTGAGCAACTTGTGTAATCAGCTATTCAAATCACATCAGGTTCTAATTGTGTAACTTACCCTGACTTTTATATATGAATGAGGTCTCTACCCACCTGTGGCAGATATCTTTCTGAAAACAAAACACTGTATAGTTAAAATAAAGTGATCAGAAGCGTTGCATCAATTACTGCAACTACCCACTATCCCTAATCCTATCAGGTGAGCACGGTTAAAATCAGGCTTATAGTGCTCACTTTGGTAATCTTGTCAGAGATTTACTGTTATGTCATAATGAGATGCGATAAACACAGTTTAAAAGGACGTCACCCTTTTACAACAATAAACTTCTCAATTTCCTCTTCAGGTTCCTTGATTATAACTGTCATTTTGGTCCCAAATTAAGTGCAGGTTTTTCTTCTTGTGACAATAATGTGCCTTTAAGAAATGTATTCACACCATGTTTCTTGTGAGGGGTATGTTTAAAATTCAACTCTGTACACAATGCCGATTTGTCTGCTACCAGGCAGCTCCATGCTGAGAATGCTGGAGAATAATTGATCCTAGATAATGGGGTGTTTGTTTTAATCTGTGCTAATGAATTTTTCTTTAGTTTTGGGTTTTTCCCTGGGTTTTAAGCGTAGGGTTTGACTAGGTTGATTGAGTCATATGAAGGGGAGGAGCTAGGTTTACAGGGAAAAGTAGGAAGTTTTCTGCTTGATCCTGAAAGAAGCAAGAGATGTTTCTCTCTCTCTCTGGAGGCTGCTGTTTTGGAGCTGTCAGAAATCAGGTGTCTCTCTGTCTCTCTTGCTCCCCAGGGGTGTTCAATGGCTCTAGGTGGGTGACAAGTAAAAAAAAATGGAAGCCTATCTTGTTTTCTAACTGATTTTGAAGGGGAGTTTAAGTCCATAGGGAATATTGCTTAAATTTGAACTAATAGAGATAGGTTAGCAATTCAGAATTGTATCTGGTCATGGTTAAGTATTTCAATTGTAAAAGTTAAGCTAATTCATTCATTATAGTGAAACTGTATTGTTAAATAAAGTTTGTTTTGATAAAAGCTACTTAGTGTATCAATAAAATCAAACCTGGAGTAAAACACCTAATCCTCACACTAATGCCAAAAATAAAAAAAATGGGGTATAGTCTAACTTCATAATATATTTGATGTTTCTGATCTTTTCCCTAACATTGTGAACCTGCACGATTGACTTTGTTGAGGCAGTCCAACTCTCTACATCCAGGTGCTACAAAGGTTCTTTTCATTGTTCGAGAAGGCTGATTTAGTACTTCTGTTAAAACTGACTCAATGTGATAATTACAAATGTGACTCCAGCAGGGAGGAATAATCTCCAGAAGTTCTAGGTCCTGGAGGCCTCAAGTGTATGCTAATATTTTCGTTATAATAAAATAAGATCTTAAAAATACTATTTCAACCTTGATTTGAATGTCTGTTTCCCAATGCTCCCAATCAACCATTTATATCGACAATGTCACACATTCACTAGGGTGAAGCGAATGACTTCCATAAACATTGGACAAATGATAATCCTCCTATTGCCAATGGCCCATTTTATTACAATGGGAAGATTATTGAATTATGTCACATACAGAAATTGCTAACCATATCAGGATTAGCACCTTTCCTCAATTCAACATGCAGGGGGTTAATGGTATCCTGTCAATAGACTAAAAAATGTTAAATTATTTTGTCAGGTTTCAGCAGCAGGGAGTGGAAACGGTCCATTGGGAAGTGTTAATGGTGTCTGGCTAAAGTGAAAAAAGGATTGTTTTGTTCTGCCACAATAGATATTCCACTTTACTGATCTAGTACAGAACATGATTTACAGGGTAATACTTTGTCAGTCCAGACCAAAACGCATATTTCTGTTCACCCACTTCAGTAATCTTTAAATAAATGTTTCGAGTGGCAAAAGACTATTGAATGGCTTTCGTGACTGAATTGTTGAAGGTTAAGAAGTGATGTGGGGGGGGGGGGGGGGGGAGAGGAGGAAGGGGGCGGTGTGGTTTGTACTTGGGGCAGTTAGAGGACAGAATTGCAGGTATTAGAGTCCTATGCATATTGTTGGTAGTAGTGATCTCCCTAAGGACAGATCTTTGCTTCATTTCTCCATGTGACTCAAAGAGTCATAGAGGTTTACAGCATGGAAACAGGCCCTCTGGCCCAACTTGTCTATGCCGCCCCTTTTTTTAACCCCTAAGCTAGTCCCAATTTCCCATGTTTGGCCCCTATCCCTCTATACCCATCTTACCCATGTAACTGTCTCATCACTTTTTAAAAGACAAAATTGTGCCCACCTTTACTACTACCTCTGGCAACTTGTTCCAAACACTCACCACCCTCTGAGTGAAAAAATTGCCCCTCTGGATTCTTTTGTATCTTTCCCCTCTCGCCTTAAACCTATGCCCTCTAGTTTTAGACTCCCCTACCTTTGGGAAAAGATATTGACTATCTAGCTGATCTATGCCCCTCATTATTTTACAGACCTCTACAAGATCACCCTTAAGCCTCCTACGCTCCAGAGGAAAAAGTCCCGGTCTATCCAGCCTCTATTTGTAACTCAAACCATCAAGTCCTGATAGCATCCTAGTAAATCCTTTCTGCACTCTTTCTCGTTCAATAATATCCTTTCTATAATAGGGTGACCAGAACTGTATACAGTATTTCAAGTGTGGCTTACCAATGTCTTGTGCAACTTCAACAAGATGTCCCAACTCCTGTATTCAATGTTCTGACCAATGAAACCAAGCATGCCGAAAGCCTTCTTCACCACCCTGTCCACCTGTGACTCCACTTTCAAGGAGCTATGAACCTGTATCCCGAGATCCCTTTGTTCTATAACTCTCCCCAAATACCCTACCATTAAATGAGTAAGCCCTGCCCTGGTTCAATCTACCAAAATGCCTCACTTCGCATTTATCTAAATTAAACTCCATCTGCCATTCGTCAGCCCACTGGCCCAATTGATCAAGGACCCGTTGCAATCTGAGTTAACCTTCTTCATTGTCCACTATGCCACCAATCTTGGTGTCATCTGCAAACTTACTAACCATGCCTACTAAATTCTCATCCAAATCATTAATATAAATGACAAACAACAGTGGACCCAGCACCAATCCCTGAGGCACACCACTGGTCACAGGCCTCCAGTTTGAAAAACAATCCTCTGCAATCATCCTGCCTTCTGTCATTAAGCCAATTTTGTATCCATTTATCTACCTCACCTTGGATCCCGTGAGATTTAACCTTATGCAACAACCTACCATGTGGTATCTTGTCAGAGGCCTTGTAGACAACATCAACTGCACTGCTCTCATCTACCTTCTTGGTTACCCCTTCAAAAAACTCAATTAAATTTGTAAGGCATGATTTTCCACTCACAAAGCCATCCGACTGTCCCTAATCAGTCCTTGCATCTCTAAATGCCTGTAGATCCTGTCTCTCAAAATACTTTCCAACATCTGAGCCACCACAGATGTGAGGCTCAATGGCCTGTCGTTCCCAGGCTTTTCCCTGCAGCCCTTCTTAAACAAATCTTCAGGCACCTCACCTGTGATTATCGATGATTCAAATATCTTTGCTAGGGGACCCACAATTTCCTCCCTAGCTTCCCACAATGTCCTGAGATACATTTCATCAGGTCCTGGGGATTTATCTACCTTGCTGCCCTTTAAGACTTTCAGCACCTCCTTCTCTGTTATATGTATACTCCTCAAGACATCACTATTTATTTCCTCAAGTTCCCTAACATTCATGCTTTTCTCAACAGTGAATACTGATGAGAAATATTCATTTAGGATCTCACCCATCTCTTGTAGATCCCCACACAAATGACCTTGTTGACCCTTAAGAGGCCCTACTCTTTCCCCAGTTACAGCCTTGTGCTTTTTTCTTGCGTTGCTAATCGGAGCCTCCAATTTTCAATTTCAAGCTATCTGACATCATAATTCTCTTTCTCTCTTTTACTTGTCATTTTCCTTCAGTTTCCTCCTTCAGCAAGTTCACATGTCTGAAAATACACCTGGTCGCCATTTTTTGATGATATTCACCAACAATCTAACTCTCCTGAGGGTCTTTGGAAGTCTGCTTTTCTCACGCTCCATGTTGCAGTCCTGTACAGCAAGCCACTCACTCCAAAGCACAGCCTCGCTGATAATTTTTTAAAGAATGAATCAAGATCTTATGTTGAGCAATTCTTTCTGTTTCGGAATGTATCTTTTGCCAATTCTAACTCTGATTTCCTCAAGACAGTAACTATTTTCTGATAAGATACATCCCAGCTACTTAAACTGAGCTCTGCAGAAGAGTTGTGTTGGACATCGAACAATTACTATTTCTCTCTCTACTGACCTGCTGAGTTTTTCCAACACTTTTAAAAAAAACTTAAATAGGAACATAGGATCTAATACATAAACTGTTATACCTGTTCCAGCTGTTGACCATTTATTTTGAACTCTATTTTCCTGCTATTAATTCTTCCAATCTTCATAACTTTTGCCTTTTGTTTTACATTAATTTTCATTCCGTAAGCTTTCACCATTTCATTAATTCTGTCCATTAGTATCTGTAGACCTGCTGCTGTGCTAGCCACCTGGCCACCTTCAAATCCCTCTACCTTGTACATTTTTTCTGCACTTCATCTTGTGCTTCTTTTATCAAGTCATTTGCATTTATGTTACCAACACCTCATTTTCGTGCTTTTCTGAAAGTATGTCATGTAAGAATATATGAACCTTCAAAGTATTAGTTTGAAATTCCTCTTCGATTTTTCAGGACATGTTAAACCATTAATGCTAAATTGGTCATTTATTTAAACTGGTTGGGTGCATTGGCCATGTTAAATTCTCCTTCACTGAACAAACAAGTGCCGGAGTATGGTGACTTGGGGATTTTCACAGTCACTCCATTGCAGTATTAATGTAAGCCTACTTATGACATTAATAAATAAAGTTTAAAAAATATTGAGGAGAAGTTATTGAGATGGATCATTGGGTGGAGTTTCCGGCTTTGCTGCAGTGAGTTCTGCAATGGCAGATGTAGCAAGCCAACCACAAATCCATTGGCTTCAACTGGACCAAACAATCCTGCCAGTGGGAGGGACCAGAAAACCCCATCCATTCAGTATATGTATACCAATTTCTGACAATGTAGTTACAAGGTTTTAGGTCTTTTATCCATGGTTGTTGGAATTGGAGGAAGAAGACTATGCATTTGTACAACACTTGTGGCAGAGTCCTCATGCTGCATTACCCAGGTTTAGTCTCAGTTGCCAGAGCGAATGTTTTTAAAATGATCTTGCCGGGGTACAAACTTTGGTGTTTCATTGCAAATTAATTATATTTACACCTTCGTCATTGGTTTGGTGCTCAGTATTCAAACTGTGTAGTGCATAAGCAGTCATTAGAGTGTGGAAGGTTGGTGAATTGCTTGAGAGGCATTATCATCCCATGGCATATTTTTAAATGTTCCAATCTAAGTTTGGAAATGCTGAGCCATTGTACCATGCCAGTATCTTTTGAAGTGTGACACTACAAAATGTCTTCCTGAATAAAATAGAATAACAGAAAATGGGGGAAATAAAGGTTGACAATCATGAAATGTAATTTTAAAAAAAATTCTTTCATGGGATGTTTTCCAGCTATTGGCTAGGTTCAAATCAGAACCAAAGGTAATTTTCTGGTGACAAGGGCTGAGAGGGTGAAAATTCATTGGACTGGGGCTGCAGACGCAACTCAGCCCTCGGTATATAGTCATACATTTTGAAATTATTTTTTATAATGCTTGATTTTAAATGATTACCGTTCAATGAAACAATGGAAGTAAATGCAGGCCTAGTGTTCAAACCGCATTTTTCTTTGTTCTCTGCTGTTTTCACACCCTATTTTAGAGAGCGCAGTTCTGACATATATGTCTGTCCTTAACACACTTTATCCATGAATGCTTATTATAACTCACTGAAGCTTTATATGCTGGAAACTGATAGCCTAGCTCATTTTCCTCATCTCAGCAGTTCTGCGTATATAATCTAAAATTGTACACAATATATGAAGAACCTGATGTAGAATGTAATAGCTGATGTAG